>NC_089446.1:3343125-3658750 GCF_026210795.1 Rhizophagus irregularis | reverse complement strand
TTGTTAACATTTATAATTATTAATATAACATCAAAACTATAAAATTAGCATCAAGAAATTTACATTTTTCACAATTAATTTTAGTTAAGATTAAACATTACATACTTAATTATCAATTAGAAGCTAGTTAATAATATGATTTTCTTTTTAAAGAATTTTCTCAATACATATTTGTAAAAAAAAATTTATATAATACTATTAATAAATTTCAAGATATGGGGTCTTTGCAATAGAAAGGAAATTCAAAAAAAATTTTAATTTTACTTTATATGCTAATTATGTTTTTTTTACTGAAATAAATGCAAATTTAATATTAATTCAATTTTTGATATTTTTTGAGTTTTATACCTTTCTATTGTAAAGATCCTATATATTAACTTACTCATGAATTTTATTTTTTTTTGTTCTATAATTTCAGAGCGTAATTTGAGCATTTTAGTCAAAGTAAATTGACTTTCTTTATTAAATGAAGTTTGTTCAATTTGTTTGAACTATTAGAATATTAAATTTATAATGATATACTTAATACTTATAGAGTTATTTACTCACAAATTTTTTTATGTTACATTTTTTTAAAGTATTATTAGTATTTTTAAATAAAATAATGTGTACCTTATTATTAAAATTTGATTTTTAATAATGAATTTTATATTTTATTTTTTTTAAATTTTTTCATTTTATTATAAAGAAAACAATAAATTTGTTAACAGATTTTGTTTAAATTTTTATGCTTATTTTATCCAATAAAAATTAAGTAAGAAGTCACATGATTAGGACTATTATAATGGGAATTTGGTACAAAATCCTGAAACTCAAAAACCTGACAGTATATTATCCTGAACTCTAAATCTCAAAATGGCAAAATCTCAAAATGCCATAATCCTGACATTTCATAAGTCTGACACCTTATAATTCTGAAATTCAAAATACTGAAACAAAAAATCTTGAAATTTATTAATAAAAGAAAGAAAATTAATATTATGGGAGTGTCAGAATTATAAAATTCGGGATTATAACAATTCGGGATTTTGACAATTCAGGATTATGGCATTTTGAGATTTTGCCATTTCAAAATTTAAAATTCAGGATAATGTACTGTCAGGTTTTCGAATTTCAGTATTTTGTACGGATTATGATGAAACTAACACTCAATTAATATTTGTATTTAATTAATAATTAAATAATTGATACTTTATATTTATAATAGGATTTTAAATATTTAATATATAGATTATAATAAATTTTTAGTTAAAATTACCCTTTTTACTAAAATTCAAAAAAAAATCATTTTTTGCATATATTTCAGTATACAGTTATTGAATAAGATATATATAAAAAATAATTTTTTAAATTTCTTAAAATGGACTAATTTGTTAAAAGAGTGATTTATAACTTATTTTAAAGATATCTTTTTATAATAATAAAATATTACAAAGAATAAATATAAAAAATGCATAATTTAATTTTTATTAGTTATATATTATAAATTAAAATGTAAATTAATTTGTATTTTTATATATATTATTTGTTAATTTAATCTAAAGATAATACTATTGAAATTATTTAATAAAGCCATTAAATTGTAAACTTTTTAAAAATTTGAGTATTTATACTTTTAATATCCTATTTTTCAATTGTAAGTAATTAGTATTACTTTTTTATCCATTACTTTATATTTTTATTAAAAATAAAATTAAAAATAATATATACAACTTTTTTGAATATTAGTTTATAAAGTATTGGCATTTGGCAATTCAAATTATAATTATAAGTAATTCAAAATAATAAAAAAATTAAGATTTATTTATTTTAAAGAGTTAATTATTTAAAAAAGATTAAATTGAATGTGAAGAAATTTTAATTTTACATATCAAATATTACATTGAATTTAAAATCAATTTATATAAATAATTAATTTCTTATTTAAAATGGCTATAAGATTCCAAATTATTAATAAGAAATTTCTAATATATTATTAAAAAAAATTTTTTTTTTTTTAATAATGATATAATATTTTAATAATCATTTAAAGAATATTATATATAAATACAAATATTATATAATAGATAGTAAATAATTTAAGGAATCAAAATTAAATAATTAAATTAATCCAAACTTTTTAAAACTTTTTTAATGTCAGCTTCTAATCTATTATTTAATGGATTTTGTTCAATATTTTTAATCAAAGGCTCTATTACAGGTGGTACATTCTGACGTAAATATTGTTTTTCTAAACAATTAATAAGTTAAAATTTAATATCTTGCAAAGGATTAATTGGATTAAAGAAGAAGAAAGAAAGAATTAGAATTGTACTTACGGTGACCACTAGAAGCTTTTGAAGCTTTCTCTAAAAACATACAAGCATTGCTTCTTATTTCATCAGGATAAGCATTTTTTTCATTTAGTATGATATCAGTTATAGCATTTAGTAAATTTAAAATTTGTGGTGAAGATGATTGTGATGGTGGTGCAGATGAAGATGAAGCGGCTGTTGTAGATTCTTCATTTGATTGTTCTTCAACAACAGCAGGAGTCTTTTCTTTCTTTGATGTTAAAAAATCTAGAGTAATATTTGACTCTATAATTTAAGATTCAAATGTCAATAACAAGTAAATTTTAATCGAGAAAATTATATTTGAGACTATTATACATGCCTCCAGTTTTTGCAGTATCATCCATTGATAATATCGTTAAAGCAATTATACCCTCATTTTGAAGTATAGGATATTTAGATTCTATAACCATAATAACAAGTGGTTCAACTATTTCCAGTTTATTCAATTTTTGTCGCAAAGTTTTCATTGAAATTCCTCCTGAAAAGAAAAAAATTTTAATTTATATGCTATTTAAAGAATCTTTCTCTTTTTAATAATAATTACCTGATTCTGTGTCAGGAAGTTCACTCCAAAGATTCTTTACAAGGTTAACAAGAACACGAGTTCCTTCACTTCGAACAGGTATTTCGTCTGTTCTCTTAATTAAAGATAATAATCGACTTAGAGGGGTTGGTGTCTCTGTATCAGCTGGATCTTCTCCTAGAATAATCTTTACAGAATTTGAAACTTTTATATATATTTGAAATGTTAATATATTCATTAAGGTTGATATAATCATTATTTAAACAAAATTTGTAACCTACTATTATTCTGAGATGATGATAAATGTTTTAAAATTCCAACAACTCCTAATTGAACAGGTTGAACAGTGTCTTTTTCTAGTAAAGGTGCTGACAATCCAATAATTCCCAACGATCCAATTATTGCCTTATTTTCAACTAATTATAGAATTGAAAAAAAATTAATAATATTATAAATATGCATTTCATTAATTTCTTTATGTACCTGGCAGTGATATATTCTTGAGTACACTTATTACAGCATGCTGCACTTTGATATTATCCGAAGTTTTTAAAACGTTTGCAAGTGGTTCGCCAATCTTAAATTGATGAACCAATTTTGTACAATGTGTATCTATAGTATAGAAAAAACAACGGAAACTTTAATTAATAAATCAATTTTGAAAATCGAAAAACTGAAAACTATATTTACCACTTCGTGCAAGATTTCCCAAAGATAAAGCAGAACACATTTGTAAATCATCACGTTCTGGACCTGAATTAAGCCATTGAAGAAATCGTTGCAATATAACATCATCACCAAACAATGGTTCCATATTACTATCTATAAAATAGAATGAAAAATCAATAAATCTACATAAAAAATTAAAAAAATTTCATGATTTTTTTCTCACCACTCATAGCCGTAGAGACAATAACTTTCAATACGGCAGCTTTACAACTTCCATAGCTCTTAATTATACGTTGTTCACAATTAAGTGGAGGTTTTGAAAATTCCAAGAAATCCAATAAATAAGTAAATAATTCATCTCGTACAAGAATTTGTTGCACTTCATCTACAACAAATTAAAAAAAAATAATTTAATAAAAGTACATGAAAATACGTAATTACTTTTTAATATACACACCACTTTCCAAGGCAACAGTTTCTAAAATTTCCACAACATTTTCTAATATATCAACGTCATCGTCTACAGCATCTTCACGAGATGAATATTTTAAAAGTTGAACTAAAGAGGTAATAATTTTTGTTTTTCCGATCTCTCTCTTTCCTTCAGCTAAATAAAATGTAAAAAAAAATTAGGTTTGATTATAAAATTAATTTAATTAAACAAATAATTACAAACCTGTTCCAATAAGATTTATTATAACCCTAGTAGCAAAATATACACATGTTCTTGCGGTTTCATCATCATATTTTTTTAACACATGCTCAGGATCCAGAATTTCAGCCAAAATATTTAAGCCATCTTTATTTACTATTCCAACATTCACGTTATCTATGTAAACAAATATAATACAAATAAAACATGATTAAAAAAGGATAAGTATTGGAAACAATAAACGAATAAACAAATAACATACTATAATTAAGTCCCGCGTTTAATAATGTTGCACTAGACGCGCGAATTGTTTCTAAATCTTTTTTTTGTTTTAAACAGTTAAGGGCTACATCGATACCACCGATATCTATAAATTTCTGCCTATTCACATCTATACCGATAATTGAATTTTTTTACAAAAAAAAATTTTTTTAGCCTACTAAAATAAAAATAAGATAATTTGAATATTTGATTCTTACCATGTGTTATACAGAAATTTGCAAGTGCACGAAGACATTGATAATCGACACGAGGACGATTATTAACATTAAGATTCATGAACGCAACAATCAACTCAAAAGCCCCTGAAGCGCCAAGAGAGTCACGTGGATGGTCTATAATCAAAAAAAAAATATGTAAGCTTTTCTATCAAAAAAAAAACATATAAACTATATATCTAGAGAACGTTTCTCTTAAAAATTTACCACTCTTTGCGGCATTTGCCAATAATTCAACAGTTTCTACTACTTGAGACCAAGCTTTTTCTTTCTCGTCGATAGTCGTTGTATTATCACATATAATGTTTTTACATGACTCAAGGCCAGATATTAAATTTGGAAGATTTGACAATACAGCATGATCAAATTCTAAATTGTAACAATTCGAAAATCAAATCATTTTTCAAAACGATTATTGATCAATTATATCATAAGATCAAAAGGAGCCTTACCACTTATATGAAGTTGTTTCAGTTGTTTTACAAGTTCTTCAAGTTGATTTGCTAGAGATATGATGCAATATGTCATAAGTTTATCATCTTTTATTAAATCATTACAATAAGGTAATGATAAATTTAATTAATTTTACCATTATCTTCCGTCATTGTCTTGTATAAATAAACTTTAATCAATTATTTAATAAGATTCAAAGGAAAAAAAAAATATTTTTTCTTATAATCAATCAACGATTTATATATGAACTTTTCGATTCCTTTTGAATTTAAACGATTTTTTTTTTTTTGTATCAAAAAATTACGCTTGATATTTATAGATAACTCCTATTAGAGCTTGTGTAATAAGTCTAACTAATTTTGGGAAGTGAACAAAAAAGGTGTAAACAATAAAAATTTTATTAAAATTAACTCTAATTAGTTAGGTATTCTTTTAGGTAAAAGATTGTTGGATCGAATGAAAGTTCGTATCGTAATATATGCCACCATGTGGTATGTATATATATATGTATATTTCCGATTTGCATAATTATAGCTAATGTTATTATGATAAGTAAATTGTATTTTGAAAAAGCGAATTGAAAAAGTCTAGAGACAGAAGACTTCATAGAAATAATTACGATTTATTAGGTTGCGGTATCTTCTCAAAATATATATTCTTTTTATACCAAATTTAGAAAAGAAAGAGATATTAAACGGATATACGTTTAAAAAAGAGATCATTGTCTTATAAGACAATTTTGGTAAATCGAATTAAATTGCGTAAATTCGGTCATGAATTTCTCATTGACGATATGATTGTCGAAGTAACGTTTTTTGCTTATCTAAGTGCTTTATCATTCAAAAGATGGGATGAAATCTATGTATGCACATTGTCAAAATGCGGCTGAAAATGATTTGTTACACAACTTACGGAATACATATACCTATTTTTTTTATTTATTGATTTTTTTTTTTAAAATAAATTTAGATTTAAAACATGGCCAATGAATATAATAATACTCTTTATGAATCATTTAATCGTAATTTAAAATATTATGATAATCTACTCTCACAAAAAAGCATAAATAATCAAGAATTTTGGGATATAATTGTATTAACATCAGGAAACTTACACCAAAAATCATTGTATGAGCGTCAAATAAAACGAAAACTTGAAAATAATGAGATTCCAAATTTGGAAAATTTAGAGTATATATTGATATTCTTTCTTTTTAAAGATTGATTTTCACTTTACCAAATCATTTCTTTTTTTCAACAATTTTCCAATATAGATATCATGTGATAGCGGATCCACCTGGAAGGCAAATAGGTAGTGGAGGAAGCACATTGTTGGCAATTAAGTTCCTTTATAACAAGTATGGATCAAATTTAGAACGAAGTAAGTACTCTTAATTTGATTACATCTGCATGATAAGCTTATTACTAAATACTCTTTAACAGAAAAAGTTTTGCTAATTCATGCTGGAGGATATTCAACAAGATTACCTCATGTTAGTATATTAGGAAAATTATTTATGAAAGTTCCAATTAGCAGTGACTCAACAAGAGGTAATTATTTCGTAATTTAAAGCATCCATCCATCCATCTATATTAATTACGATTAATTTTGTTCTTAGAACGAGATTGGGTAGAATTATTTGATTTGAAATTAATTATTTATATTGAATTAATTAAACATTTAAAAAAAGGGGTTAGTTATTTACGTATTTTTAATTTCTAATTTATTAATATTAACAATGTTTTTTTTATGTATATATAAATTTAATAGACCGTATTTCTCACTAGTTCAGATACAATTGAATTAATGTCAATTAACGGTATAATTAATTTCTTTCCCTTTTTTTTTATTCTTTCTTACAAAATGTTAATGCTACGTTCAAATCTTTAATAACAGTGAAAGAAACATCTTTGCAAAATACATCATTAGTAGCGTTGGCTCACCCATCTACATTACACATTGGTTCAACACATGGTGTATACAAAATACAAGATGATTTTAATCAATGTCAAAATGATATAAAGAAACAACCTAAAGATCGTGAATGCTTAATTAAATTGTGTAAAGAATATTTACATAAACCATCCATTGAAATTATGAGATTTCATAAAGAAATTATTCACTTAGATAATGTAAATTTATAATTTGAATATTGACTTTTATTATAGTAAATTCATTTAATTAATTTATTTTTTTTTACTTTGTATTAGAATGGAAACGAATTTGTATATACTGACAGTACTTATTTCTTTGATTATAACACAATTAAAATATTTCTCGAGGTAAGTATAAATTTATTATTCAATTATTTTAATTACTAAAAACTTTCTAATTAACATATTCGACAGATCTTGGATGAAATTCAACCATTAACATATGAATTAGAGGCATGGTCAGATTTCTTAAAAACTAAATTCGAAGCACATTCTATACCACAAGAAATGACACCATTAGAAGAAGCTCAATTAACAATAATAAAAAAGCTTTATTCATCTGATAATAGGGAATTGAACGTTTTAATATTGAATAATTCAAAATTTTATCATTTGGGAACTATGCTTGAATATATAAATGTTAATGTTGATCCTCAATTTAAAGATGAACTTGGAATTGTATCATTTACTCAAGGACAATTATTAAATAAGAGAAATTCAATTAAGGGGAATATTTGTATGATGAATAGTCAAATAAATGAAAATATTGTATCATTCGAAGAATCCGTACCTATAATCTTGGATAATGTTAAAATTCATAGTACAACATCTAATGAGGAGAATAAGAAGATTATAATTGGTGGATGGAGTATATTAAGCAACATAGATTTAATAATTTCAAAAGAAATCAGAGTTCCAAATTATACATGTATGTTTACATCATTTTTAAGGAAAATTACATCTTCTGAAATATCTTCTACTTCTTCCTTTTCGGAAAAAGAAGAAGGATATGTTACATTTATTTTTGGTACAAATGATGATATGAAAGCAAGCTATTCTTTTAATTCTTTGGTTATTTATAAAAATATTCTTGTACATAAAATTGTTCTTTCACAATGTATAAAAAGTATTCAACAAAAGGGTGAACATAAATATGCACTATGGAATGTTCCTATATTTCCTATGACTAAAACTAAGGAACAATCTGTTCGATTAGCTCTACTTATGTTGAATAAGATTGAGAATGAAGGAAATACAACTAAAAAGGAAGAAGTGTATGATAATATTGAGGAAAATCATGAGATTATTATGTTTGTATCATTAAAAATGTGCGTTGAAATGATGGAAGTTTCAATATGAATTGAAAATTGGTATAACCATATTTATTAATTTGTACAGATAAATTTTGTTACCTCCTAATTTTATTAATAAAATTATAAAGTGACATTATTACAATCGATATACTGATCTTATAAAGACTCGATATAACAATAAAATTTACTTCTCACTATATGTGAGAAGTGAGAACATATAAATATCGGTATAATTTTAATATAGCGATATTTTTCAAAGATTTTCATATGGATCCCGACATATCGTTATATATTGGAGTTTGACTGAATAAAACTGAATAGACAATTCTATAAATCTTGAGATATTAGTATACAGTTTTCTTCTCATTGCTTGTTTATATTCGCAAAACGTGGGTTGACTACAGCATACGATTTGTAATTATTGCTACTGTGAATCTTTTCGACTGTGCGCTTAAAAATGATTTCAATTCAGTACTAGTACTTTGTAGTAATCTCGCAGATAAATTGATTTTTTGATTTTTAAGTATTGGCAAAGGCAACTATTATTATAAAAATAACGATCACACTAGGATAGAGTCCGATAGATTGATAATTCAAAGACGCAAATTTTCTTCGAAAAACGGAAGGGAGTAATACCGTGTATGGTACAACTTATCTAACTTTAAAAGATACGATCAAATGAAATAGAAAAAAATTTTAAATCAATCATAAAAATATCCGTCATTTTAATCAAATATTACGTCTTTATTGCTTGGCTCAATTATAAATAGAAATAAAATTTTACAAACCTGCTCATTTAAAAAATTTTCTTTTTTTCTAAAAAATAATGAAACAGGGTAGATTTTCTTTTTCCTATTATTTTTATGAGATGTGTAACAGAAATACCTAAAGCTATTCTAGATTTTGGACAAGTCAATTCAATACCGCTTCAATACGAAATTTAACAGCCGAACAATCGATACAAAGTCTACTACCAATGATACTTTCTAACGATCCAAAATTCTTTTAACAATGCTAATCCATCAAATTTTCCTGTCGAGTAAAGCAGAACGAGTCAAACCTGTTCAATCATCAGCATCGACATCAGTTCGCAATCCTAGCACAAATACAATGCAAAATAATGTTTCTTTAAAACAGCCAACAGAAAGTCCGCCCTCTTCCGGAAGTCCAGACATTTCACTAAATCCAAGTCCACTACAAATACACGACTTGGCATCACTAAAATTGCTTGGAAAAAAGATGAAAAACCTTGTATCGTAATAAGGTGTTGCAAAAAAAATTGGTTTGAAATGATTATTTAAAGATTTTGTAATGTTTTTTTTCTTAGTGGACCGCCAAACAGGACATATGTTCGCCCTATGACTGTTCAAAGAATTTCTTGGAATCAATCACCTTGTCAAACGTCAGGACATATATAGTAGTTGCAAATTTCGATATTTTATTATATAATTATTTACGAGCAAAACAAATAATAGGGATTTTACTCCACTTTTTTTTCTTATTTAGCTACAATATGACTGTCGAAAGTATCACATAATTGTTTTATTTATTTATTTGTTTGCGTTTATATATAACTAAATTTCTTTCTTTAGAATCGCGCGTAATCTTTCGAATACTTAAATATAAATGTCAAAAAATTTTATTCATTCTTAGACTCGAATTCAAGTTTATTAATCTTTTTATATATCTCCTTATATTAAACAGGATTACCTAATACCATTGAAAATGGACCATAAGTTCGTTCACCGAGGATAGCGAAATGTTTCTATTCGAATGAAGAATTTCGTAATATTTGTTATTCGTGAATTAGTGAATTATATATTGATGGAACAGTCCAGCCAAACATGAATTTTCCTCACTTGCTACAAAAATTAAGAAAAATATAGTTAGTACATTTATACTTATTTTGTATTAATATTTTTAAAACTACGCCACGTTAAGATTTCATCCAATTAAAACTCTTAGATATCATTTATGACTGATCGAAAATTTTTTTTTTCACGATTTTTTTTTTCAAATTTATTTATAGTTATAAAACAAATACTTTTTCTCCTGATAAAAAAATTTAATTAAAATATGGCTCGATCGAAACGAAAAAGAAAATCAAATCCAAATTTTGTTAATACTGAATTGGAAAAAAATAATGTACTAATTCCATTATTCTCGTTTTCATTTTTTATTTCGTGTCTAATCGAAAAAAAATTTTCAATTTAAAAATTAATTTAAAAAATTTAAATTTTTTTTTAAAAAAATCAAGAATAACAATTCGAATAATTCGAAATCAAAGCATAATGATGATGATTTATCTCCGCCATCAAAGAAGCGATCAATTACTAAAAAATCTGATTCAATTTCTCAACCGAAAAAAATTTCCAAGCAGGAAGTAGATTTTATAAGTGATGATGATGTTGATTTACTTGAAGCCGGAAAGTATCTGGATCATGACGATGATGATAACGACGATGATGATGTGAATAAATACATGGATATTGAAGCGGATGATGATGATGACGACGACGACGACGACGAGGACGATGAAGGTGTACATAAGTATATGGATATTGAAGCAGAGGAAGAAGGTGATGATGATTATATCGAAAATGATGAAGAGGAAGAAGATTATACAGGAATAGGTTCTTTACAAAAAATTCGAGATAATTTGAACGAAGAAAAAACGAAAGAGGCACACAATGAAACAGATGAAGCAGTAGCTAATAATAAGTTTTCTGGATTTAAAAATTCTTCAATTACTAAAGCTCCAACTAACGAAGAAATTCAAGAATTAAGAGAAACCGCTGATTTATTTAAATCCAATATATTTAAACTTCAGGTAAGTTAATATTTCAATATTATAAATTTATAAATAAATAGTTTAACATACGAAATTTTTAAATAGATTGATGAACTTTTATCTGAAGTGAATATTGATTACAACGCAGCAACACGTTTGGAGAATGCTTTACATAAGTTAAAACAAATATTTGAGAATATTGATAATGAACCAGAACTTACGGTAAATTAAGTCAATAAATCAATTGTAAGAATAAAAATTTTATTTAATGTTGAACTTACACATTATTATTTGATAGATATCAGAGATCACAGATAAAATGTTAAAACATCATAAGATTGTCATTCCTTTTCCGGTTCCACGTCCTACAAATGATATCAAGTACAAATTTGGTTTTAAGAAACCGAATGCTTTCTACCTAGTCGGAAGTTATCCTTTGAAATCTGTAGTTCGCAGAAAAGATTGTTTTAATGTAGATGTAGCTGTTATAATGCCTCGGGTAAATTTTTTATGTTTAGTCATGTATTCTCTTAACAATATTATGTTTAATTCTTCTTTTTTTATTTTAGTCATTATTTCAGGAGAAAGATTATATGAATTATAGATATTTTCATAAGAGGGCATATTATCTTGCAGTATTAGCCGCTGCTCTAAAAAATAATAAATTAGGATTGAATGTTAAAGTGGAATTTGGAACACTCGATGGTGATAATCGTCGTCCTATCCTTTTACTTAAACCATCTGGGGGTCAGTACATGTCTACAATATTAATATAATAATTTGAATATATAATTAAATATTAAATTCGAAAGATTATTTAAAATTAGATCATACGGATACAGATTTCTCAAAGTTGAATTGTGTGATTAGAGTGTTGCCAAGCATTTCACCAGAAACATTTCCCTCTAAAAGATTATCGCCTTCACGTAACAACGTTCGACCATATCATGAGATAAATGAATCTCAAAATTCCGGTTCAGATCTTCCACCAACGCCTCAATATAATAATGCAATTTTATCAGATATGTATTATGTACGAAATCTACATGATCTTTATAAACAATCAAAATTATGTGCTGCTTTCGCCGATGCATGTAAATTAGCTAAAGTTTGGCTTAATCAAAGAGGATTTGGTGGAGATGAAGATGGATCTAGTGGATTTAATGGATTTGTTTGGTCAATGCTGATGAAATATTTGTTACAAGGTGGGGGTCATAATGGAGAAAAAAAGTTAGCCAATGGATTTAGTTCTTATCAGTTAATGAAAGGGACTATGGATTTTTTAGGTAAAAAAACACATTTCAATATGTATAGGTCTTTTTTTTTGTAACAAATATTAAAAGATCCATTAATTTTCCTATAGCGAAACATGATTTTGTTAGCAATCCTGTTTTTATGAATAAGAGTTCTAAAACTGATGAGGTATGTATTTCATAATAAGAGGAACGAAATATGCATTTGATTTGGAACGATAGATAAATGATATTTGTGCCATATCCATAAATATAAAAATAATCATTATATTCTTTTTATAGTTTAATGAGAATACGTTCAAGGATAATTTTGAAGTGGTATTTGTTGATGATTATGGAACATTGAATTTATTTGGTAGAATGTCAAAAGCCTCTCTAGATCAGGTAATTTTAATTGTTGGTATTATATATTAAAAATTAGATGATATAATGATTTTTTATATTTAAATTAGCTACAACATGAGGCTAAGTTGGCGATGGATTATCTTAATGAGTCTCATGTTGATAGATTTGAAGATTTGTTCTTGAAGAAGGTTGATGATATTAAATTAAGATATGATAATGTTGCAAAGTAAGGTTTACAATATTTTTGAAATATTTTTCGTGATTCAAAATCTTAAATTCCCTCCCTTCTATATTAGAATAACTCAGCTACCAAAGTCGTATAATGAATATGATGAATCTGCAAAATTGAACTTCCCTGATAGTTTTATACACTTTGCAAGGACAATGCCAAAGTTGCTTAAGCAAGGACTTACAAATAGGGTCAATTTAATTGCAGTAAATTATAGCAAATTATCATCTTGGTTAACCTCTGAACAACCAAAAACTTATTCATCGTCAAATATACATATTTATATTGGGTTTATATTTAATCCTGATGAATCAAATCGACTTGTCGATTATGGTCCATCACCTGTAGACGAAATCGCGGTAGCGAAGTTTCGTAAATTATGGGGGAAAAAAGCAGAAACTAGAAGATTTAAAGATGGAAATATTTTGGAATGTATGGTTTGGGATTCTCAAAAAGGAATTGAGTCAAGAAGTTTAATTGTTAATCAAATAGTTTTACATTTGATGGCATTACATTATAGAATTAAAGAGAACAAAGGGATTCAATATTGGGCAGAACAATTGAATAAATTTGTTATGCCTTCCAGTAATGTTCCAAGAAATATTTGGAATCCAGAATTAAGTAATCAAGGATTTCAGCATGTCATGAATGCATATGATAACTTGGTAAAGCAATGTTATGCATTAGAGGATTTACTTTTGAGGGTATCAAGTATTAAAGGTTCAAGTCCTTCACTTCGATATTCATCTGTATTTACACCTCAACCGATTAAATTGAAACGAAAGAATGGAGTTATTATTTTTCCATCTCATTACATTGAACCTATTGACATTATTATCCAGTTTGAATATTCAACAAAGTGGCCTGATGATCTCGTTGCTATACAGAAAATGAAGATAGCTTTTTATATTTTATTATCAAATCAATTTAAAAAACAATTTCCTGAAACAAAAACTAGAGTTGTTGCTAAACCAAATTTAGATACGATTATATCAACAGACGCATTTTTGGAAGTATTTTCTACTACAACAGGATTCTCGTTTAGATGTTTTATACATCATGAACGGGAATTAATTTTACTGGATCGTGGTATAAAAAATAAGATGACTACTTCAATTAAGAGAGATATTTATACGAATGCTTTATTACGTTTAAAAAGAAAGTTTATTCACCTACCTTTACATAATACACAAATACAAACACTATGTAATAAATATCCATCTCTTTCTTTAGCTATTAGGTTAACTAAAAGATGGTTTGGTGCGCATTTATTAACATCAATACATATTGAAGAAGAATTTATTGAAATATTATGTGCTGTAATTTATTTAAGTCCTAGTCCGTGGGAAAGGCCTTCAAGTGGATTCGTAGGATTTTTGAGGGTTTTAAAGTTTATTGCTGGATGGGATTTGAAAAATGATCCTGTTATAGTTGATTTAGATGAATCAAATGATAGTAAAAGAGGAGGTAATGTTGTAATCGGTACTTCTAGTAATACAATTGCAACGAACGAGACGGCGAAGAAAAATATTTTCGAAAATCTCTTAGAGAGATTCAAAAATATGAGAAAGGAGGATGGAAATTATAAACATTCTTCAATGTTTTTGGCTACTATTAACACAATTTCAAATGAAGGAATTATATGGGGAGAAGAAAAACCTAGTAAAGTTGTAGCTATTAGAATTAAAGAATTGGCTAAAGCTGCTATTGAATGTGTCGATAAAATTATCTTTAAAGGAGGAAAAGTTGATAATAAAGAGTTCAAAGTAAGGAAAGAAAATTTTTTTTTTTGTAATTTTGATTTTTTAATCATTTGTTTAAATATTTAATGGTTTTTTTTTCGTGTCATGGAATACTTTTAGAGATTATTTATTACACCATTACAAGATTATGATGCAATAATACATTTGAATCCAAATTTATGTACGCGTTATTATCAAAACTTAAATCCTGATAAATCTTATTTTGAAAAGAATAATGAAAGCTTGAATAATACAAAATCGAATAATATTTTAAAACTTTTTGAATTGGAATCGGGAATTAGTAATAGAAGCAATAATAATAATGATGATAATAATAGTATTAGTAATAATAATGCGAGTATTGATGATAAAAATGAAGGTAAATCGAAAGATTCAGAAAATAATGTAAATAAAAAAGAGGAAGAATGGCCATTAATTGGATTTGATCCAGTAGAATGTTATGTAAATGAATTAAAAAAGATATATTCAGATACAGCATTATTTTTTTATGATAAATATGGTGGATCATTTATTGGTTTAGTTTGGAATCCTATAAATTTTATTCCTAAACCATGGAAGGTTAATACTGGATTTTCTAGTTGTCCCGTTGGTTTAATACCAAGTGGAGAAAGAAACAAGGTTAGTAATTAATTAATTATAATTTTTTTTTAATTTTTGTATCAATATTATTTATAATTATTTGCGTGTTTATTTTTTTTAATGCCTAAATAGGTATTAGCAAATAAAGATGATTCTAAAATACAACGAATTCAAAATGATAAAAAGAAAAAAAATGATGATTCTAGAATGGTTATCATAAATACTAAAGCTATTATATTGGAAATAGAAAGATTGGGTAATGGATTAGTTGAGAAAATTGAACTTAAGAAATAAATTATTAATTGTATTTTTAATGTCTCCTCTAAAAAAGGATAATAATAAAACTAAAAAAAAAATATACAATTGATTTATTACAAAGCTTGCTGATGTCTATTATTATCTAAACTATCAAAGTGTATGTATACAGGATCTGTGAATATATAACATTAATTTTATAAATATAATATTATTACTTATTATACATTTAATTCATCTAAAATTAAAGAACAAATTTCAAATGGTTCAAGAAAATCCCTTGAAGCTTCAATCCTTATAAATCTAATAAGTTGTCTATTTTTAACAGTATTCGAACAATCAAATTCAAATGTATTTCTATTTTTGTGATCGGTATTATTGGAACTAGTTATATTACATGTCCGCTAAATTGGGAGAAAGAAATAATATATGAATAATTTTTTTTTATTTTTTACCAAAGAAAGAGACTAAATAATAATTTTTGTTTACCCATCTATTTCCGCCTGAAGAAACTCGAATATAAAAAGACGCATCAAAATCTCTTGATGATATAACCGTAATCTTTTTTGGAAATCTAGGTTCAATAAACTGTAATCCAAAGTAATCACCAATCTTTGGAACTATAAATTTATTTAAAAAAAAAGTTGAGATTTCTTTTGTTCTCTAAAAAAACTAATTAAAAAGTATTTTGAACTTACTTTTAAATGAATTCCAGCATGTTTTTTCATCAGAATCAACAGCATAATGATATGCATAATTATTCCAAAAAAATTTACTAGGGAAATCTAATTTATTAAATTTTGATTCCTGATCACGAACATGTGTAATATTATTTGCATAATAAACACGAGATGGATGAGGAAATGGATCAATATTCGTCAGAAAAAGGCATTTATCATTTAAACATGGAGCCCTAATAATAATAATATTGATAAAAGAAAAAAAATTAAAAATTACAATAAAGATTTATTTAAACCATTAAGTTAAATTACCTGATAATTCTGTCATTATAATAAGGTTTCTCTTCTTCACGAGCGAAAAATTCAGAATTCGATTTTACAGCTAATGCTGTATATAACTTTTGAGTTGCATCTAACTGAAAATTAAATTATATAGGTATTTGTTTCATTTTTTTAATAAAATGCTATCATATTCACAATACGCCTAAATTTAGGACTTACAATATTATTGTAGACCATATTCCATTGATCCACACCCCATCCATCCTTTTGATCTAAAGGTGTTAATGGATTTGATAACTGATATGGATATTGATTAGTCCATAAAGAAAAATACCTATCTGCAAGCTTTAACCTATCTTTAATTAAGGAAATTGAACCAAGTTGCCCTAAAAATCTTTGAACTTTTGCCCGTGATACAAAAGAACCACATCCAAGCCATGTAAATCCTGTATGAAGATTTTTATCTGCGTTTGCAAACATCCATCTTCTGCTTTCTAAATAGATAACTGGCATTGAATTTGAGTGAATTAAATTTGGATTTTCAAGGAAATTTGTATATAAACTATCCATGTATAAATTTAACCAATCATCATCTTGAAAATAACAATAATCATATTTTGCCATTGAACAAGTTGTATATTTTGAAAGATCATGAAGATTTTCTTCAGAATTAAAAACATTTAATTCAACATCACTATTATTAAGCTTAAAATCCTAGAAAAGGTAAATGGAATAAACAAGTGATTTGATGACTCCAACAAAATAATTAAAAGTAACAGTTACCTTAGAATAAATCCTAGTTTTATTATTATTATTCCATACAAGAATTTCTTTTATAAATGGATATTTTGAAATATAATTAACTGCTGTTTGCAGAGCCTCCATTCTTTTCCAATTTAACAATACTGCTGTTACTGGAATCATCCTATTCTTTTTTAAAGCTACTTCTTCAAATTGTTCCTTTTTATATACACTAAATCGTTCATCAATTGTTTTCTTCAAGTCTATTTGCCATGTTGGTTGTGTAGATTCTTTTTTAATTTTCGCTGTATCACTAGTTAAAGTATCAGATTCAGCTAAAGGTTTTAAGATCATGATCCATATTATTGTGCCTATGAATAAAGTAACAAGTGTGAGCCTGATAGTGCTACTCCTACGACTAAATAAACGGTTAAAATTTGGTGCCGGATTTCGTATTTGGTCTTTGTCCAACATATTAAATATCAAAATGCTTCGAACCGCAAAAAAAAATGTTGAGGTAAGAGTGATTTCAGAGTTTCCTAAAAATTCGAAATGTTACACAATATAAATTGATTTATGATAAAAAAGGAAAATTATTTAAGACAAATTAAGTTTTCACGTGATCTTGGAAAATCAGGTTTATAACCCGGTTAAAATTTTAATAATAGATCCTGTCTCCAAGATCTAATTATAAATAGCGTAACTCTGTAACTTGAAATTTCCGGAAAAATTGGATGATAGTATTTACCGAATTCGGAATATTTAATTGTTTAACTATTAGTAAATGACAAAATGACATCTTTTTCTTTTTTCCAACCCGATCTAAATAAAGTATTGGGTCAAAAGAGATGTTCTCTCGTCTAAAATTTTGGAGGCCTAGAAAACCACAATTAAATGCTCGTCAAGTATATGTCAACGAACCTTTACCTCAAGCAAAACTTGATAAAAATGGAAATCCAAAACAAAAATATGTCACAAATAAAGTTGTAACTTCAAAATATAGTATTTTTACTTTTATCCCAAAAAATTTGTACGAACAATTTCGGCGTATTGCCAATTTTTTCTTCTTGTTATTAGTCGTATTACAATGGTTCCCAGAATTTGCTACAATTGAACCCGTAGTTGCAGCATTGCCCATGTTTATAATTTTGGGTATAACTTCAATTAAAGATGGATTTGAAGATTTTAAACGTCATGTAACTGATAGGTCCGTTAACAATAGGAAAACACGGACATTGGGGAATTGGAAGAACGTAAATTATACTGGTGCAGCGTCTAATTCCTTCATTAATTTTATAATATCCTTATTTAACAAAAAAACCCCAGTTGGTGAACCGGCAGGAAGAGAAAGTCCGGAATGGAAGGAAACATTATTCAAAGATGTACGTGTAGGAGATTTCATTAAATTACATAATGATGATTTTATTCCAGCTGGTAGGTCAAAATAATTAATGCTCCTTATTGATTAGTTTTTTTGAAAATTATTTAATCATACCCTTTTGTTAGACATTATCATTCTTTCTACATCCGAACCTAATTCACTTTGTTATGTTGAAACAAAAAATCTTGATGGTGAAACAAATTTAAAAATAAGATCAAGTGTCCCAGAAATTGATCATTTAACGACACCAGATGATTGTACACATGTTCGGTTCTATGTTGACTCGGAACCTCCTACAACAAACTTATTTTCATATAACGCTACATTGGTTTTTCCTTCTGGACTACCAGATAGACCGCGCTCTCGCGGCGGTCCTATCAAAATTCCAATAAATTTGAATTCTATGTTATTAAGAGGCTGCGTGTTAAAAAATACTGAATGGGTCATTGGTTTGGTAGTTTTTACTGGCAGTGATACCAAGCTTTCATTAAACTCTGGTGATACACCTTCAAAAAGAAGTCGTATTGAAAAAATGATGAATCCGCAAGTGTACGTTGTTTATTTATTTTTATTCACGTAGCTATTTAAATTCTATTGTAGTCGAATTAAGTAAAGTTTTTTTATTTAGCCTTGCGAACTTGGCCATAATGGGATCTATGTGTGCTTTGTGTGCCATTGGTAGCAAAATTTGGGAGACAAATAATTTAGGAAGAAATGCAACTTATATTGAACAAGGGAGTAGAGGGATTGAACTAAACGCCTTTTTAGCCTTCTGGTAAATAATTATTTGATTTCTCGCCTTCTCCTTTTTATATTATATTTATTCTTTTTTATTAACTGTGTTGATTTATAGTAATGCCTTAATTGCTTTTCAAAACATCGTTCCCATTTCATTGTATTTGTCAATTGAATTTGTTAAGTCGGTTCAAGTAAGTATGGTCACGTGCTTTAGATATTACACTCAATACATTATTTAAATAAATATATTTAATATTCTTAGGCATTCTTTATTTTCATGGATGATGAAATGCGTTATCCTGAAACTGATACGCCTTGCGTTCCTAAAAATTGGAATCTATCAGATGATTTAGGTACATTATATTAAGCGATATTTTATAGATACATTTTTTGCTAATATATTAATTTATAATTATTATATAGGTCAAATTGAATACATTTTTTCCGATAAAACCGGCACTTTAACACGAAATGTAATGGCATTTCGTAAATGTTCTATAGGTGGGAAAGTTTATCAAGGTGAAGTTTCAGAGAGTGACTCCGAAGGTGTTATAACCACTCCGACCAATGATAATAGTAAATCGACACCATCTCTAGTATCAAATGCAAAAACTTCTCAATCAGATATTCCTAAATCAGGATCTTCTAAAAAAATTAATGAAAAAAAGAAAGAAAAGAAAGAAAAGAAAGAAAAGAAGCCATTTACCGACCATGAGCTTAAACAAGATATGACTAATTCTGATTATTCGAAAACTATTAATGATTTTTTCACCCTTCTTGCAATTTGTCATACCGTATTGGTCAATACAAATTCTGATGGAGAACAACAATATAAAGCCCAATCGCCTGATGAAGCTGCACTTGTACAAGCTGCTAAAGACGTGGGTTATACTTTTCGTTCTCGCGAAACTGATAACATTACTATTACTACACCGGACGGTAAGGAAGTCCACTTTGAGTTATTAAATATTCTTGAATTTACAAGTTCAAGGAAAAGGATGAGTATTATTGTACGATCACCAACGGATGGCCGTATAACCTTATATTGTAAAGGAGCTGATAATGTCATTTTTGAAAGACTAAAGAGTGGCCAAGATTATAGGGCAAATATAACTGGCGAGCACTTAGAAGATTTTGCAAAAGAAGGTAAAATCTTTTTTTTTTAATATCTAAATTTCAAATTTGTTATGATTTTTAATTTAACAACTTCTTTTAAAATAGGTCTTCGGACGCTTTGCTTAGGTTACGCAGATATTGATCCTGGTTTTTACCAAAAATGGAATATCGAGTTTCGGGAAGCATCATCTTCAATTGTAGACCGTGACAAAAGAGTTGAAATTGTTAGCAATCAAATTGAAAAAGATTTAATACTACTTGGTGCTACCGCAATCGAAGATCGCTTGCAAGATGGTGTGCCAGAGTGTATTGCAACTCTTAAACGCGCAGGTATTAAAATATGGGTTTTGACTGGTGATAAGATGGAAACTGCAATAAGTATCGGATTTTCGACATGCTTATTAAGTAGAGACATGAACCTTATTATTGTTCGTGGAGGTGCTTATGGAGAATCGGGTAGCGCTTACGAACAAATGCGTAATGCCGTAGAAAAATTCTTTCCCACTGATCAGGATATTCAAAATAATATACGCTCTCAAGTTCCTCCTGTTATGTCGGTCAACAGTGTTCCTCGACCATCAACTTCACATGCACGTGAAATGAGTTTGGGAAGAAGTCTTTCCATTATTTCAGGTGTATCCAATTCACCAAGACCTGGAGGACATGCTTTAATTATCGATGGAGTAGCATTAAAGTATGCCCTGGAAGAACCTTGGAGTAGGAACTTGTTATTAGATTTGGCCTGTCGATGCAAAGGAGTCATTTGTTGTCGTGTGTCACCATTACAAAAAGCTAAAGTTGTAGAATTAGTTAAGGAGGGAAAGAATGTAATGACTTGTGCTATTGGAGATGGAGCTAATGATGTTAGTATGATTCAAGCCGCACATATTGGTATAGGAGTTGCGGGAGAAGAAGGATTACAGGCTGTTATGGCATCAGATTATGCTATTGCACAGTTTCGATATCTTACTCGTCTTTTGTTAGTTCATGGACATTATGCATATATTCGAAATTCCTCCATGATTCTCAATTTCTTTTATAAAAATATGATAGGGGTTGGGAGTTTATTTTGGTATCAATTCTTTTGCGGGTACTCTACAACTATTGTCTTTGAATATACTTATACATTATTTTGGAATTTATTTTTCACATGTGTAGCTGTACTTTCAATTGGTGTATTCGATCGGGATGTGCCCGATAATGTTGCTACTGAAGTACCTGAATTATACAAGAGAGGTATTAACCAAGAAGCTTATACGATGCTAACATTTTTATATTATATGCTTGAAGGTATTTATCAATCCGTGATATGCTTCTTTGTTTCATATTTTGCTTATCAAAAAGGAAGTGTCAATGATAAAGGACGTACACCTGATTATCTTGAAATGGGAACGACAATGGCAGTTGCATGTATCACGATGGCAAACTTGTTCACCGGATTCAATGCACAATGTTGGACAATATTTCATTATATTTCAGTTTTTGGATCGATAGCTTTAATTTTACTTTACATAGCTGTCTATAGTTTAATCCCGTTTGCAGCGATCTATGGATTTAACTATTCTGTGTTTGGTGGAGGGGTATTTTGGTTCTGTATATTATTAACTGTAATTATTTCCATGCTTCCAAGATATTCTTGGAAATATTACCAAAGAAACTACAGACCTATAGATGTCAATATTATTCAAGAAATTATCAAGACCGATCCAAAACATAATTTCTCGAGAGATCCACTTATATATAGAAGCGTAAGCTTAGCCAGGCAATCAACGAAAGAATCATTGTATTCAAGAAATGAATCAATATCGCCCATATTTGCTGAAGGAGGAGTAGTGACATATTCTACACGTCCAAGTTTTGCTACGGATCGTACAAATTTAGATACTCGATCACCTACACCACCTGTTCCTCCTATACCACCAGAATATGTTAATAATAATTTAGAAGTATCAGAGGTTCCTACAAGCATGACATTTATGCGAACAGGATTAACGGAACCAATGCGAGGATATGCATTCTCACAAGAAGAAGGTACAGGGCGTATAATGGCACCACCTTTAAAACGTCGTAAAACAAATCCTGGCCCTATTGGGCGTACGTCCAAGATTGAATTTAATGATCTCAGTTTACGTCGTAGAAGTTTGCCAGAAGTAAGGGCCTCTAGGGATTTAATCGATGTCCTTGGAGAAGAGGAAAGAATTAGAATGGTACATTTTAGGGATTCAACGGCGACAACAAATATAACTTCGAGAGTGAATAGTGAATACGTTAGCGAGGAACTTGGTATTCAATCAAGTAGTCATATGAGTGAAAATGAAAGTGAAAATGAACAAGTTAATGAGAACAATAATGATTCAGGTGAGACACAAAATCAACCAATAATAGAACAAGAACAATCAAAAACTTTAGATAATAACGATAAAGCTGAGACAACTTAAAATCAGTATTAATATAAATTATGAATAGTATTTTATTTTATAGAACAATTTTAATTTTATTAGTCTTTTTTTTTTTATTGTAAATAGGGCTTTAAAAAGTTGTATTAATTATAATAATTTCGTAGTCTTTTTTATAAATAAAATCTGTTTTAGACCAATTGTTTGCGTACAGACCCTGCGAAAGTAACGGCAGTTACAATCTGAAAGAGTGATGAATTATTATTATTATACGATTATTCGATTAGGTCTGCCCCAATATTATTACGAAAATTAAAGCAGCAGTTTTAATTATAGATATGACTAACTATTAATTGGTATGCTGACAGTGATTTCCTTGGAAACTTTTCATTGGAATTGGATTTTCCATTCCCTTCCAGTTATAATTCCCTTTAGTTTTTCAATGCATAATGTATATACTTATATAAGTGTATGGTTGATGGACAAAAATCAGTCGGATATTTGAGATTCAAAAATTCTCAAATCGAATAAATTATTTCAACTGTCAATCGTTTATTAGTCTTTAAATATAATGATCAAATTTGGTTTACAATTACAATTTCTTTGGGACCGCGCATTTATTAGTCACCATCACTGCAACTTTATCACAAGACACAACCAAAATTAATTTTTAATATTAATAATAAATAATATTAATAATATTGTAGTTTATATCTTCTATAAATAGTTATTGTTTGTCTGTCATTGTATTTTTCTTTCAAATATTTTTATATTTTGAAAATTATACATTTTTTAAGAATATTAATAAATTTGTACCAAAATTATAACAATTACAAATGAAAGACCTTTTTTATATGATTCCCGGATTTGTTTCCCCATTTAGATGTATAAATATTAATAAGTAATTACCTTCATTTGTTCCTAAATATAAAATCTTGTTATATAATTAGATTTCAATGATTCTTCTTCATAAAGTAATGATAAACAGCCCAATTTTATGGTCATTTGGAGAATGAATTTGAAAGCAGTGTTACCGCGAAAGTTTTTATTTTTTAAATGAGCCTTCCTTTTCCTTCTCATTTCTTCGAATTTTATGACCTCTATTTCTTAATTTTTGTTTATTGAATTTATATATTATTATTATCATTTCTTTAATTAATTAATTACGATCTCTTTTTTTATTATTTCTTCATTGAAGTCAATTAAGGAATTACTAAATGATTAATAATTGTAACTTTATGATGAAGAAATCACATCTAATTAAATCTTTTTCATGGTTCATTTTTTTTATGTTTTTAATTAACGTATCTTCCGCCTCAACTATGTGCTATGTCATAGTTCGTGACGTTGCACACGTTGCATTCGGAAATTATTTATCTTTCACCATTGGTTTACTGCTAACTTTCTTCTCAAATCCTCCTGATGACGAGGAAGGGTTTATCGCTAAATTAAAAAGATTCGTAATCCGAACTGCAGTAATACAATTTATGGTATTATTGGCCCTTATGACCTACATGACGATCAGATTCTTCTCATTAAATGATAAAATCGTACCTAGCTTTATCAATATATGTTCCCTCATAATGTATTCTTTATGCGGTGTAATTACTTTAACGCAGGTTATAACTAATAGACGTTGGCGTAATATTGTCCGAGGCTTTTTCTTTGTTCCGCTTTACGTTATTCAAATAATTTTTCAAATCTATTTTAAAATCAATTTCTCACCCTCAGGATATATGATTGTATTTCAATGGATTAGTATTCTTTCTATATTGCTTGCAATCCCGTTGTTTTTTATTTGTATCTTTATATTTATTATGAAGGAAAAATTTCATAAAGGCAGATTATTATACATATTTATATACCCTTTTATTTTTCAAATTTATTTACATGTGGGATATGTTTGTTTCTTTTTATATTGTAATGAGGGATATTTATCTTCAGTATTATTGTTTTTCAGTAGTTTTGCTTTGAGTAATGTTCTTCGTAGTGCCTATTACCTAATTTTTCCAAGAAAGAAATTTCTTGATTCAGATATCCCATAAAGTGGGTTAAATTCCTTACAGTCTATTAAAATATATAATTACTAATATTCGGGATTGTAACGTGTGAAAGTGCTATTGTGCACGAAATATTTTTACATTTGGATCTTCACCAACTTCAATGTAGTTTTAAAATTGATTACATATTTTATTGATAATTATTTAAAATAAAGTTCGAATGTTTTAATGACGCATTATTTCTGCTATGTACTGCAAGGAAGATCGGAGGACTGACCCATCGTAAAATATAAAACGGAATTCCATCTGGTAAGCTGGTACCAACCACCCAATTTAAGTGATTTGACCATATATTATCCTCTTTGTACGGGACATTCCGGTACAGACGTACGGTATGTCCCTGTGACACTCCTGTGACCCTGTCCATGTCCCATCAGGCAAATAATTTTGAAATTAATAATTATGAAATATTTCATGTTAAAAAAAATTATGAAAATATTCATTTTTGTAAAATTTAAACCAAATGTTTTCGCATCTTTTTAATTTTTTATCGAGAAAACATCATTTATTGAGATACAAACAAAAGGGTAACACTTTCGATGAACTAAAACAAAATTGAAGACTAAAACTGAAGATAGTAGATTAATTTGTTAGTTTAGATAAATTAATTTTTCACATCAGCAGTTCAGCACAGAACGCTAAAATATCAGTAACCACCGTGTAAAACATTCTATGCTCGGTAAAATTGAAAAACATGTTTCTCAAATAAGTAATTCTTTTTAAAATCGTGGTTTAAAAATTTTTTTTCGCCAGCTAAATGTTTAATTAAATCAAAGTTAATTATAAAAAGCGAATAATTATGTTAATACTGTATATTATTTAAACGTAGGTTTGTGTGACAGTAAAATTTAATTTGATATTAAAATAAATGCGACGTGCATTTGATTATCCTTTTGACCCGCAAGATGATATCGATCTTATTCAACAAAGAAGTTTGCTAAAGATAAACACAAATCACGTGAAATCTGACTTTCAGGTATTTTGTTAAAAAATGATTTTAATTTTTTCACAAAAAGTTTAATAAAAATAAAAAAAAAATTATATATAATATTATATGTATATATTATAATTTTAGTTTTTAGAATCAATTCTAGCGCCTTCAATATCAGCTAAAACCATTTCTTTTACAAGAGAATCAAAATCAACTTTTCGTTTCCAACCAAGTTTTTTATGAGCCTTTGTAGGATCACCAAGTAATAAATCAACTTCGGTTGGACGGAAATATTTTGGATCAACCCGAATTCTAATTTTACCAGTATCTTCTTCTTTACCAACGATGGCTTCACCTTCTCCTTCCCATAAAATTGTTTTACCTACTACGGCAAATGCTTTTTCACAATATTCTCTAACTGTATGAGTTTCTCCGGTTGCAAGTATAAAATCGTCGGGTTCGTCTTGTTGAAGCATTAACCACATCCCCTCTAATAAATATTTATTGTTAAATAATTGAAAATTAAAAATTTGGATTCTAATTTTCTTTAAAAATATTTTTAATTTACTCACCAATATAATCTCTGGCATGACCCCAATCACGTTTGGCATCAACGTTACCAAGCCACAAACATTCTTGTTTACCCAAGGAAATTTCAGCTACAGCACGTGAAATCTTACGAGTTACGAATGTACGACCACGACGAGGAGATTCATGATTAAATAAAACGCCGTTACAAGCAAACATATTGTAGGCTTCACGATAATTAGTTACAATCCAGTATGCGTACAATTTGGCAACTCCATAAGGTGAACGAGGATAGAAAGGTGTGGTTTCTGATTGAGGTGTTTCAACGACTTTACCATAAAGTTCAGAAGTTGAAGCCTAATTAAAATTTAAAAGAGATTTTAATAAATACTGTTTATTAAAAATATCAAATATTTTAAAAAATATTATTATTACCTGATAGAATCTGACATGATTGGTTAGACCGACAGTTCGAATGGCATCCAACAATCGCAAAGTGCCTAATCCGTCGACATCACCCTGATTTAATA
Organism: Rhizophagus irregularis; assembly: GCF_026210795.1. Taxonomy (NCBI): domain Eukaryota; kingdom Fungi; phylum Glomeromycota; class Glomeromycetes; order Glomerales; family Glomeraceae; genus Rhizophagus; species Rhizophagus irregularis. Next base: position 3,631,775 of record NC_089446.1, on the reverse strand, counting down.
AATATTACAATTTAATGAAAAAATATATATATTTATTATTTTTTCAAAAGAATGTTATATATCTTTTTTTTTACTTACGGTATATTCGGCCATATCAAATGAAACCTTTACATGAGATTGAGCACCCAGATTATAAATTTCAGTTGGAAGAACCTGAGAAACGATATGGACAAGATTAGTTGAATCAGTCAAGTCACCATAATGTAGAACCATATTAGGACCTATGTTGAAAGAAAATATTATTTTTTTTTAAAATCACTAATTGTCACGTGTTTTGTAAACCGGAGTTTATCCAGTGGCAGATCGAATAATAAAAAAAAATTGAGTTCCGAATGACTCATTTAAAAATACACTCACGTTCATGTTGGTCCTTGTATAAATGCTCTATCCTTCCTGTGTTAAACGATGACGATCGGCGAATGATACCATGAACAGAATATCCCTTTTCCAAAAGAAATTCAGTTAAATAAGAACCATCTTGACCAGTAATACCTTATCGTAAAAAGAAAATTTATATTACATGTCAAAATGCGTTGATACATTATTTTATTTCAAATATTTCAATATGACATATTAAACTAATATCAAGAACAAATAAAAAATTACCAGTTATCAAAGCAACTTTTCTCTTTCTATATTCTTCAGGAGAGAGAGAGAGAACTTCAAGAACATTTTTTGACACAACGGTAGACATTATTAATGAATTAAAATAAAATAATATTTGAAAATTTTTTGTTCAGGAACAAAAATTTTGATGGAAAGAAGTTTAATCAAACTTAATCTTCCGAAATTTATGTCAAAATTTTTCTCTTTGTTGATAACAAACAATTGTCTTACCTGTCTTACCTTGCATACTTTACACGACATCGATCCTTTTTTAATATTCGGTTATAATTAGTTAAAAAAAAATTTGATGTCAAAAATAGAAATATGGATTTCAAATTATGCAAGCATCCCTCACTTAATTCATTTAATATAAATTAACACTTAATTAGTAAAGACAAAAAAAGAAAATTTCAGATAAATTAGATTTGAGAATGTTCGCTCTCTTTATTAGTTTTGAAAACGTAGTTTTTATATTTGACCCTATTCACGGAAGTATTTAGTAGCATAATAAATATTCATGAGACTTTTACCAACTAAGGTTAATTGAAGAATAGTTTTTTCGTTTTTAAATAATCGTGCATGCTTTGAAGTCACTATACTAGATAACTGCTAGATATGTGTTTAATTTCCTTAAATTATCTTCTTTTGGTTTATTTATTTGTATTAATGCAATATGTGTTTTATAGATAGACTAGATTTACTTTCATTCAATGAATGCAAAAAATAAAAAATGATTTTGTTAATTACCAATCGAAAAAGTTACGTTATTTCATTTTATTGGTTTATTATTCCAACAAAAAAGACGCATAAATGTTTGTTACATTGATGTAAATATTCAATTTCAATTAATTCTTTTAAATCAAGGATTTAAACCATTTCATTATATTATAAATTGGCGAAATAACATCAATCGTTTATACTGTTACAATTTATTTTATTATTTATTGAAGGAAAATAATAATAAAAATAATAAATATTCAAACTCGTATGTGAGGTCCAGCCAATATCTTTAATCTATATATTCGAACAAAAAGAATAAACCTTACAACCTTACAATTGAAAGAATCTTTTATTTCGTTTTGACATTTTGACTTAACCAATTCAATCCTTCAAATAAACCCTCTCCAGTGGTAGCACAAGAAGGATGAACATACCAAGATCGTTCTTTCATACGATGTAAACCAAGTTTCTCCGTTACCTCAGCGGGAGACATCGCTATTACGGGTTAATTCATTGTGAATTATGGGACAAAAGTTAAAAAGTGAAAATTAAAAAGTGAGTGACATACCTCCTTGTAAATCCTGTTTATTAGCAAATACTAATAATAAACAGTCACGCATTTCACGATCCGAAATAATTTTATGTAATTCTTGACGTGCTTCATCAATTCGATCGCGATCCTGAGAGTCCACCACAAATACGAGTCCTTGAGTGCCAGTGTAATAGTGGCGCCACAATGGACGAATCTTGTCTTGCCCACCAACGTCCTATAAAAATTAAAATTAGTAAACCCACACACGCTGAATTTTTAATAATTAATAATAATGTACCAACCCAAACGTTGAATTTGACATTCTTGTATGTCACAGTTTCTACGTTGAAACCTACGGTAGGGATTGTCGTCACGGATTGATTAAGTTTTAATTTATAAAGAATTGCTATAGATAGTTGTAAATTTCAAAGTTAAGAGATAAAATATTTAAGAAAATTACGATCGTTTCAAAACTAATTCCCTGACTTTAACGATTTGGCAAGGAATCATTACACTTATAAATTTTATAGGAATTGATAATGAATTTATTTATCATAAAGAGAAAAAATTTCAAAGTGACAGCGTCAGAAAAGTAAAAAAGGATACTTGTTTTGCCGGCAGCATCTAAACCAAGCATCAAAATGCGCATTTCTTTATTACCAAAGATCCTGCCCAAGGCTTTTGAAACTGACCCGCCCATTATGTATATATCGTGAGGAATTTGGTTGGATTAGTCGAAACGGTTGTACTCTATGATTTCCGCGAAGAAGATAAGTCGAGAGGAGAGAAAGAATGTAAAAGATGGTATATAGGGTGAATATAACGCGGAAATATTTTTTATCGTCAATTAGTAACTGGTGGTGGTGGTGTATTAGAAAGACCACAAATATAATAGAGCACCAGAAAGAAAAGTAGGGTTTAAAGTTTTTTTTTTTTTTAACATTTAGTAATACTTTATTTTATGAAAAAAATACAGTGTATTATTTAAAAAGTTTATTAGAAACGAAATATTCAACATCGTACCAAGATTACACAGAATTTTTATTGGTAGTATCAAAAAACAAGGTCATAATGCACAAGTTTTTATGTACAAAGTAAATTTAGCGTAATCTTGCAATCGAATAATTTTTTTTTTGTTTCAAAATTTTTTTTGCACCTAACCTTGAATTTTGAGCGAAAAGGCAAAAAAAAGAGAAAACTTTGGTTACGTCATTTGCGTCAAATGTCTTTAATAATTTTAGTATTGTAACATTTTGTTAAATTATATTATATTGTGCAATGGCTTCTACAAGTTATAATGATACAGACCTTAATTCACAAGACGTTTCAGAAACCAGCTATTTACTTGATGATAATGACAATGTTCAAAAATCATGGTTAGAAAGACTTCGTAGGCCCCATTTATTATGGATGATACCGTTTAGTATAACTTTATCTATAATCATGACTTCAATCGAAGCTCCCATAATACACTTTATTTCGGATTTGGCATGTAAAGAGTTCAAAGAACAACATAAAAATCTATCAAATGATGATGATTGTAATTTACGTGAAATTCGGATATTAGCATCAAATTATGTGATGTGGTATGCGACTTTATCACATATCGCAGGTTAATTAATAATTATTAAGTTCTTTTTAATTTATTCTAAAATAAAAACTAAATTATTTTATATAAACTTGTATAGTGACTTTATCAATTGGATATCTTTCTACGTTATCAGATTACTTTGGACGTAAATTTATATTTCGATTATCAACATTCGGTATAATATTGGGTATAATAAATATAATAATAGTTGCTCATTATTGGAGGATAGTAGGAATTAAGATGTTATATGTTGGATCAATTATTCAAGGATTACTTGGGGGTGTAATTGCTATAAACACGGCATGTCATGCTTATTTAAGTGATTGTACCAGTAGTGAAAATAGAAGTGTTGCTTTTGGTTTGATGCATGCTTCGGCATTTTGTGGTATGGCTATCGGTCCTACTTTGGGTGGTTTAATTGTAAAGGTAAGAACGTTTCACTTCATTAAGCTAATTTATTTATATACATACTTATTTTATTTTATTTATAAAGGTTACAGGATCGATTCTTTCGGTATTTTATATAGCAATTGGTGCTCTTATTATATTTTTATTTGTAGTTTCATTTATTGTACCAGAATCAGTCTCTTCTAATATACGCGAACTAAATTATTCAACATCTCCACCCACTTCTTTTAGTCACATTTTTTCGCCATTAACTATTCTTACTAGATTACCAGTTGAAATAGGTGATAGTGATAGAAATAGAAATAGATCATGGAGAGGAAAAAATACCATATATATTTTAGCTGTAATTTATTTTATTTATAGAATTTCACAAGCTGGTAAGTTATAAAAAAAACAAAATTATTTTATTTATCAAAAAGCCACCAATTTTTTCACTAACATATTTTATTATCATTCAGCTCAAAATGAAATCATAAATTTATATACAAAATATAAATTTGATTGGACATCATTAGAAAATGGTTATTTTTTATCATTACAAGCATTTACGCGTTTTATAGCATTAATTGTTTTATTACCATTATTACGTTTAATTCGTTCACGTTATCAATCATCATATGCTCGTTCTTTAGATATATGGACAATGCGAGGTGGTCTCATTATGGAAATAATAGGGTTCATTTTATTTGCTATAGCTGCAAAACCTTTTTGGTTTTATTTTGCTTGTGTAATTAATAGTTTGGCAACTATAACTTCCCCCGCTATGAGAAGTTTATTTACTACTTATGTTTTGCCAACACAAGCTGGTCAAATTTTAGGTGCTATTAGTGTAATAGAAAGTGTAGGAAGTATTTTAAGCCCTTTATGGATGAATAAATTGTACAATCAGGGAGTTAATTACGGAATAGAAGAAATTGTATTTTGGGCTAATGCTGGTATTTTTATGGCATCTCTTGCTTTGGGGTCTTTAATTTTGTAGATAATTTAAAAAAAAATTACTTTTACAAAGCAAAAATCAAAAAAAAAAAATCGAATCGCATAATAAATGTTAAACCAAATTTATTTCCAAAAAGCTATGATAATAAAAAGAACAATATTAATATAATTAAATAAATATTTACTTATAATTAATAACTACAATTTGGCAGAGAGAGCTGCTACTCCAGGTAATTCTTTGCCTTCAAGTAATTCGAGAGACGCTCCACCACCAGTTGATACATGCGAAATCTTATCCTCAGCACCCCATTTAGCAACAGCAGTTGCAGTATCACCACCTCCTATGATAGTTATAACTCCATTTTGTGTAGCTTCAGTAACAGCATCTAAAGCTGATTTTGTACCTGCTGCGAATTTATCAAATTCAAATACTCCTGTTGGTCCATTCCATAGTATAGTTTTAGCTTCAAGAATTGTTTTTTTAAAAAGTTCATTTGTCTTCTTCCCCGAATCAAGCCCAAGCCATCCATCTGGAATTCCTGTTTCATCTGTAGCGTATCCAGTCTGATAGAATATAAATTTTTTATTAAATTATTAATTTAAAATATATAATTTATGATAAAATATAATACATACATTGGCATCTTTATCAAATTTGTCTCCCGTTACATAATCTACTGGGAAAACTAATTTAACTCCTTTTTTCTTAGCTTTTTCAACTAAATCAGCAACCGTTTTGGAACCTTCTTCGTCAAATAAAGAATTTCCGATCTAAGAAAAAAGGATTGGAAGATTCATTATCATTCTGTCTTCCTTCGTACGTAAACATATCCTTTTTCGATTCTAACCTTAACGCCATTAAGAGTTTTCTTAAATGTAAAAGCCATTCCACCTATTAATGAAAAAAAAATTTTTTTATATATGTATATGAGAATTTATGTCCAACTTGAAAATCATTAAGTTCAGGATAAATTACCCGTGATGATCATAGAATCAACTTTATCGAGAAGGTTGTTAATCAATTTAATTTTATCGGAAACTTTGGCTCTATGAATTAATTACACACAAAATATACATTAATTCTAAGGGGATAAAATACAACAAAAATTTATTCTTACCCTCCGAGAATGGCCAAGAAAGGTCTATCCGGGTTTTCCAAGGCTTTGCCAAAGAAATCTAGTTCCTTTTTTAATAAGAAACCAGCAGCACGATCTGGAAGGTTTACCCCAACCATAGAACTATGTGGTCTATGTGCCGTTCCAAATGCATCATTAACATAGATATCTCCAAGTTTTGAAAGAGATGCTCTAAACTTATCTATATCTTCAGGACTGGCTTTGATCTAATTATATAAAGAATTTAAGTAAAAACGTAATATAACGAATATGATTGTTGTAAAGTACCTTGTTTCCTTCATCATCTTTGCCAGAACCTTCTTCTTCAATATGAAACCGAAGATTCTCAAGTAGGATGATTTGGCCTAACATAACAAGGTTTTATCATCATAATGTATCATAAATTGTATTATGTGAATAACATAAATATGAGAAAATCTACCTCCAGTCGCATTTTTCGCGGCAGATTCGACTTCAGGGCCTACACAATTATTTAAGAACATAACTTTTTTTTCAAGTAAACGACTGACTTCCTCGGCAATAGGTCTCAATGTATATTTAGGGTTTGATTTCCCGTCCGGGCGGCCCAAATGGGACATTAAAATAACAGCCTTAGCTCCTATTTTGAAAAATATTAATTACTATGGAAAAGGTGTTACTATAAAATAAGTAGAAACATTCAATTACCATTATCTAATGCATATCTAATAGTTGGTAAGGCTGCAACTATACGTTGGTTATTAGATATTTTTCCGTCTTGTAAAGGAACGTTAAAGTCAACGCTATGGGAAATAAGAAATTAACTAAATGAAGAATTATGATATTTGTTAAATAAATTAATAAAATTCACATTACCGAATCAAAACATTTTTATCTTTGACATCAACGTCTTGAATTGAAATTTTATTGCTAATAGACATTTTCGTAAATAATAAAAGTTCCTTGAAAATATATTATCACATCTTCACATCAATTTAAACTTATTTCACACCTTAATCCTAATTAGGAATCAATAGATTTGTAGGACAAGATTATTTTTTTTTTGCCAACTCTAAAATAAACTATTTAATATTTGGTATGAAAGCTTTATTATTATATCATTATTTAATAATTAAACATACCTAAAATATTCAATCATTCTATTTAGTTATGATATAGCTGTTGTTATTGGTAAAAATTATCCTAACTATACTAAGATCCGATAATCATGGGGTGATTTTTCAGATGATATCATAACTGGACCATACGGAGGAATTCCGCCTTGTTTTAGCTGTTTTCATAATAAACCTAATTATTAACTAGTTAATTAGTTTAATATTAAAATAGTTTTTCCTGGTGAGGTTCCAAAAACCAAATTTTACAATGAATTTTATTGCTAATGCTGATAATGATAACATTTATGGCTTAAATGATACTTTACAGTCATTAATTATAATGAAAGAAAATGTTTAAACCTTGAATATTATAAGCTAGTATTGCCAAAAGTTTTAATACTAATTTGTGACATTTATTCTATATATTAGCAAAATAATTTTCTAATAATATTAATTCTTTATTGATAGCAATATAATTTCACTAATAGTACCAAAGATTAGTTCAAATCCTTCACTTAAAATTCCTTGAACAAAAATTCCAAGACATCTCTTTGTAAAGGAGAAATATAATTTAAGTCGTCTTCATCAAAAACAACACGCAAATTAATCGCTCCTTTGACTTCAATCTTCTTTTTATCATAATTTTGCATATCTATTTCCTCTTCATCGGTATGTTGTTTATTAAGCCATTCTCCAACAGTCTCAACAGATTGCTCTCTATTCTGATAAGCTTGATATTTAACTTCTTTTCCTTCGTTCATCTCAGAATCATATGATTCGTTTTTGATTTTCGGAAGAATATCACATTTTTTTATTTGATATGGTTCAGATAATCGAACAATTATTTCTTTACTGTTTTCACTTTCATATGAAGTTAAGATATTTGGCATCTCATCATTTATTCTATACATCTATAAATTAACATATATATATATATATATTTATATATTTACGTTATGAATTAAAAAAAGAAAGAAAGAAAGAAACGAAATTTGAAATCAACATGCTTACAAATTTGCCAGTATATTCTAGTGCACGATCAAATCTCAAGAAATATGTTTGTGGTATTTCTGTTAATTTGATATAATTCATGTTCTCTTGAAATAAAGTTAACAATTTTAATTTAGTTTCTCCATTTTCTATACGATCTATTGCTCCCGCTTTTTTAGCTTCAGGTATAGTAGCAAAATTTCTTTGATGATATTGGTAAGGATGTGACCGGTTAAAAAATTTCTTGATTGGTCGTTTCATTTTTTTTACATTATATCAATATAATACAACAGAAAAACAATTGTACGGAAGAATTTTCATAACTTTTAAAATGATTATATATATATAATTCATAATACAGTATATACTCATGAGTGCTATTACTGTATAATACAAATGGATCACTTGATTAAAGTTTAATAAGGATGACACTCATTCATTCTGTCATGATATAAATTTTCTTTATCACATATTCTTTTCATCGCATTAGTATGCAGAAAATGGGCTGGGATAGTCATGAAATAATTGTCGAGATGAATGCGATGAATACAATAGATTGATCATTGGTTGACTGACTATTCGATCGATTCTGATTTCTGATCACGTACAGTACACGACGTATACTGTACACGTGTTATCTGTGTAATCCTGATCTTCATTCAACACAACTTTTAATTACCGATACAGGAAATTTTCTTGGTTGGCGTAATTATTTCACGTGATTAAATAATATAAATAAATTAGAAAATCATTAATTCTTAGCTAATTTGTTACAAATGCATCCAAATTTAGCGTATCATAAACACCCAAGTAAGTTTATCAAATTATAATGATTTTTTCTAACATAAATTTATTTATTATTTATATTATATATATTATAGAATGTCTTGATGTTATTCTTCGATTGGAAGAATGTCATAAATCAGGATTTTTTAATAAATATTTTGGGGGTTGTAATGGAATTAAGAAAGAGTTAAATGAATGTTTGACATTGGAGGTAACTAATTTATAATTTACTTTAAAAATAAAGAAAGATAATATTGATTAATCTTCTAAAAAAAATTTAGTATAAGGAAATAAGAAAAAAAAATGCAGATAAAGCCAAAGAAAACAGGAAAAAAGTTGAAGAATTATGGAAAGAATTCAATCTTTAAAATGGTTTTTTTAGAATTTTGCTTGTTTATTTATTTGTGTTTCTTTATTGCCAATTCATGCATAAAAATAAATAATTTTTTTTGCTATTGTTATTCTATTTAAAATATAACATTTCTTAAGTAGAATAAAAAGGAGTTTTTAAATAGCAGTCAAATTAATTAAATCTGTCTAAATAATAAATACAAATACATACTTTACATAATATCAACGGTTTAAATACAATAATAATCGGCAAAAAAAGAATTTTACATATTATAGTTTAGCCTTAATCTGGCCTGCTTTTGCTTGTGCATATTCAAATACCTGCCGCATTTCAGTTGCCGATTCTTTGAGATAATGCCATAAAACATCATTATTCAATCGCAAAGATACGATGTTGAAATTTAAAGAATCTAAAAAAAAGTATTGAACAACAAAAAAATAATAAATAACAACAATAAGATAACTAAAAATTATAGATTATTTGACGAACCATTATTAATCATGTAAGCTATGCCATATCCTATTAAAGAATAAAATTCATTATAAGTGATTAGTTGAAATTAGGTTTAAATAAACAAATGATACAATTACAAACCATCAGGAACGACCTAAATGAATATTACAATGATTGTGATTAATAAATATATTAAATTTTAGCAAAAACGGTACTACAAATATTAAAATCAATATACTTCTCCCCATCCATAGCCTTGGAAATATTCTGATGACAATTGAGAAGTTGATAGATTCCAATGAGTTGATTTAGCATAAGCTGGATCTGTAAAAATTGTTGGTTTCTTTTCATTAGACTTCAAAGACATACGAAGTCCTTTAAAGAAACGATTCAAGATTAATGTAATCATTAAGTACTTGTAATGTTAACAAAAATTTCATAATGATTTTATTTACCAAATAAATGCCTATCACAGCCTCTCCCCTCTACGGCCTCTGCCATATATTTGACATGAGCATTTATTGCTTTGTAACCCAATTCAGCCTTGACTTCAATCTATAATAAATATTTTTTTCTTGATCATGGATCTTCACTTAAATAGAATAAACCGAATAAAAAAATTACCGGAACTTTCTGATCCTCCATAGCTTTCACCCAGTTCACGGAATCAACAGATACCGTTCTACACACTTCAGTTCTACCATGTTGAAATTTTCTGGTTTGTGCGCTTTCATAAGTTGCTTTATTAGTACCGTACATTTTATAATAAGCTAATTGAATGATCATTTGTACGTAAGCATCTGGTGAAGCACCAAGCTTTTTAATGACATTTTTTCCATAACCTTCATATGCTAATACACGAAGGTCGTGTTTGGCGATATGGTCATCATAGTTTTTCTCGGCTTTTGATATAGCTGAAAGAACTTCACTAGTCAAATTGAAATGCAATTGTTGAGGAACTGGAAGACCAGATCGAACATTTGGAGATCCATGATCAACTTTATTATTAGCAATCACGTTACAAACAAAGTCATTCAATCTACTTGTTGGAGTACCGTCCATGGAAGAATGCTAAATGAAATATAAGTATAAATTTATTAATTCACTAAAAAAAAATAAAAAATAAATAAATTTAATCCAACCTCTCCATTAAACCCAGCTTTTCCATTTTCAAATACAATAAATTGAAGAGACTTGTCAAAATAACTAAAGATATAATACGATTTAAATGTAAATATATATTTATAACAATATAATTGGGTTTTTTTAAATAAAATACCGATTTCGCCCATCTCCAGCCAAACATGCACGGCTTATCTCATCAACTGTAATAGGTGATGAATCATCTAAACAAAGAGCAAACATCGAACTTTCAATTTTCTTTAGCAATTGCTCATGTTTTGGATCCGCAGCCAGGAACATTTTGCGATACTAAATGAACAAGTATGGGTCAATAACTAATTTATATAAAGATGTGTATATTAAACTTACTTCCGTCCAATTATCGCGATTTTCAGTAGTAAGAACTCCTATTGGTGGATCTTTCGTATTACCAGCCAATTCATATATTTTTTGGAGCTGACTAAATTATTTAAAAACCATTTGAAATTACAATATTTATATAAAGAATTGAGATAAATAAGTGTGTTATACCTTTCAATTTCTGCAGTTGACAACTGTATTCCATCCTTGACAAGATCAAGTATGAAAATTTTGTTTTTACGAATAATTGTAATATGATTATTGGTCGCGGGATCAAAAGTCACCTCATAATCTGATGGTTTGGATGGATAACGACACGCATTAAACATGAACTTATACGAATCCATACAAAGTGGGAGCCCTTTTGAATATTCTGGTTCTAATTGTTGGCTAAATCAAAAAGGATTTCGTAAATTCAATTACCTTTCCTATATAACAAAGATAAAAAATACTTACTTAATAACTTGTCTTCGAAATTCCAAGGCGGCCGTAGTAATTGCAGCAGCACGCGTAGCAGGATTCCTCCTAATTTTATCGTCTTTATAAGCAAAAAAATAGCTTACATAAACGACGATTGGGTCCCTATAGCCAAAATACGCGACTTCATTCCACCAATCTTCCAGCCAATTGATCACATTAGGATTGTTCGCTTTTGCTAGCAAACGCTTTTGTAGTTCTTCACCAATTCCACCAGGTTTTTGAAATTCTGCTACAGCTGCTTCTGTCTTTGCGTATTCCTCTGAACTTACAAGAGGTCGAACGGACTTAAGATACTTCTCAAGAGTATCTTTGAGAGCAGGAACAGGAAGCTTTGGGAGAGACTTTTGATAACGAAGCATTGGTCCAACACTGTTATCTTCAAGGTACGGAATTGTTGGTTTCTTTATGGCGGCTGAAGCGTTTCTGCGTGCCATATTGTTCAATAACTGTAAAATTGATACGATATTTAAGTAAATTTCTCGAAATATTTAAAAAAAATAATGACCTGTTGAGTTGGCTTATTAGTACTTCTGACGAACGAACGAGAAAGAACGAATTTAAATGACATCAAAAAATTTAAGATTGAGAAAGCAAGAATATGTCGATCTAAAGTATATCTTTTTACGATCTGATTTTACAACACACCTCTATCTAGTCACACATAAAAATTCCAAATAAGATTTTACAATCTATGATCATAGATGTACCACTGATGTACCTAATTTGGTAACTATTGACAATTTGCATTAAGCCAACATCGAGCGGGCGTAACAAAACTCGGTTCTGTTTTTTTTAGTTTACCGATTCAACAACTTTTTTAAAGACAATTTTACTTACTTGACATTTAGAAAATAGCAAAATGAATGATTCTTTCAATGACGTTCCCAAAATTTTGCCAATTATTCCAATCAGGAATAAAGTTCTCCTTCCTAGCGCATCGCTTGTACTTCAAGTTGTTAGCAAAGATTCGGTTCAACTTCTTCAAAGAATTTATAGATCTGCCGAAAATAAAGAGTCGAAATATATTATTGGCTGTGTTCCAGTCCATCCACCCTCTTATAATAAGCTTGAATCCAAAGACACAACGACTGCCCCTTTTACTTTGACACGAAATGGCAATAGAAATTCTACACCAAAAAAAACTATTGAAGAAACATTCAATCAATCAATTCAACCGTCAGATTTACATAAATTTGGGTGTGCCGCTAGAATTGTTAAATTGGAACGAACAGTTAATGGTTTTATAGTGAGAATCGAAGGTAATAAAATTTTTGATTTCCATTGGATTCTTAAAATGGATTTAATAATTTAATATTGAATTATTTTAGGTGTTATTCGTATTCGTATTGATAAATATGTTCTTGAAAGACCATATCTTGAAGCTGAAGTGACTGTCTTTCCCGATCCATCTGTTTCTAAGGATGATAATGAATTACAGGAGCTTGCTAATTCTTTAAAAACAACCGGACGTGAATTACTTGTAATATTTCAAAACTTGAAATTTCCGACAGCTTATCTCATTCAGCTTCAAAAGTATATTGAAAATGGTCCTGTCGGATTGTTGACTGATTTTTTGATTAACACAATCGAATGCACATATGAAGAAAGGCTGGTAAATTTATATATATTTTTTTTCAGAACTTATTTTGTGACCTAACCTTACATTATTTTTCTGCACAGCAAATATTAGATGCCCATGATTTGAAAACTCGAATGTCAATTGCGATTGAACTCCTAGCAAGACAAATAAACGTATTTTTTTTTCGTTATTACTTTTATCCTTCGTATTTGTACTTGACATAATATTGTTTTTGGTTGTTTTAGATTTTAAAAGTGACTCAAAAAGTTCATTCAACTATGAGCAAGAAGCACAAAGAATTTTATTTACGACAGCAAGTAAGATAAATAAGTATTTTATATAACAAATATATATATATATTTTTTTTTGATTTATTAATACTTATTAATTGTATAGCTTAATGCTATTAAAGAAGAGTTAGGAGAACGTGATGACTCATCACACGAAGACGACGATATCACAGATTTAACAAAAAGAATAAAAGAAGCTGGACTTTCACCAGAGGGTAAAGAAATAATTTTAAAAATAACTTAATTAAATGAGTGCTAAAATTACTTTTGATTTATTAAATAGCAAATAAAGCTGCACAAAGAGAGCTCAAACGTCTTAAGCGTATGCATTCGACCCAAGCAGAATATCAAGTCGTTCGTACTTATTTAGAATGGCTTTCAGAGATCCCTTGGAGCAAATCTACTAGTGAAATTATAGATATTGACAAAGCACGTCAACAACTTGAGGATGATCATTATGGCCTTGAGTCAGTTAAGAAACGTATTTTGGAATACTTAGCAGTATTGAAATTAAAAGGAGATTTGAAAGGGCCAATTCTGTGTTTACTTGGCCCTCCAGGTGTTGGGAAAACTTCATTGGGTAAAAGTATTGCCAGCGCTCTTGGACGAAAGTTTCATAGAATTTCTTTAGGTGGTGTAAGAGATGAAGCTGAGATACGTGGACATCGTCGAACTTACATTGGTGCCATGCCTGGACTCATTGCCCAAGGTCTTAAACGTGTTGGTGTTAATAATCCTATATTTTTACTTGGTAAGATATTATTTTATTTAAGGTTAACCGTTTAAAATTTTATAAATACTTAATTATACCTCTTTTGTAGATGAAATTGATAAAGTTGGACATTTGAGCAATCACGGAGACCCATCCGCTGCTTTACTTGAAGTCCTTGACCCAGAACAAAACAACACTTTTAATGATCATTACCTTAATGTTCCTCTTGATTTATCTAAAGTTTTATTTATTGCTACAGCTAATCAAGTTGACACAATACCCGCTCCTCTCTTAGATCGTATGGAACTTATAAATATACCAGGATATACATTTGAAGAGAAAATAAATATTGCTCAAAGACATTTATTACCAAAGCAAATTACAAATCATGGTCTTTCACTAGATGATGTAAAGATGTTGGATGAAGTATTGTTAAAAATTGCTTCTGGTTATACTCGGGAAGCTGGCGTTAGAAATTTTGAAAGGGAGATCGCGAGTGTATGCAGGGCAAAAGCTGTTGAATATGCTAATGCAAAAGATAAAAATGAATTAGAAAACTACAATAATGAAGTTACCGCGAAGGAAATTGAAAACATCTTAGGGGTATGAAAATTTATCAAATTTTTAATATACGTTTATTTATCAAAACTATGCTTCTAACGCATATAACGTTTTACTAAATTGTTATATTGCCATTCATTTTCGCTCATACTTTTAGGTTACGAAATTTGATAGTGAAGTTGCTGAACGCGCAGCTAGACCAGGTGTAGTTACTGGTTTAGCATGGACATCCTCTGGATCCGGCGGTATTTTATTTATTGAAGCTACTCAAATGGCCGGAAAAGGAGATCTTCAATTAACCGGTATTTCTCTCTTTATTTAATTATGTTATTAAATGATTTTATGTATAACTTACATCTACTTTAATAGGTAAGTTGGGAGAGGTTATCAGAGAATCAGCTAGGATTGCACTTTCATGGGTGCGAGCGCATGCTTTTCAATTGGGGATTACAACATCAAAAACAGAGCCTACGTTTTTCTTTCAAAGAGATGTCCATATACATTTTCCTGCAGGTGCAATTGGTAAAGATGGACCATCAGCCGGTGTAGCTTTGACAATTGCACTTGTATCTTTATTTACGCATAGGCAAGTACCAACAACAACGGCAATGACAGGTGAAATTACTTTACGAGGTCAAGTTTTGCCTGTAGGAGGTATAAAAGAAAAAATAATCGGTGCACATCGTGCAGGTATTAAAAAAGTTATCCTACCTGCAAGAAATCGAAAAGATGTTGAAGGAGATGTACCAGTTAATGTGAAGAACGAAATCAATTTTGTTTATGCAAATAATATTTTCGATGTTCTTCTGGGTGCTTTCGAAGGAGAGAAAATCTGGTCAGATTCTACTCCAATTGTGGAATTTGAGAGTCGACTTTAATTTCAATAACAAAATTATTTATTATAACTTATTTATGATATATTTGCTTTAAAATCCGTTTTGATGTTTATATAATAGATGTATTTATAGTTAAATAATAAAAATGATTGTAATTTTCCTTTTTAATGTACCAGATAATAAACGAAATCGTAGATATTAATTATATGGTGAAATTTTATTTAATTCAATATTTGCATAATATATTTTTGAACCATGTTCAATATTCGAATTCGGTCCATCGATCTGCAACAATTAAAAAATTATTGTGTTACTGATAAAATCAAAATGTTATCATAGATTATGGTTTTTTTTTACCATAATGCTCAACAAATTGGATTCAACTGTATTTTTAAGTTTAAAGAATTCCAAAAATAAATTAGGTTTCTTCAAAAGGGGTTTCGCAGGTAATAAAGAAATGTCTTATTTTGTCATAAAATACAATTAATTTATTTGTAATTATGATAAGCCTCGCGGAAATTGCAAATTACACAAGAAAATGAAAAAAGTCCAAAACCCTTAAAAGGAATACGTGTTCTCGAATTAGGACAGGTATAATCACATATACTACTTATCAATGGTTGCTATAATAATTCTTATTTTTAATTATAGCTGATAGCTGGACCGTTCTGTGGTACAATTCTCGGGTATTATTATATAGTAGATTGTTTGTTTTTGTTTTCTTTTATTAATATTTACCATTAATGCGATTTATTTTTAAAGGTATTATGGCGCAGAAGTAGTATGTTATTTGATTATATATTGTTTTATATTGTTATAAGATTTTTAACAGAAAAAATCTTTAGATTAAAGTTGAATCGCCAAAGTTGGGAGATCCATTACGTATATGGAGACATTTAGATGCCGATGGAGTTAGTCCATGGTTTCGTTCAATGTCGAGAAATAAAAAATCCTGTGAAATTAATTTAAGAACAGCCGAAGGCAAAAAGTATGAATTTTTTATGACTGATATATTTATAGATCACAATTGAGCGGCCGATCATTGGCCAGGGACAATTAATGCTTATATTTTGGTTAATTGAAGGCTTGTTGGTCAACTAGCTAACAAGTCAGATGTGTTGATTGAAAATTTTCGACCTGGAACTATGGAAAAATGGGGACTCGGGCCCGGTATATTTTTAGCCGTTTTTACTTGCAATTGGAAAACTTTTTGGATCATTATCTAAGACAATTATTTTACAGACGAACTTTACAAAACGAATCCTTCATTGATATATACACGCGTTTCTGGGTATGGACAAACGGGTCCGTACGCTGCAAAGCCTGGTTACGCGTCAGTATGCGAGGTAAAACATTTTAAAAACAATAGTTTTATTTTTTAAGCTGAAGTCATTTTTTATTTATTAGTTTATTATATAGGCTATGGCAGGATTTCGTTATATAAATGGATTTCCTAATCAGGCACCAGTCCGTCCAAATATATCTTTAGGTGATTCGGTTGCTGGATTAACAGCGGCACTTGGTGTAGTTATGAGCCTTTTGGCTAGAAATAAATTATCTTCAAGTGATAATTTAATAACGGGGCAAGTCGTCGATGTAGCTATTTATGAAAGTATATTCAATATGATGGAGGGAATTTTGCCAGAATATGATCGATTTGGTGAGGTAAACTTTTTTTATTTTTTTTTTAAAAAAAAATCTTTCATATAAGCAACTTACTTTCCTCCTTAGATAAGACAACCATCAGGTACAACAGTTACGGGTATTGTACCAACTAATGCATATCTATGTTTAGATGGAAAATATGTTATAATTGGAGGTAATGGAGATTCAATATATAAAAGACTTATGCAAGCAGCGGGAAGAGATGATCTTACAACAAAAAAATTTGCGACGAATAAAGATAGAGTAAAATATCAGGAATTAATTGATGGAGCGATTAGTGAATGGATCAAAACTCTTACTTCAAAACAAGTTATAGAAAAATTAGAAAAAGCTGATGTACCATGCGGTAGTATTTATAATATTGAAGATTTTGCTAATGATAATCATGTTAAAGAACGTAAATTAATTGAAACTATCCGTGTTGGAAAAAATAGAAGTAATGGCTATGACTTAAAGGTATGCAAAAATATTTTTTAAATTAATTAAATAATTGATGTTGATAGATATCTATTAATTGTTACTATTTGTTAGGTTCCTGCTTTTGCGCCAAAACTTGAATCCACACCAGGTGGAACTTTGTGGGCTGGGCCCGATTTGGGTGAACATAATCGTGAAGTATTTATTAATCTCCTAGAGTTAAAAGAACATGATATTAAGAAACTACAGGATGATGGAATTATAGGAAAAACTCTATAAATTTATTTCCAAGTTAATTATATATTTGAGTACTGTTTTTAAGATAGAATTCATTGGTTTTAAAAAGTTTATAATTTATATATACATAATTGTGCTTCATGTACAAAAAAATTGATTTAATAGCAAAGCAAATATATCAAAACTATTCTCCAGAAAATAAAATTTTCTTCACCTTTTTTAGCGCTGAAATCTGAATCTGTCGATCTGATAAGTTACACAATTGTGCATATCACTATTAATATGTTCTCAAATAATAGTTTATTTTACATGATTTTCATCTACATGACGTTTTACAGACTACAGATATACAATTTTAAAGCCAATGATGATGATTTTCAATATTTTTTATTATTTTTAAGGAAATGTACAACCAAAGAAAACTAACGCCTGTAAGATTATCGTTAATGTTTTGGATCGACAAATTACATTGAACCCGATATATAATCAGCGTAAATTGCAATTTAATCTAATCAACGCCTTCTCTTGTAAAATGGCAGATAACGATTTTCATGAATTTTTAAATGAGCCAGAATTTTCTTCGGGGGATTTTAATCAAATAACATTTGGTATAGGTGGTCGACCAGACCGACCACCTGGTGATATAACTCATGATGCAGGTGAGTGAATGTTGTCATACTTTGAAATGGTTATTAGAATAAGAATAATAAGAATAATAAAATTATTCTCAATTTATTATACAGATAAATCTGTTCTTTTAACAACTCAACTTATGGTTGCAATACCACTGGGAACTTTTTCTCTCCTAGTATTTTGTTATCTTCGAACCAGATGGAATATAATGTTTGCCCCAAGAAGTAGATTACAAAAACTTGCTCCAGACCCCCTTCCGACAACATTTTTTGGATGGATAATACCTTTGTATAATATGCCTGAATCTCATATATTAGATAGGGTTGGATTGGATGCCGCAGTGGTATGTTGACAATGAATAGATTGGTTTACTTGATATGTTTAAAAAAAGAATATTAATCACTAATAAGATCAATTTGGCTTATTTAATATAGCTTCTTGCATTTTTTAAAATGTCTTATAAATTATTTACGTTTTGTGCAATTGCTGGTTTTGCTGTTGTTGGTCCTATTTTGTTAGCTGAATATTTTCATTTCTTGCCAGGCAAAAATGGTAATGGTGGTGGGGGAAACTCTTTAGGTGGCGGTCCGGTTCCATTACCAATAGAAGATAGTCCAGAGTCACCTGGAGTGTTAGCATCATATGCAATATTAACTTGGGTTTTCTCTCTTGCAACATTTTACTTTACTTTTTATAATTATCGGGAATTTTCTGAAATTCGACATAAATACTATTTAAAGTGGAAAGATACTATAGCAGCAAGGACTGTTATGGTGACAAGTATACCCAAAAGATTACAAACTGATGCCGCTTTAGCTGAATTTTATGAATCATTAGAATTAGGAGCAGTCGAAAGTGCTGTAATTTATCGTAATGTTCGTAAACTTAGGCATATTATTGAAAAAAGAACAAAGTATTTACAAAAATTAGAAGAGGCTTATGCGGATTATTTGAATAATCCTTGTAAAGATCCAAATTATAATCCTGATGAAGCATTAAAGGAATTCGAAAAGGCTGACGATGCAAAAACTGCGAATACTAACACAGCTAAAGTTCTTGAAAGAGTTTCAGCAGAACGTCCAAAAATGTTTGTATCGTTGTTTAAAAGAGGTGATAAAATTGAATATTATACTGAAAATTTCTTCAAGTATGATGAATTAGTTGAAGAAGGTAGACGTGGAGCTTATAAATCTGAACCTATTGGATTCGTAACTTTTGATAACATAACTAGTGCGGTAAATATTTTAACTGGTTTTTGAATTCTTTGTTAGAACCTAAACATTTATTCTGTTTAAACAGCAATTAGCCGCACAAGTTCTCATCCGACCAGAACCATTTGAATGCAATACAGAACTTGCGCCTGAACCACGTGATATGTATGTTAGAAAGTTTTACATTAAATTTATTTGATATCTTATATTAACTTTCCCTTTTTGTGTAGTTATTGGTATAACATGAATATTAAAAGACGAGAATTTTTAATTAGAAATGTGACGATTAACATTTTTGTTGTCCTACTTGTGTTTTTCTGGTCTGGTCCCATTTCAGTTTTTGCTACACTATTGAGTCTTAATGTCTTAAAAAAAGTGTTTCCATGGTTGGAGCATTTGGCGGAGATGAATGAAATAATTAAAGGTTTTATTCAAGGAACTTTGCCGACTTTAGCTGTATCATTATTCAATGTAGTTTTACCAAAAATCATGATTGGTAAGTTTGTTTGATTACGTAACATTTTCGTTATATTTTCACTAAATCAATTTACGCTTATACATTTTATTCAGGCTTGTCTATAATTCAAGGATTTAATGCTCGCAGTGTAATAGAGCTTTCAACATTTGCGAAGTAAGCTTAATTTATTTATTTATTACTTATTTACATTACGATTTTACCAATATCTCTTTTTTAGATATTACTTTTTCTTGTTGGTGAATGTTTTGCTAGTCTTTTCCATCGCGGGAGCAGTAGCCACAGCTTATGAAACAATCACAGATCCGACAGGGGTTCCTCGTAGATTAGCTGAAACTTTACCTAGAGTAAGTTTGAGAAGAATCATTTGATATTAATTTATCGCATTAACTTTATTAACATTTATTAAATATGAAAATTAGGTTTCATCATTTTTTGTAAATTTTGTTGTTATTCAAGGGATTGGTTTATTTCCGATTCATTTGTTACAAGTGAAAGAAGTAGCTTACATTTGGGTTATGCGTATATTCTTTTCGAAAACCCCTAGAGATTATGCCAAAGCATCTGCTCCACCATTTATGAATTACGGGGAAGAATTGCCACCTATGGTTTTGATTTTTGTTATCGTTATCGTTTATTCTTCTCTGAGGCCAGTAATTACTCTATTTGGAGCAATATATTTTTTCCTCGGATATATGTGTTATAAATATTTACTTTTATATGGTATGTGTAATATTCAATTTTTTATAGTTTAACATCCGAACTTATTATAATTTCGTTTCAATTGCTAGTCTATTTTCATCCATACGAAACTGCTGGACTTGCATGGCCAAAGATTTTCCGAAGGATAATTATTGGACTTTACATTTATCAAATAATGATGATTGGATATTTTTCATTAAGAAACAACTATTATTTAGCAGCCGTTGTTTTCCCAACTCTCATTTGTACATTTGTTTTCTTTTATTATGTCAATGGTGCATATGAAAGGGCTGCTGCTTTTATACCTTTGAAGAATTTACGTGAAGAATTTAATAAAGTACAAACTAACACGGCAGATGTTACGATTACGCCAAAGTCACCCGAAAATTCCAATAATCCTAATGAAAACACTAATGTCAATACTGATAATCCCCCTCCTTCCATTAATGAAGAAGATACCGAGGAAGGTCATTCTCAACGTGATGTACTGGAAGATGATTTATATCATGCGGATCCGGATTTGTACACTGATTATGCACAACCTCCGATGACATTATATGATGGTATACTTAATACTGGAATGAGAAATTATGGACCTCCAGCACTAGTTGGAATACTTCCATGGTTATGGCTTCCCGTTAAGAGAGTGCCATCAGATGAAGCTTCATCGCTTGGAGTTTTTCATCGTATACTGGGAATGAACAAAACCGGATCTAAACCAATTCCAGCTAGATCTGTTGATATACCTCGTGGTGAAACAGAAGAAGAAAGAAACCAACAAGATCTTTATCATCAGAGAATTGCAGATGCTAAAATCAAATTAGCAACCAAAAGAGCGGCTAGGGACCCTAACAATCCAAATAAGATTTATTATCATCATCCTGAAAGACGTCGTTCCACTCTTGTTTCGCCAATTAGTCCCATAGCTTCTGGAGATCATAACATATTAGGTACTAGATCAGTTAGAACTTCTAGCCCTGAAAGAAGTGGAAATGTTTCTAGGGAAATTCCCGTCACTTCAAGAGAGATTCCTACCACTTCAAGAGAAGTGCCATCTACATCAACAGCAGATTCAACTACCATCGATATTCCAGGTTCAGAAAATTTACAAGAACGCGCTACGCCTAAGCGAAGCATTTTCGATAAGTTTGGTAAATTAGCAGGAAGGAATTTTTAATAGATATAGTTATAATATTAGTTGGATTGTAAAACTGTGATATTTATTTATTTATTTTACTTATTAAAATTGTAATATAGGGTATTTATGTAATTAGTTAATTGTATTTTTTAGGACCTTTGATACAATAAAAGTTTTATTTAAAGTGTTATATAAGTGTTATATTTAATGTTATTTAATATAATTTTATCAGTTGGAGAGTTTTATAAAAAATACTTATTACGTAAGCCTGATAAAACAGTTACTCGGCACAAAGTGCCGAGTAACTATTAATTGCGAAATATATCTGTGATAAGTTGCTTGGCGAAACTAAGGAGTTTCGGCAGAATGATGTATGCATAGCAAAATAACAGCGTAATATATAAATGAAATATTAAAAATATTCAATGTATTCGATCCCGAGATCGATCTCTTTTCCTTCTCCGCTCCTTGACCCTCGGAGATCGTTCAACATTCGCGTCTAAAATATCTTAAAACAAACATAAATATATTGCATATTGCCCTTTGCCTTCTCTAAGTAAAAAAGACCAACTTATAAATGGAATCAAGTAATCACATGTCCGTAACCAAAATTGGTCGAACATTCACTAAAGCATTCCCGGAACCTTTCTGGATTTCCAGTCGTAATCCGCTGCAGGTTTTCGAAACCTTTTTTTAGAACATTCCACTTATTTTGGCACTGATGTGCTATTACCAAAAATCCGTTTTCTGCAAAAAATGCTTTCGGCTATTACGATCCAAACAGTTTCGACATTCACGAATTAATGTTAACCTGATAATGTCATTATATATTTAAAAAAACTTGCGATAAAATCTTATTTCGAATACTGAAAAAACAAATAATACGTAATAAATTTCGCTCTATGTATACTTTTCAGAATTATTATTGTACTTTATAACATGTAATCATTTATCCCTAATAATATTGTATTTCAAAATAAGACAAAAAGTTCGTAATCATTAAAAGATGATAATAACAATAACAGTATTCTATTTTAATAAATCTAGTCGTTCTGTTCACTTTATCTACAGTAAATTAACAATTCTTTTGTACCTGCATAATTATGTGTTAATTGAACTTTAATCGCGAATAATATGAAAATAATTAACGATAAAAATAATTCAAATTTTAATTTATTTTTTTTTTGTCAAAATATATTTATTGAAAAATTCCCTAAATACTACGTGAGACAATAAAAATTTGAATTAACTTATACTTTGGTCAATATATCAATGGATAAATCTACTATAATTATTAATTTGTACACTTATTTCATAAATAAAATTTAGTGATTTTTTATCATTTAAAAATTTAGAACTATTCTGTTGAAATTATGTATTAAATTAAATTTAAACTAATATTACTAATACTATTGATTGTATTATATTTTATTCTCCAATAATTTCCTTTTAAATATACTATTATTATTAATAAGCTACATAATGAATTGATCGCAACCAAAAGGGTGAACATCCAACCAACACCAAGAGCATTTTGTAATGGAAATGATATTAACTGACATAAACCTCCTATAAAGGCAGGAACAAACTCACTTAAAGCAATTACAGATGCGCAATTATTTTGATTTGAATCCACTAAGTATACCGATAATATACTAACGATAAACAGTGTTCCAAATGATCCTAAATAATGATAAAATAATTTATTTTCAATCTTTTTTTTTATAAAAGGATTTGTTTTTATTTTCAAATTACCTACCAATAAATATCGAGATTAATGGCCAATATATTTTACTATTCATCTCAAGAAACCAGCCGTAAGCCAAAAAAGCAATAGGGACTAATATACAGATGAACCAAACACTTTTCAATCTAATTTCAGGATAAATTTCTTTTTCTTCATTTAATGTAAATTTTGATATAATATAATCAGAATATTTTCCGCCAATTATACTTCCAATCATAAATCCAACACCAGGAACCAAGAATATTAATCCAATAACAAAAGAAGAAACATGATATTGAGAAGAATATATTCTTGGTATTATAATATAATCTGTCACGGTCGTTAACCATATGCTGGAAATATAGAGAATGATTAGTAAAACGTTTGGATGACGAAGAAGTTTAAATGATGATAATGGATTGAATTTCGTTCTCGTCCTTTCTTGAGAAGATTGAGAAAGTGTTGTTGAAAGATTTGTTGACTGATAATGTAAAGTTTCCGGAAGACAAAAAAAAATCATTATAAAAAGAATTACGCCAAATATTGAAAGAAATAAAAATATGAATCTCCATCCAAAATATTCTGTCAAGTATCCTCCTATTATAGGACCACCTATTTCTCCAAAATTATAAACTAAAAAATATATTCCATATGCACGACCTCTTTCTATAATACGTGAAAAAACCGGAATTTATCAATAAGGTAAACTTATTTTAAAATCTTAATAATTATAGATACACTTACCAGCAGTTGAATAAATATCACTTATAACACCGGCACCAAGACACTGCATTGCTGCTGCGCCACATGCTTGTAATACGCGTGCTAACATTAGTAACCAAAAGTTTGGTGAGATAAAACAGACTATTGAGGAAAATATTGATAATGCGATAGCTATAAGATACGGTTTTCGTCTTTGACCGAATGTGTCAGAATATGATCCCCAGAAAAGAGGCTAAGATATATAACCAAAGAAAATATAAATGCGTGAAAAAAGGAATCCGAAATGAAGTAAATGGGAACTTACTGCGGTTCCCATGAAAAGCGTGAATACTGCGGCTATAATTGAAGGAATTAAGGTAAGCTTATAAAAGACATAAATAAAAAAAATTTAATATATCTCACCTAATGCATCAACCATTAATTCGGTAGTTTGAAAATATTCGCGTATGTCAACGATTGCCGGGTAAAATATACTTTTAAATGAAGTTAATGATTTATTATTAGAGAATTATTAGCAAAATTTTTAAATTTTTTTATTGCTTACGTGGCGGACATTGGAGAAAGCACCAAAGTAAAAGAAACAACAAAAAGAATCAAACTATTCTTCCGTTTCGTCCAATCTTTTGAGCTGTTACTTGAATCTATCAACGGTTTAGTTGACCCAGTAGATTCAATAGATGTTTCGGATTGATTAAGTAGAGAACCTCGATTATATTGTAACGAAGAACTTTCAGCCATTTTCACTAGATTAACGAGTTCGAAAGGTTATGTATTATAATATATTTCCTTTTTTTTGAAAATTATTCTTTTTTAAATTCTTTTATATTAAAGCAGCATCTGCGGTAAAAGAACTTTCTAAAAAGAATAAAATTATTACTTCTTCCATCGATAGATATATATAATCGGCATGAAAATCTTAAAAAGAATATTTGACATAATTCTATTAATTGTGTTCCCAACTAATACTAAATGGATTCAAATGGCACCGAAAACTTGAACCTAAATTGAAAATATCGCAATCCTCTATCCAATAGGACTTAATTGCAATTTCCGATAAATTTTTTAACTTGATACTAAATTAGTTGGAAAATCTGTAAGTCAATTAAAATCAATTTAAATTTTCAAATTAAATGAAATGACGATCAATCGGCTTTTTATTGATTTATTATTAAGCAAATTTGATTATCGGCAAAACTTTTTTTGTTTAATTTAAACAAAAAGGAAGAAAAGCCAGTTTATGAATAACGAAAAAGAAAAGATATTGTTGACGTGTAAATGTAAAATTTTCTTTTTCTTTAAGGAGACAAGTGCTACAATGTTGTATATCTATCAGATCTATCCATTATCATTGTTTGGTTTAAGACAATTTTGCAGATACAACATGAAATATTCTCAATTAACTTAAATAAATTCGATTTCGAGAGCGTGAATTTATTCGTTAAAATATAAAAACAAGTTGAATTATTTTGTTAATGTTTACATTAATACATTTATTTATATCCTGTAAGTTTTGTTGCGACTGACTTGATTTCATAGTTGAGGAGGAAAGTATGGCAGGATATATTTAAGTTAAAGAGCGATGGATTAGTAATAAGGAAGATGAATAAATATCTATTCTCAGACTATTTTTAATTAACTATTTATTAATATTAGAAATATTGGTCTATGAATATATTAAAAGTACTTGAAATGAATAAATCACGTTATTAATTTGTCATTTTCTTGATACCTCTTTTAATAAAAAAAAAAGTTAAACCGATCATTTCGATTTTCGATCTTTTAAATGGCACGAATTTGGTTAATTTTTTTGACATTATTATTTTGATATATTTGGTATTTTGTCAAATTATCATAATTAACACTGACACCTCCTTATAGGTTAAACGGAAAATTTCCGAAAAAGTAAAATTTCCGGAAATTCATTTTTTAAATTCTAGAAATATTTCGGCTAAGAATATAATTACTAATAGACTTTTTTGCGATGGACTTTTTTTTTTTGCCTTAAGAAATTAAACGAATTTTTGGAAAAAGATAAAATGGAAAAAAGATCACAAGTTATCTGAAGCTAAACTTCAGTATAAAAAGGTTTGTTAACCAAGTATTGTCTATATCATTAGATGTACTGGAATTGGCACGGATTGCAGGCTGTTCAGGCTTCTAATGAGCTTGTTCAATACAAATAGTAACAATAATACGGTACTGTATTTAGCTGTATATTCTGGCATGGTTAAATAAGTATATAAACTAATAACTAATGAAATTGTCAATCCTACTAAATGTTTTAATATGCCAACCTTGATAAATATACTTTGCAGTACTGGAAACCTGTAAGGTATTGGAAAGGGAGCAATTTAATTAGTCCAGAATTTTAATATTCCTGAACAAAATTCCAATCTTGCTAAATGTTTCTAATATTCCTGAAAAAAAGATGATTATGTAGCATTATATATTCTTGATGTGATTTTCAATCATTAACAGTACTTAAATTTATCTAACATTAAATTTACAGGAATCTAAATGTTATTGTATTACAGGAATCACCGTTGGTATACAAGATTCTGATATTAAAGGTCAAGGGAATGTCAAAGAACCAGATTTACAAACTAAATTCAAAAAATCTAAAGTTGTAACTGATTTGATACATGACTTTAATATGAAATATATTAAAGGAACGAGAAGTCAAACTTGAGCGTGAAAGGATAGAACTAAAAAAATGAGATTAGTATAAAGTATCGGTAGCAGAGCCTTATGTTCATCATTGCGAAATTCTTAAAGTAGTTTGCTATAGCTAATTCTTTAAAACATTTATAAAGTTCTTTGAAATTTAAAGACGATATATTGAATTTGCACAATTTAATTTAATAATTTCTGTAATGGCAGTGTGCTAATATTTTAGAGAGTGGGGAGTATACAAAACTTAGGTACATATTTTATATGACCACATATATCTTACTGGAGATGAGAGTAGGCACTTATAGTTATATAATGTCACTATCCTAACGAGAATTCGACCTTGCACATACATCTAAAAATGGTTTGGCTAACTAGTACAATAAAATAAGTTAAATATTCTATTTTTTCAAACATATTACTTCAAAAATGAGTTTAAGGTTATAATTTTTAAAAATATTGTATTTATATTTTAAGGATTGTTTTATTAACTGACCGATGACCACAGCATCGCCCAGTAGATCTGTCATATATTATATAGTTAAATCTGAATCTTTTTCTTGTAAAACGAAACGTGTGACAATGTTAGAATACTATATAAATGAATATAAATTTAAAGTTTTTCAAAGGGTGCCACCAAACAAAAGATGGCATTGAGTTATTAGGTGAAATGGTGAAATAATGAAATAAAAGCTTCATGTAAAGATAAGAACTAGAGTTTCTAAACGACAAAAACGAGAACAAATCACAGCCAAAGTTCATAAAGAAACTCTTATACCATATTACTTGAGCAGCTTTCTAAGAAACTTTTATCTTTTTTCTCATTATTCGTTATTATTATTATTAATTTTATTATTATTATTAAACATTATTATTAAATAGAGATAACTGGTCTATTAGTTATTTTTCATAATATTAATATTATTTAATGTATAAGTTCGAAGAAAGAGACTTATCCCTTACTTTCAAAATCTGACATACGATTTGGCAAGAACTTGGATACAAGCAAAATTCAAATGACTCTCCAGCACATTATAATTTGGAAGATAAAATTGATGAAGATAGAAGTATTGACGAAGATAGAAATGTTGATGAAAATAGAAACATTGATAATGATTGTAAAGAGTGCGAAACTATGAAAATTAAGTTCAAGACAATATTAGACAAAATTAGAGATTTATTTTCAACTGGTTAACTAAAACTAATATAATAAATAATTTCTTTATTTTAGACTCATTACTATTTAGACAATCCTGCTAATTTGTCTCAAAGAAAAAATGATTAGAAATAATTTTATTGAGAAAATGATCTGTCAAATAGAAGAATATGAACGCCGCCATGATCATGGAAAGATAAGACTAGAAATACATTTTATTGGGAATAAAAAATATGTACAATGAGATTTAAAAGTTTTTGATGGAATCCAAATATATAAAATTATATTAATTATAATAATTATAATAATACGATAAGAAACACTTTCGTAACGGTAATTTAGCATTCTTTGTAAAATTCCGCAAAGTGTCGAACCAAACATCACATGATTTACACTATCGTGACAATCTACTGGGCGTTACTAGAGAGGTTTTAACTGACCCGAATAAATTTTTACATGTTCTGATAATTTAAGTTTCTACTCGATGGATTTGTATTGACCAGGCTTCTAATATTATTATGCACACAGTATTCTGAGTATAGTATGGATGTTGTGCCCCAAATCTCAATATGCCCCAAATTGGCGATAATCATCGATGATTACTATATGTGAAAAGTAATGCTTTGAAAATTCTTAAGGTATTATAAAGATGGGCCGATAATTTAGGCCGATCGTTGATTTGGGGCAATCGTCAACTTGGGGCACAACATGGATAAGGGATAAAAAAGATCGTCCAACAAGTTTCGGTCATTAAGTATACTGCGGCGACCAACAGTAATGCTATTTCGCTGATTATAATATTAACGCCTAATAACTAATAAAGAATATCGGTCTATTAAAAGCATAGTATTCATCCTAACCGACTGAACGATAAATGATAAACATAAGTTCTCAATATCAAATACCTAAAGTTTTAATCATCATGGAAGTGTAGCACGTGACATGTATTGTTTCCAATCACGAAAGCATTTTTTCTGTACCGAAAGTTTTGACCCTAAACCGCGGCTTCGGTATATTTTGGATTGATAAATTCGGTCAGATTAAGTTGAAAAACACATATTTTTAGGTAAATTAACCTAAATGTTCGGAAATTTTCGGGTGTTCGAACCGCATATAACTGATAAACATGTGTTTATATGCTTAATTTTTGGAAATATTCATGCTATGCGATTTTTAAGGTTTTAGTCCTGAATATAGTTCAAATTTTTTTCCCTTTAATTTTAAATTTCAAAAAAATTGGTAAGTTATCTCAATATCAACAACCAAATATTCACATTTTTGGTAACAATATGGCCATAATCATATTGTTCATTCTTTTGACTGCGCCAAAGATGTTATTGTCTTCTAAAATTAGTTAAATAAATGACACAAATTTGTATATGTTATAGAGTTTTTCCGGAGTATTATTTAATATAAATAAGTCATTCAGCCATCTTATAACACATTTAACAATTTTTTTTTAAAATTGTGAGCTTATTTTTTTTTTTTGATTAAACGATAACTATGAGCAACAGAGGTGGTAGAGGCCG
Source organism: Rhizophagus irregularis (assembly GCF_026210795.1). Taxonomy (NCBI): domain Eukaryota; kingdom Fungi; phylum Glomeromycota; class Glomeromycetes; order Glomerales; family Glomeraceae; genus Rhizophagus; species Rhizophagus irregularis. The sequence goes on along the minus strand of NC_089446.1, from coordinate 3,601,970 downwards.
TGGAAGAGGTCGAGGTGGTGGTTGGAATAATAATAATAGAAGAGATGCTTCTAGTGATAATTTTTCGAATAACAATATTCGTCCACGTAGTGATAACTCTTCAAATAGTGAACGTGCTCGAATATTTCGAAATCCGCAAGATGTTGAGAGAGAAAACGTTCAAATTCTCTCTGGTAATTTTGAATCATCCGAATTGACATATAAGGGAAGCGATAAAGTTGTATTCATCCCTCATGAGGATGAAATCCAGTCAATGTGGAAACGTCTGCTGAAAAAAGAACTTAACAATCAACATCATATTCGTCGATTTCTCAACTCATGTTTAGTTGTTGCTTCTGGAAATTCTGATTATGAATTGAGTGATCTTATCGCAAAACTGTCCGAACCTGATGGTAGACAACGTTTAAGAGAGATTATGATGTTCCCTGTATCAGTTGACGCAGGATTGATGCCTCAAGTTGCTTCTTTCCAGCGCGTAACTTTACCATTTCTTGCGTTGTTAACTCGATCTGGAATCACTGATAGTATTTTGGAAAGTAATGTTAATGCTATCTACACCCTCGTATATACTAATTTGGTATATTTATAGATATTTAATTATTTGAATTTTTGTATTTTTTATTTTCTAATTAATATTAATATGCTTGATAAATATTTACTTTTACAAAGGAGGATTTTATAAACAACAAAGTAATTTATATGTTGGAAATTTTGGTTCAGAGAAATTCTGTGGATGATCAACGAACTCCTCAAAATGAATTACTTAGAGACGATCCACACTCTTTCTTTCCAACATCGTATGTTATTCTAATTATAAAAGTTTTTATTTATTTTATCAGCCCTTTCGTAACCATGGCCATGATCTACAGCTCATCATTAATCTTAAAGTATACGTATTAATGAATTTTTTTTTTAATAGTCTCGGTCAATTTTTCTTGGTGATTGTAAGATTATGTAGTATTCTTCTTGACCGAATGCGAGATGCCGCAGTCAATGATGCGATGAATGACATTATTCAACGATTAGAAGACGCCAAATTAAGTTGGCAAAATTCATTTTCAACTCAACAAGGAAATTCCAATGATCCGCTTTATTCTAATATCAATCGAAGAGATTATTTTTTCTTTATTCTAGATAAAGAATTTAAGAAGGTGAAACAAGTTATAAAAAAGCATTCTAAGAGAACTTTTTTAAATGAACAAAATTCAATCGATGAATCATCTTTGGGTACTTATAGAGAAAAATCACGACTTGCTGATTTAAAACGTTCTTATGATCCTCCGGGAGAATTATCGCATAGAGGACCTCGGCATAATAACGATTTCAGTGATATTTCAAAAATCTCTATAATTCCTACACAGGAAGAAATTTTAAGCGATAGGGCACCTTTTTTACCAACAAATATTCCTGGAGCTCCACATTTTCTTCCCGAGGGAATAACACGTCTTCTCGACTCACAATTTCGTTTGTTACGTGAAGATATGTTACATCCTCTTAGAATGGGAATAAACAGTTTCTTGCAATTTTTGGCAGATCCAAATCGTAATAATAAAATTTTAAGAAAATATCAAGAAAAAGGTGGTAAATACCGTCAAGACAACGGAGACTTATATATTTATCCAAGAGCTCGTTTTGTTAGAATTTCAGTCGACAAAAGACGTGGATTTTCATGTCGAATAGCATTTTCCGCACCAACAAATTCTGGGAAAAATGTGAAAGAGCGTACACTTTATTGGAAAAAGCATTCAAAAAAATTAATGAATGGAAATTTAGTATGCCTTCTTTTACCTACAGAAGAAACAATTTCGCAAAAATATTCCCTATTTTTTGGTGTAGTTGTGCAAAGAGATGATGAACAACTAGCCAAATTTGAAGATAGAGTCGAAATTGACATTAGTTTTATGGATGCCGCTATTTATCCTTTAGCTTTAAAAGACATTTCGAATCAAAAAAATAAAAATGCAGTACAAAATTTGTCATTACGTTTTATGGTAGAATGCACCGGGATTTATCTTGAATCATGCTACCATGTGTTGAAAACTCTGCAATCCACAAATGACTCAATGTTACCTTTTGAAAAATATTTGACCTTGGCGAGTGTCGATGATGAAAATCAAATTGAGTCCGTCAAGGATACTTCTGCCAAAAGTGCTTTTACCGTAGATATACCAGATTATGCAAGAGCTCCAGAATTTCGGTTCAATCTAAAAGTATTGTTGCGTGATAAGCAAAAGGAACTACTTTTGAATGTTGCTAATGCGAATGAACATGAAAATGTTGTTAAAGAACTAGTAAATGGAAGTTCTTTAGATGATACACAAGGTATTTAAAATTTAATATTGTTAATTTTAATAAATCAGATAAATCAAAATTTATAATTATTATTTACCCTTTTTTAGCTAAAGCTCTCGTTTCTTCTTTGAGTAAAGAAATTGCGTTAATTGAAGGTAATTTTAAAATTTTATGCCAGATTTGAGTATTGCGCCAAATGTAAGAATTAACCATTGTCTAAACTTAATTAGGTCCACCGGGCACGGGTAAAACTGTTGTAGGAATAGAAATTATGAAAGTTTTGCTCGCAGAAGAAAATCGTAGTGTAAATCTTACCCCGATTCTCGTCATTTGTTTTACAAACCACGCTTTAGACCAATTTTTGGAGGTAAAGTATTTTTATTTTACATCTTGTATATTAATGTTTATGTTTAATATTATTTTATATTATTTATATATATCTTTTTAATTAATTAAAATACAAATTGTAGCATTTGATTGATAAAGCTGGAATTGATAACATCGTAAGATTAGGAGGACGCTCTAAATCTGATAAAATTGCTCCTTTTAGTCTTGAGGAAGTTGTTAAGAATCGGGAAAAACCTGTTGGGGTTGAATCATATCTTTTATCTAAGACTTACCAAGAACTTGAAAATATTCAAAAAGATGCAGATCAGATTCAAGAAAGATTAAATTTAAGATGGTTAGATTGGAAAGAAGTATCTTCCTATTTATATGTGGATTTTCATGAACATTATAATAAATTCTTCGGATACCAAGATCCTGAAATTCCAAGTTTCTTATTAGAAGACTATTTTGATGAAGAATGTGATTTAACTGGTAAAGATTCAAAAAATCAAACATTATTTGACAAATGGTTGCATGGAGTGGATATAAAAAATGCTAGAGCTATGCTTAAAGCCACAGAAGATTCAAAACAGCTTCGTAAAGGAAAAAAGAATAATAATACGAACACTAATGTCTATGATGCTCTTGCTAATTATGATGATGAACTTAATGAATATTACAAACCTGAAGACAGTGATAGTTTTTTTGAGGATGAAGAATATTATGATGATTATGAACAAAATGACCCTCAAGCCTATCTAGCAAATTGGCAAGAGCCCAAAACCAATCGTCCATTGGAAGAACTAAAGAATAATACAAATATTTGGAGAATGTCTACAACTGAACGCGTAGCATTGCATGACTTTTGGAGACACGAGTTAAATCTTGAAAATGTGGAATCATTAGCAAATCTACAAAGAATTCATGATGAAAAAAGAAAAGAAATAGAAGATATTCATAGTGAAAGGAGAAAAAAAATTTTAAAAGAATGTGACGTAATTGGGATGACTACTAATGGGGCTGCGAAATTTCAATCTCTCGTTCGTTCTGTTAGACCTAAGATTATTTTATGCGAAGAAGCTGGAGAAGTCCTCGAAGCTCATATCCTTTCAGCGCTTACACCTTCTACGCAACATCTTATTCTTATTGGTGGTATGTGCTGCTTGTTACTTTTTTATAATGAAATTTCAAAAAATATTTCAAAATTTTATATTTATATATGTATAATTATTTATTTATTAAGATCATAATCAATTACGACCGCATATCGCCACCCACTATTTAAGCTGTGATTCATCAATTGGCAAAAAATATGGATTAGATGAAAGTCTCTTTGAGCGTTTGGTTAAGGGCGACAAAGCCACTCGTATTGAGAAATCTCAGTTATTAACTCAGAGACGTATGAGAGCAATTGAAATTTCCGATTTGATAAGACATACACTCTATAAAGAATTGAAAGACGGTGAAAATACCACTAAATATCCTAAGATTCGTGGTGCTCAACATAATGTGTATTTTATCAATCATCGTAACCATGAAGATAAATGCGAAAATGAATTAACGACTAAATCGCATTCTAATAAATACGAAGTAGATATGATTATCGAAATAGTAAAATTTTTTGTTAGAAATGGATACACAAAACAGGATGATATTGCTGTGCTTACACCATATCTCGGACAAATGGTAAAACTTCGGGATGCATTAAAAACAACATTTACTGTTGTCATTGATGAAAGAGATAGTCAAGATCTTGCAGAAATGGAAGATGAAAATGAAGACAGGAAAGAGGAAAAGACAGAAAATAATCCAGTGGAAAATATCAGCATTGCAACTAAAAAGTCATTAAATCAACAAGTATGCATGAAATTGGGATATGATTAATTAAAATAATTCAGCGTTTTAAGAAGGTTTTTTATATTTTGTTTAGGTTACACTAAGGACAGTTGATAATTTTCAAGGAGAAGAAGCCAATATAGTTATCATTTCACTTGTGAGAAATTCTTCAAAGGAAGATGATAGGGGTGGTATTGGTTTTCTAAAGTCAACTAATCGTAGCAATGTTTTACTTTCACGGGCTAAGCACGGGATGTATTTGCTTGGTAATGCTGAGTTAATGGCTAATAAATCCCAAATGTGGGCAGACGTAATTGGAATGTTAAGATCCCGTAATCAAGTTGGGGATTCTTTTCCTATATTATGTCCTCAACATCCCAATAATCGAAATAATGTGAAGGTCCCCCAACAGTTCGCTGAATTTGCACCAGATGGAGGATGTTTGGTGATTATCATTTGAATATTACTAAATGTATTTTTGCCTTTTTTAGCAACTAATTATTTGCCTTTTAATAAATAAATTATTATTCGTTACGTGTTGATACATTTAGGAGAGGTACGTAATAAGTTCCTTTTCTATCAAATATTAGTTTATATACAACTGCTAAATTTTTTTTCTATCTAAAATCTGAAGTTGTGGGAAAAAACTTGAGAAGTGTGGACATTTGTGTATGTATTTGAAATTGTTTGAAATTTCAATTCATGGATTCATGCTAATAATAATCGCATCTGTTAACATATTCATTATAGGCCCATATAAATGTCATTTTGATAACCCAGATCATATAGATATCATTTGCAGAAAAAGTTGTACTAGATTACATCCAGAATGTAAACATCCTTGTAATAAATCATGCGGAGATAAATGTGGTTTGTAAATTAATTATGTTTAACAAATATAAATGAAGAAATTTTAACTATCTGTATAATTTTTAATTTTGTTCCTCTAGGCGATTGCACTTTAATTATTGGTGATATCACTTTGCCTTCTTGCGGTCATAAGTATCCAAATGCAAAGTGCTATGAAAGTCGTAATGTTAACTCAGTACTTTGTCGTGTAAAAGTCTTTAAAACATTACCGAAATGTGGGCATAAGCTTGAAGTGATGGTAATATAAATTTTCTAGCGATTATTTTTTGTTTAAAATAACAAAATTAATAATATCTTTATGGTAAAAGTGCAATAAATCAGTGGATGACATAATCTGTAAGCAACCATGTGGAGAATTAAACACATGTGACCATCCGTAAGTTATTTTTAAAAATTTTAGGATACTTTTAATAATTATATTAAGCTTTTCAAATCGAATTAGTTGTTCATCACCATGTAATGAATGTCAAAAACGATCGATTAAAGCCAACGAGGATGAACCAATCTTTGATGAAAATGGCTACATAAAGAGGAATAAACACGGATATTGTAGAAAAAAATGTGAAAGAAACTTATTTTGTGGTCACAAATGTGAAGAAGTCTGTCACGAAGGAAAAAATTGTATGCCCTGCACAGCGAAGTGTACTGTTTCTTGTTCACATTCAACGTGTAAATTGGAGTGTTTTAAACCTTGTTCTTCTTGCGCGGAACAATGTGATTGGTATTGTCCACACGGAAAAGGAAGATGCCTTTTATCTTGTGGTATGGATTTTTTTACCTTTTAGTGTTTGCTTTGTTTGTATCTTATACTGATAAATATCTTGACTTCTTCCAGGTGCTCCATGTTCACGATTACCATGTGATTTAAGATGCGAAAAAAGATTGGAATGTGGACACCAGTGTCCAGGAGTATGTGGTGAAATTTGTCCAACCCCGAAATTTTGCGTAATTTGTGCACCTGACGACGTTAAAGAGCAAAGTTAGTAAGACTTAATCTTTATGCAATATTTTATTTTATTTTATTTATTTTATTTTATTTTATTTCATTTTATTTCATTTCATGTTATTTTTTTATTTTATTTTTTGATTTTGTCGTTTTTAATGTTTGATTTATTTCAAATTTATAGTGATCGATATTCTAGAATTTAAAACATTTGCTGAAACTGATTTGGAAAAAGAAAGAGTGATTATCTTAGACTGTGGACATGTATTTACAATGGAGACAATGGATCACCATATGGAGATGGAGAAATATTATCAAGGAGATTACGGAAATTGGACTGACCTTGTTTTGCTTTCATCTAAATCGGGAGAAAACAAAATTATGACATGTCCAACCTGTCGAGGTAACTAAGCTTTGTGTTTACCCTTTTGATACAATTTATTTATTTATTCATTTTTTTTTTTAAAAAAAAAGCTCCCATTAAAAGCAAAAGATATGGACGATCTATTAAAAAACGAATTCTTGACACGCAAAACAAAAAGTTTTTGACAAAATATGATCTACTTTTAAAATATCAGAGAGATGCATTGGAAAAGATTATAAACAAGATAGAGAATAATAGGCCAAAATTATTGGAAAAATTCAGAAACAGAACCTATCCAAAAAGTAATAACAAGAAAATCGACGATAAAAATACTATGGATACAAATAAAACATTATCTGAAGTTAGTGAGAGCGAGAAATTCTATCAAATTGAAAAGTATCACTTTATTCCGGAACAACACGCAAACTTATGGAGGACTCACGTCCGCGACCTCCTTAATTCATACCAAAAATTGATGATGATTATGTCAGATTCGAAAAATCCACCTTATAAAAAAGCTTTTGAAGCTGCTGTGACGCGTCTGTAAGTAAAATTTAAATAGTGTTTAACACTAAAATCTTAGGACTATTAATACTTAGCTCTTTTTTTTTAAAACATTTTACCAATAAAAGTTACAATGAAAAATCTAAAGCTCAATTTGATTCACTCTTCAATAACTTGGAAAATCTTAACGTCATAGAAGATACAGAGTCACCAGAAAACCAAAAAAAACGATTTGAACAGAGTCTTCGAGATGTTGGTTTAATTGCACCACAATTCGACCGTCGTTTGTATCTTGACGCATTTTTCGAAATCGTTAATGTTCAAAAAATTTTGTTTGATGAAGCAACTCGAATAGTTTCAGAGTTACCTAAAATGGAATTAGCCCATACTGGAAATTTAGTATTAGAAACACAAAGAAATTGGATCAAATTTTGTAGCAGTATAAATGATTCAATCAACAATCATCTGGTTGTAATTATTCAGACATGCAAAGAAAGTTTATATAAAAGACATCTAGTAGTTGCTTCAATGGAATACGTAGAATTTGAGTATCAATTTGGAAGATTTATTTTTAACAATCTACCTAGAAATATTGTGACTCCTACAAATAAAGAAGAACTCAAAAATAGATGTAATAAAATTCGCAAAGATTGCGAAAAAATATTAAATGATGTTTTGCCAAAAGTCGAATTGGAATATTTCCAAAGTCAATGTACAGAGAGAATTTCTAAGTTATTGAAGAATGTAGATGAATTTCATGATACAGTAGAAAGATCTGGACAATTATCTCAACAAGAAAAATTAGAAATTTCCAGAGCAATGAGCAGCGAATTCATTGGATCAGGTAGAATTAATTTAGATATTTGAATTTATGACTCATTCCAACTTAATTGTTTTCAATATATTCTTGTAGGACACTGGTATGAATGTCCAAATGGTCATCCATATACTATTGGTGAATGTGGTGGGGCAATGCAAATGAGCAGGTAACGGAAATTAATAATTAATTCTTTATTTCTTAATATGAAAATAATTCTTGCTTATTATAAAATAGGTGTCCTGACTGTGGAGTATTTATCGGAGGTAATAGTCACCTGTTAACCTCCGGTAATAGAAGAAATGATGAATTTGAAACAATGACCGGTGGAAATATAATTGAGTGAATCTTGTTTCAGTGGCTCATAAAAAATATAATATTGAAGTATAACTAGCCAATGTGAAATATTATAAAGATATAATATCCTAAAATAAATTATGAAGGTAAAGTTTCCCAAGCACTTATATTTTATTTGTTACTATTTTTAAATAAATGTAATATCAAACTTCAAAGAGAGCTTTTTTTTTTAATTTACTATATAAACTCAATTCGTGAAAGTTCAAAAATATCCGGACCAAATAATTTGTTTCAATGGATTTTAATAAGAATTTGTCTGCTATGTCTGCGATAGAAAAGTTATAAACGTCAAAGCTTCTTTTTTGTCTTAAGTCGCTAATAAATTTTCAAAGTGATACTTCTATTATATTGTTAGTCAGGATATAAAATATTTCCTATCACTATTCTGACTTAAATCTTAGTATTAAATAAAGAAGTTTTTCCTTTAAAAATTCTAGATATACAAAATTGATTGTTATTTAACGATTAATAGACTAAAGATTGATTATATACTCCTTAAAGAAAGGAGAATGTGTCACCAGTTACCAAGACGAGAGACAAGATGCGCAATATTGAAAATGAGAGTGAATTTGATTACCCAAGAATTTCCCTTCGTGTCCTTCGGTTCAATATAAAACAAACGCTTGAAGATGTTTCAGCTACAAATCATCGGTAAAATAATAAAGACGAGACTGCATTTTTGGTTGTGCGAGAAGTACAACTTAAGACTAATTGACAAAAAGTACACCAAATTTCCGTAGCTGCACACTTTAGAATAAAATTCGCTACTTGACTTTAATAATAATCATATTTTTGCGATAAATTATTAAACCTGTCTGATTTTGAATTTTAAATTTTGAATTTACTTTATTTCTTATAACTGAAATTACAGAAACACAATATAATAAACAGATTTAACTACATATAAAATTGAAAATAGATAAAAATAAAGCTACAATATAAACAAAAAGAACTCATTCATCTCTAATAACTTTCTTTCCTTTATTTTTTAAGGTAAAAGCAGAAGGCTGAGTAGATTGTGATGGACTTGAGGCAGTAGTTTCTGAAATAGATGATGTATTAAAACTAGGTGGTTTATTACTCATTCCTCCTGAGTATGATTGTTTAGGTTTGGATGTCTATAAAAAAAGAGTTAAAAAGGTTATAATAATTTTAAAAAATGCATGTATTTATATATATAAAATGATACATACCTCTTTTTTCTGTAAAACATATTCATAAGCAGCAAAAGAATTGGCTACAAAAAGAGTATCGGGGAATTTATCATCCAAAACTTCTTCTATTACATTATTACTAGGCCAAAGACTAAGAGACATATCTGTCACATAAGTATTTAGTGGATGAGTTTCTTTATCACTTTCGGCTTGTAATACTCTTTGAATAAATCTTTTCATAGCTATAATAAATGAATCAGCAGGAATTTTTCCTTTGTTTCCTCCTTCAAAATCAATAGCATCATCGAGATCCTTTTTCATATCATCCGTTAAAGGTTCTTTGAATTTCTTATCGATGAATTGAATCATAATATTAGCTACTTGTTCTTCAATAACTTCATAAAGAGATACAACGTGTTTTAATTGAAGTTCATAAGATAGGATCGTTTTGAATCTTGAATTTTCCGTTAATGAAGATAATTGAACCCATTGATTTATAAATTCATTCAAAAGTAAATTACCATCCCCAATTGATGTTCTCTTTATGAAACAAAGTAAAATTTCTAATAAAGAAAGTAATTCAGAAGAATTATCTTTTGAAGTTAAAGTTGACAAGGAAGCTGAAAGTGTTAAATAAGAGGGGACAGATTGTTGACCAATTATAAGAGATAATTTTTCAGAAGGAATTTCTTCTTGAGGAATTAATGATTTAATTTCACCAAGTATACGTATGGAAGAAGAAAATAATTCTAAATGATAAGGGAAAGGATCTAATACTAATTGTTCATTACCACCTTCAAAATGAACTTTACTATATACTAAAGTATTAGCCAATTTACTTTCAATACGATGCAAATCATAAATAATATATTGTCCTTTTCCTACTTCCAAATTTCTTTGGGAATATTTAAGAATTTCATCGTCCCATTCATAAACAATAAAATTACTTTCAATTGCACGATCAACTCTCATGGATTTAATAATATAAGGAGAATTATCAGCTGAAGAAGTAATAACATCCCAAGATGGAGATTGTAGGAATCTAAGAGAATTGCACGATCCAGGTTTAATTAACATTATTTCTCTTAAGAAATTATTTTGAATATTAATTAAATATTCTATTATTGCACATAAATAAATTCCTTCGTCTTTTCCTTCCATAAATCCATATACAATGCTTTCATTATCTGTAATATGTGGTTTAATTTTAAAAGTATGACATTGGTATCTTTCAACCATATTGATTATAGTATTATAAGATGTTTGAAATTCATTAAAATATTTATCGAGCGTGTCATAAGTATCTTTATCTTTGCCATCGTTTGATTCGTTCTCGATAAATTTTCTAAAAGTTAATTTTTTAGCATCATCTCTTGATATTTTATAACCTAATTTAGTACTCAGTATTTGAATGAATTTAACCATTGGATAAAGATATTTAATTAAATGTAAATTTTTTGAATGTTTAAAGAAGACGTTAAGGAAAGGATGATTCTCGGTGTGTTTTGGATCGGAAAAATAATAAGCCCTGAAACTGTTGTAGTCAATTTTACCAATTACTCTCCATAATGAAGGTAAATTTTCACGAGTATATCTCTCATCCATTAGATTAGTTTGATTAATTAATTCTTCTAATAAAGAATTTTTAACATCAACTTTTTTCATATTTTGTTCTATTTGAGCACGGAATTTAGCAGCAGATTCATTTACATTACGAGTAAGTTCTAGTACTGTTGTTTGCGAGAAGGCTGTTTCCCATTGATTTCTAGAGTAAGAAGAATAAAGCGTTGAATTACAAGACGGTAAATTTTTATCAAGAGTTAATATCAATGAGTGAAATGTTAAAGCTAAATTCTCATCAGAACAATTAAGAATTTGTTTTAAAGCATTCCAATCATTTTTAATATGTTCCATACAGTAATCTTCAACGTTGGTGTAATCCTTACTATGTTGTTGGATTAAAGCGATGGAATCTGGTGAAGCAGCTTGAGATCCAATAATAGCGTGAACAATTAAATGAAGTATCCTGTAAGCAACAGGAGTCAGGTACCTCATAGTATAATTAATATCATCGTTGATTTTTTCGGAAATATAGCCTTTTTGATCATTTGATTCAAATGAATATTTATTTTCAACATCTAACCTTATATTACCTTCAGCTGTAACATGACTTAACCCTCCAATTGTTTTTTTACATTCAGGACATCTACTTTCTTCCATTGCTCCACCACATTCCCCAATTAAATATTTATACCCACATTGACAAGAGTATCTCGATACTCCTTCTCTTTCTGCAATAGCATTAAATAATAAATTCTCCATATCTGATTGACACGCTAAAATAAAAGTTTTTTGAGCATCTATTATTTTATGCATATAAAGTGATAATGGAGTGGTATTTGGATCAAGTAATACATGTAAGCCAATTATATGAGCAATAACTGATTTAATTAACAATTCACTGTTTGTTATTACTTCATTAATTTTTAATAATGGATGAGTGTTTGCCAAAACATTAAATAGTATCCCTTTAAAATCTTCGGGAATCGTAGTTAAATTAGTAATTTTTTGTCCAAAGTATTGAGAAATTTGATTTTCATTATGTTTCCATTCTCTTGAAGCTCTAATAGAATGTAATTTAGCTACTACAATACCAAATAGTCCTAATTTGTCTGATAAATCCGGCGCTTTGTCATTATATTGTTGAAAGATGGAGTTGAATTGTGGTCGATTATCATCATTGTATAATAATGTGAACGCAATTTCTAATTTTCCATAACTTGGAACAGCCCAATAAGGATTAAAAGGTAATCTACTTTCATTTTTATCATCTATATTAAAATTATCAAACCAATTCAGATTCTTTGATTGAGCTTCACAGAATTTCTTGATTTCATCACCTGAAAATTCTCTATTAATACGCAATTCTCTCAAGAGATATAGACCAAATGAAGTAATTAGTGGATGAGGTATTGACATCGTATTATTAAATTGTTCCATTAATAATGTACCATCAAAACTTTCCGCTTCCAATAAATTATGTGTAATAGGTTGAAGATAATCTTCATTGCACTTGATTATGTATTTCCAGAATTGATTGGTAAATTCTTTAAGGAATGCGATCGAAGCAATACGTTGTAATGGTTGAATATCATTTCCATATAATGCATTAATTGCTGAATTAAATCCATCAACTAAGGCGACCAAATCCAATTTTGAAAAAAATTCTTGTTGAAAAGTATCACATATTAATGCAGCCATCAAAACATTCAAGTTATTAATATTAAAACATTCGTTGATAGTAGCAAGTCTTTCTGAATGTTGTAAGATCTGTTTTGGTTGTTGAATAAGATGCAATATAGAATTTGGACATTCTTTTTCTTCAGTCCCAAAGATACGTGATATAATTGCTCCCATAATTGGAAATGGTGATGAAGAAAATGTCTCTCTATAAAGATAGAGCCTAACGGGCGATTCTAATGTAAGCATATCAAGACATCTCAAGATAAATAAACGTCTTGGAATTAAATTATTTTCGCTGAGTTCAAGGTTAGTTAAAATCTTCATAACAATATTAATAAACCCTTCTGTAATGATTTCATTTTGTGCTCCATCGGAAGAAGAGTTCGCATTTTGCTGTTGAGCATATTCAATTATTCGTTTCATATCACCCAATGGAATTGATTTTGTAACTAATAAATCATTACAAATTCTAAGCAATTGTAATGAATATAATTTAAAGGATACATTGATCTTTTCACATAATGATAATACTTTTGTCACCTCATATTGCCATCTTTCAATTATTCTTAAATTTCTTAGTCCTTCATGTTCACCTTCTTTTGCGTCAATAATTCTACTTAAGAGATTTCTGATTACTTGCTCAACAAGATATATTTCAAATTCAACATCCAACAATATCTTATTTTCTTCATTTTCTTTTTCAGTTTCAATTTGTGTGATAACATTAGGGCTCATTTGAGCTAAAGATAATTCAGCAAGAATAGATGAAGAATTTTTCCACCAATATGAATGCAATCTAATAGGATTCAAAACATTATCAGCTCCCAATCTTCTTTCAAAAATGAATTTCAATAATTTCTCATCCAAATTTCCATCTTTTTCTCCACTACTAACTTTGTCAGATAATATAACATTAATAAAATCCTTAAAATATTTTTCGGGATAATTAGCAATAGGCGAGTTTTTAATTATAGGACTTTTTTCAATATTATTAATAAATTTCTTATTATACCCTTCTACTACATGAGTATGTAATTCTCCCGTCGTTTTATCAATATTTTCTTGATTATTATATAACGATAGCAATTCTTCTTCGTATACTCTTCTAGAATCATCAATTTTTTTCATTATATAATATGAAAACGGAAATTCTAATTCATATACTCCATGTGGCATTACATAACTATCTGGTGATGGATCAACGTTTAATCCTTCTATTGAAATTACATTGTCATCATCGACCATCTTGTTCCAAAATTCCAATAAACAAGCATCATCACTCATTATATTATCATCCGAAATTTCTTTAATTGTGTCACTACTCTCCACACTTTCCATCGCAAATTTGACAGGAACTTTGTTGGTAATACTTTTTTCGCACAAGAAAATAATAGTATAAATTGCCGCATATTTTTCAAGAGCGTATAATAGTTTCGCAATGGGTTTACGAATGACTCTTCTGATGTGAGCCAGAAGTGCGTTCGCAAAAGAAGAATAAGGATATAATAATTTCTTATTGGATGACACTTCATATTGCCAATTGGTGTTATTGGAATGTTCCTTTAGCCAATTTACTGTTCTAGTCTTCAATAAGTTGACCAAGACAGGAGTTTTGTAAATTTTCTCGTTAAGCATCTTAATATGCTCTACTGATTTGAAATTGGAAGGAAACTTTAGACATAATAAACACCATAATAACTCTTGTTTTAAGATTTCTTCGAATGGGTATACCGTTGATATTAAATCTGATAAGTTATCATTCAAAAGTAGTGACAAATCCTTTTCTTGAGGTAGTAAAGTTTCTATCGTAACCTGATCCCATCCACACATGAAATTAAATGATGCTAAGGAATTTTCTTGTTCCCTATGAATATGTAAAATAATGCATACGTGTTTAATAGGCAAATCTTTTTGCGGCTGTTTTGACTGTGAATTTTTTAGACTCCAAGATATTGATTGTTCTGTATCCTGCTGTAATTGTGATTGTAATCTCATTTTCTGTAAATATTCGTTACGATATTGTTCAATCAAAAATTTCGCTAATTTAATACATCCCGCATTAATTGTTGTAACATCACATTGTAATATTAGCATTTTATCTTGAGACTCATTCCAAAAATATTTAATTCTGTTTTGAAATTGAGATTCAGTCTTGAATGTTGATAATTTATCTATTTGGCAGCTAGTAATATATTGTAAACGTGATTTAATATCTGTATTAATATTCGAGAATGTATTGATAATGATCTGTAATCCTTCAAACCCTTCATTGTAATTTTCATTATCGGAAAGACAATACTGAATATGATCAGTTAAATTATCATGATGTTGTTCATTAAAATAAATATTTTTCCATTGCTTAACTTCTTCTAAATTTAAATTCGATCTTTCGGCTCTAATCATACCATCGGATGACGCGATTTTGACTAATTTCTCTTTGCATTTAAATAATATTTCATCTTCTTCTGCTTCAGGGAAACTCTTTTTAACGTCAATAACTAAACTTTGTAAAGTCTCGCTTTCATCAAATCCAATAAACAGATCCTTTTCTGTGAAACCTTTTAGTTCTATATTTAACATATTCTTTTTATCCGTTATAGTAGAAATTAATTTCGTCCATTCTTTAAGAGTATCTACTAATTCATGCTCTTGTTGAGTTAATGTATCGTTCATGGTCATTTTTTGTTTTTCAAATCTATTAAGCAATGGCGGATCAGCTTTTTCTAATTTACTTTCATCCATTACTAAAATACATCTAAATGTCGGAGCTACGTATAACATTGGATTTGCGTATGCTCCAAGTGCTACTCTGGCATAAAATTTTGGATCATCTTCACTACCAACGACAATGTAATTTTGATTCCATAAATCATATAAACTTCCTATTTTTATATTAGAAATAACAAAAATATTAATAACATATAAATATATTAGATATAGACCGGATGATACTCACCGTAAATAATTTCTAAATCTGTCAAAATTAATGGTCTGCCAGTTTCAACACACATCATGATTCTACTTAAAACACTGTAAGAATAGTCATCTTGATCTTCAGGAAATTGTGATCCAAGTATTATAACGGGATCTAAACCTTTCTTCCTCAATTGATAATTTAATAAATTTACAATACTATCACTTTTACCTATGATCATTAAATGTCTCGCATCTTTATCTTCTAAATTTGCATTAATTAAATCTCCAATTGGTATATGTTTATAATTAAATTCTTTTGATGAATTGAAATATCTTATTACTTGTCCAAAATATTTCTCTATTAATTGTCTTATATTGTCTACACCACCAAAGTTTCTTATTAATGCCATTTGTATATTTTCTGGTGTCAAACTACTATATTGTGATAAACTTTTTACTAAAGAATAATAATCTCTTAGTCCATGGAAATTTGGCAATTTATCTTGTCCATTTTGTTCGTAATTTAAATATGATTGTGCTAGTAAATTTAATGATGCAATTGATATTTGAGAATTCTCACTTTTTATGAGCAATCTTGATGCTGTATCCGTTAAATCCTCTAATTCAAACTTTGGTCTTTGAACTAATAATGCTCTGCTACTTTTACTATTATCCAATCGCCAATTTGAAATAGCTATGCAAGAGACAGTTGGTCCAACTGCAGGATAGCTTGGTTCAAGTAACGAATGTAAAACTTTTAACGGATTAAATGGACTCGTTTCAGCCAATCCCACTAAAAATTAAAAAAAATATTTGTTTATCAACAATGCGGACGAGGAAAATTTTTTTAAAAAAGTTTATGTTCATTACCTTCATCAAGTAATACAACGCTGAGAACAGGAAATTCTTCTGAACTTGTTTCTTGATACGCAACTGCTTTTTGAAATACTTTGTTTATACCTTCAGAAGTTGAAGATGATGAACCTTGATGTGGAATTAAATATACTTGAGGTAATCTTCTAAAGTATTCATCATTTGAATCTGATCCTCGAAGATTTTGGCTTATAAGTCTCACCGCTAAAGATTTTGAGGATCCTGGAGCCCCGATTATGAAACAAGGTATTTTGGTTAAAATACATACAATCATAACTAGAACATTCTCCAATAAAGCTTCGTTTTTTGCCGTATTAGGTGGACATTGCATCCTGTTAATATAATCTTCTTGTTCTTCTCTTACGATATTACTAAATCTTTCCTCATCGATAATAAATTTGTGCTTTCTAAAAATTTCTCCCATCCTTTTTCTATATTCTTTCCTTAAATTTTGTTCATATATTCTTGATTGATAAGATAATCCTAATGCAATAACATAACAACGTACATTAATCGTAATATCACTGGGTTCGGGGTATTTTTTAACTTTTCCGAATCTTTTAATTGGAGGTCGATCTTCAAAACTTTTAATGAAGAATTTAACAAGTGTAATAGCACGTTTAACGTCACGTAAACTAACGCTGTAAGATGATTCAATTGTTCTTATAAATTCTTGGGACGCAAATAAGCATTCTGATAATACTTTATGTCCAAGTTCTTTAAGTTGTTCCGATACCATAATTTCGATATATTTCTCTTCCTCTTTTGGTTTAAGAACACCATAATCCCAAACATAATCCAATATTTGATCAGGTAACGGCTTAACTTGATAAACAAGTTTACTTTTTTCTTCAAAACGTGAGTCTTTTGGTTTTAATAAACCTGCTGATGTCGCTGCTTTTGTACGTATACGATATGGGTTACATGCCGCAAAAAGTCGTATATTATTATGGATTGGTTTTCCATTTAAAATTCTATGAGCGATCAAATCAGCAAGTAATCCAATGTGATTACAGGTGTTAATTTCATCAAAGAATAACCAAACTTCTCCTTTTTTCGCTTTTTCTTGAGATTCTCTCATAAAATATAAAATAGCATCTTCTGTAACACCAGCATGAAGATTCAATGCGTGAAATTCTACTTCAACAACTTTAGCTAAAAATCCTATTAAACTAGTCTTTCCGCATCCGGCTTCTCCACATACGATTACGGGAATATTAGCACGAGCTCTTAAAAGGATAAGAGCCATTTTAATTAAGTTGTCGGCAGAAAGAGCATATTGAGGATATTCAAGTTTGTACATGGTCTTTCTTGCTAAATTTTCCAAAGTAGACAATAAAATACTAGTGTCCATCGTATGATAATCATCCAAATCCCAGAGGCTCTTATCTCCGATATGTTGACTTTTCAATAAAATTTTTACGTTTTGTGGCACTTTCTCTTTGTCTCTATATAAAGCGCAGATTGAATCCGGTGTTTGAGATAAGAAAAACACTAACAAATGATTTGAGTCATCCCATTGTACTATGGTTCCGAGTATTGCAGTTTCATCTTCGGTGGTTGAAATATTTTCTTTTTGTGCTGCTTTGGTCGCAATAGACTTTGTGGCAAAATCTTTCGATACATTTAGCAAAGTTTCAACAAGTGTACTGCGTATATTATTCTCTTCTACCATAAGTTTTAAATTTTCAACTTGGAAAAATGAACTTAATGATAATCTAACTAATTGATCAGCAAATACATTAACAAAAATTTCAATGAACCTATATGATGAGATATCTCTTGCATCTATTGAATCATTTGTATTTCGTTTAAATAGATAATCTTTAATCAATCCTCTACATTCAGCAGCAGGTAATGGCTCTAAATCTGTGAAATCAATATCTTTTTCATTTATTGCCTCTTCATTACCAAGTTCTTTTAAATAATGACAAATTACTTGAATTGGACTGTCAATGTCTTGAGAAACTACTAAATTTTCTACATCCCAAGTTAAATGTGTTCGTTGAAGATATCCTGCAATTGGTAAAGATTTAAACAGATGTTGTTCCATAGTAGAAGCTATTTCAATATATACGAGCGTGTCTGGAAGAAATGCAACATCCATGTTACAAAATACGATTCCTAAAGTTAAAAGTTCGAATAAGAACATGTTAACATCTATAGGATTATCAGCTGATACAATATTTAAATGAACGCTTTCAAATGGTCGTATCTTAAATTCTTTAAATCTATGTACAAGTGTTTTGAAATCAGCTTCATCGCTAATAAGAAAACTTTTTGGTATTAGTTTTTTTGAATAACTAGACTGTCTAATCCATTCACTTTTACCCTGACCAGATAATTCAGAAGAAACAGTCATAGTATTTGGATACAATTCATGATAAAGAACTTTCATTGCATCTCCGTTTAAACCATTTGTCGCATGAACATCTTGTGAAAATTGGTCCAAAATATGATGATGTAATCCTTGTTCGCGATAACAAATTAATGCTAGTTGAAAATTATTATGTTTTTCGCGCATTGATCTAATGAGGTTCACTAAATTATATTGTAACTCAAAATCTAATAATTCCAAATTAGCGAGACAAAAAAGAGTTCCTCCATATCCATTGTTATTTGCAAAGAAACATCTCTTAACAAAGATTGCAAGCTCTTCCATAGTTGTAGAAGTTGTACATATTAATAACTGCCATGGTAAAGGGTAATATCCATGATTAACATATAATGACATTATAATATTTGGAACAAGGAATTTATCATCACATGCGGCAACAAATAATTTCCCAGGATAAACAACGTCTGTAATTACACGCTCTTTAACACTCTCAACTTTACGTTCTTCCTTTGGAATTGTCCCAAATATTCCCTGTAATATTGTCCCAATTTCTCCGAGAATTTGATAATAATTATTTCCTAAGTTAATGGTTATTTGGTCTTTTGGAGGCAATTTAGCTTTGCTGTTTACAAATCGGATGAGTTTTTCACATTCTTCGGTATCTTTATGTTCCTCAATGTTGTCCCATTCCTCAATAATTTCATGTTCTTCGACAATTTCAAGTTCCTTGACAATTTCACGCCTTTTGGTAGTTTCATTTTCTTCAGAAGTTTCACGTTCTTTGGTAATTTCTGTACCTTCAATATTTTCATTTTCTTGTTCTTCTGTACCTTCGCGTTTTTCTGTATCTTCACGTTGTTCTGTATCTTCGCGTTTTTCGATATCTTCACGTTCTGTATCTTCACGTTTTTCGATGTCTTCACATTCTTCATGTTCTTCGGTATCTTTCATATCCTCGCATTTTTCCGTAATTTCATGTTCTTTATTATCATGTTTTTCAGCATTTTCATTTGCTTTGTCACTAACACTGAAATAGTCGAGGAATGTCAAAATATGTCGGGCTGGGAAGAAGGTTAAATAATAATATTCCTCTTGTGCTTTATTCACAATTTCTTCCCTATATAATATATTTTTTTTTTAAAAAAAAGAAAAAAAAAGAATGATTAAAAAGTTTATAAAAATAGTCTGACAAGGACTCTCTAACCCCATGGGGTCGTTAACAATATTAAAGAAGATATATAATTACCATTCTTTTAAGTGCGCCTTTAATTCAGTAACTGCTTGTATCATATTCTCTGTACCCTTAATTTCTCGCTTAAATGTACGATAACTAAAATGACCTGTTTGAATGAGCTTTGTAGAAAGATTTATAATTTCTTGTGCCATGTCTACTTGCTTAACAAATTCGTCCATAATAGGTTTGGAAACTTCTTCTGTTTCCACGCCAGGGGTTTGATTAGTTACAATATCAACAGATGCTGAAGGTTTTGATATCAAGAGTGCACGTCCACGTAAGTCATGTAAGTCAGTTAGGGTATAAGACGGTTGTTTCGTTCCCTTAACTGTAGGATAAGATAAGGTAACTTTGCATGCATCTCCCTTATTATCACGTTCAAAAGTGTAAGTTCCTCTCTTAACTGCACTACTGATCTTTTCTCTTGTAACTTCTCCTTTATTTGAAATGCTATTATATAGATTTTGTAATGCCATATTATTGTTATTGCAAAGTGCTACTTTGTTTCCTAACTTTGCATTCTGTTGAGTTATAGCTCTAATTTCATCCAAAAACTCTTCAAGTGATGATTTTTCTGCAGTTTTCAATAAGGGAAGCAAGAATTGTTTGACTTGGATGAGAGAAGAAACTGTATCTTCCTGTATGAGACGTTCATCAGAAGATTCATCTACTCCGTTAATTAAATTTTTAATATCATGCTCAGCAATTTTATGAAGGAAAACAATAAAGTCACCAGCTTGTGATAGTTCTTTAATCAAATCCCAGCAATCTTCATCAATTAATCCGAGGTAATGATTAAATATGTCAAAGAAATCTATTAATTTCCCTAACCAAAGATAATCGTCACGAAGAATCACTAGTAATCTTTCAAGCCAATCGTCTTTAGTATGAGCTACTTTAAACATAACTGCAACTGTAGATAATTGTTGAAGTCTTTCAACCTGAGTTGGAACTAATGAAAGATGCGCAAGTGTCTG
Source organism: Rhizophagus irregularis (assembly GCF_026210795.1). Taxonomy (NCBI): domain Eukaryota; kingdom Fungi; phylum Glomeromycota; class Glomeromycetes; order Glomerales; family Glomeraceae; genus Rhizophagus; species Rhizophagus irregularis. Next base: position 3,580,925 of record NC_089446.1, on the reverse strand, counting down.
AATTAATTTTTCACTATTTCCCAATTGCATATTTTCTTTCATCATCTCTAATTCCTTTTCAATATCTGTCACATTTTTCCAAAGGACACTTCCCTTTGAACATTTGAGTTTTTCCCATTCTTTATACTGTTGACATAGTTGATCGTATTTTTCAAATACAGATGGCATTATAGTTTGAGCTATATTTTCAACAGTTAAATCAACTTCTTCTACTTTCATAATATCTTCGAAAATATTACGGAATGTGTGTGACTTTGCTATTCTATGTACGCGTATAGCACAATGTACATTTTTCTTATGAAAATCCCAATGATTTGAAGCCATAGCATCTTTAAGCGTGAGATTCTCTGTATTACTATTCCGGTTATTGATATCATCAAGAAATTTTTGAACATCCTTTACTTTTTCAATTGGACAAAAATTATCATAAAATGTTCTTAATTGATCCATTCTCATCATATATGATCGGCAATTTGTTCGAAGTTTTTTCGTCACATCCATAGTGATTTTCTCTTTCTTATCCGAAAAATTAAAAAGGTTAAGTAAAATATCATCATATTCAAAAATTTCTTGCAGTGAACGAATTGTTATGGTCTTTTCAATAACGTCATCGGCAAATTTAGAGACTAATCCCTGAACTTGCTTAATGTAAGGATGTGAATGCAAATTTTCAACACGGCCAGTTGCGTTGAATATTAAACTCCAAAATCGATAAGTTTTGAGCAAATTTAAAATCGCGGTTGATAAATTTGTACTACTCTTGATACTTGTATCTTTAGCTTCTAAATACGTCATCACATGATATACGATATTTTCGCTTAATCTAAAAAGGGATTGAATTAATAAAAAGATCATAAAGATGATTCAGCGTTTTTTTTTTAAAAAAAGATTCTATACTTACTCATTTTGTACATGCAAAACTTCACTTTTACAATCACAAACTTGTAATAAAATTTTTATCACGCCATTATCAACTTTACTTATAGATTTCTTCAACATTGCCTTTACCATTTCTCCATATGAATTATAGATTTCTTTCCGTAACTTTGCAATTTTTGGCGTAACAGTCAAAATATTTGACATAGCACAATTTTTGACACGATTAGCTGCAACATCTAACAATTCTTCAAGAATTTCACCGTGATTTCCTACTATTGGAAAGATATATGATAAATTCTCATAAATTTCAAGGATGAAATCTGGATCATTAGCAATAGATGATTCGGACCCATTGATATCAATTAAATGATGATACCAATTTTTACAAATTTCAGGATTGAAATATGGTTTGAAATTTTTAAACCAATATTCCAATAGGTTTGGAAAAATTAAAAGTAAGTTTGGCTTTGACGATTCAGAAACATGATACATTGCTTCTAGGAAGTTATCTTCAGACCATTTAAGTTGAGAATTATTAAGTATGTTAAGAATTTCTTCTGAATTACTTCTGTTCCACTCAATACCACGGTGTTTAAGTAATGTTAGAGCTTGCATTCTAAATATTCCAGCAACTTCTGCATGAAGTTCAGTAGGAATTTGTGAAAATTGCCTTGTCAAACCTGTTGCATGAGATGAAGAAATAAGTTGTTCAACACGATGAAGGAAGTGTTTAATAAGTTGGTTATCACGGCTTTTTGTGTGATCGATCACTCTGATCCAAACAAAAAGAAGTGCATCGAGAGATCTGCAATTATAAAATAACCACTAAAAAAAGAACATAAATAGTTTAATAAATTATAAGAGTAACAATATATTTACAGCATTAAATAATAATTTACCATTCCGATATTAGAATAAATTTCTACATCCTTAATTTGATCTACAATAGATTTGGCGGATTTCATAAATTCATTTAAGAATTTATTCATGCGCTCATTATTATATTGAAGATCTTGAATCGCCTCGATGAAAGTGAAATTTGAATCGATAACACTTGCAACCTCGAATAGCCTCAACCAATCAAAGGCTCTATTGGCCATATTTAAATAAATTACAGCTGTCATCGTAATGTTTAGTGCGGCTTGGCATTCTTCGGGCAAGATATCGGGTTGAACTTTTTCTAAAGTATCGATAATTTGAGATATTGGGAATCCGTTTGGTAAGACAAGCCGACCAAGAGATTTTTGCTGTCTCCAATCAATATAATATCCTAAAACAATGCACAAGAAAATACGTTTCTCAAAATCTCTTGCTCTTGATCTTTGAAGATTATATCCGATAAATTCAAAATTTGTTGCTCTTAAAGTCACTTCACCAAAACGATTTAGAAGTTCTTGGTATTCTGTAATTTTTTCCCCAAGATTATTTGACGTTATATTATCATATATGATATCAAGAAACATGAATTCTCTAATTGATCGAAGTTCACATTGTCGGTTTTTAATTCTAAACCTTGCTGCAATGTCAAATTGAGATCCAGTTCTAGTAGTTAAAAGTCGTTGTTGCTGCCCATCTTCAAAATAAAGATCTCCTTCTTCTGTACTTTTTGCATCTTTATTCTTCTTCCTTTGAAAGAATGCATACCTATACTTGACTTTATCAAATTTATTAGCCGGTATAGAAATCGGATCTGAATACCAATAACTTGATTGAAACATGTATTCACTACTACTCGGTTGTTTTAATTTAACAATTGGTTCTTCCCAGTTGCCTAACTCCTCGATATTACCAACAATAATCGGATAGCCATCAATATAATCGAATGAAGGTAAATGAACATGAAAAGTGACTTGCGTATTTGAACCATCCTCAGTTTCTTTGCCAAAAATCGTTTTCAATCCTTTAAAAAATATATTTTCTGTATTAGATGATTCAGATTGTGGTTGTTGGGAATCCTGATTTTGGCTTGTTTCTGTTGAATCATCCTCATCGTTTCCGATCCCTTGAATGGAAGAAGGTCCAGGCAAAGATTCAATGATAGATTGTTCGGAATGAATCACATTTTCATCATCACTTGTGACTTCGTGACCTGGATTATCCAAGGAACTTCTTCGAATTTCGGACGACATAATTCATTAATATTATAAATATTAATAATTTATATTAATTTTTGTTTCAATTCAAATTGAAACTTAAAAAGATCTAATATTATTATTCTTTGAGTGTAATGTTATTTACAAACATAAGAAATAAAAAATTCGAAAATGGATTTATTTGCTATTTAAATAGTCCGATGAAAAAAAAAATATGCTTAGCCAAATTAAGTATTTATCAAAAAATCATTCAAAATTACTGCGGTAAATTAAACTCCCAATGAGATTTCTTTATATTTTCCCCTTTATCTATCTTGAAATAGATAGAATTGAAAGTTTTGTGGTTTTATTTGGTTTATTTGTACAAATTAACTTCCATAATTAGATTACGTATTCAAACAAAACTATTATCTACTATCATTGTATCGGACATTACATCCGGAAATTCTCACAGCGGTTTCGCTGCGGATAAGGATTTACGTTTCATACCCAATTTGACCAGTTTGACCAGCATTACTAATGATTTTAAAAATTTAATTTCCCAATTTAATTATTTAGATCAACACTATGTTGTGTAACGTAACTTTCGGCGCTGAACTTTGCACAATAAAAGTTTGTGTTAAAATCTTGCGGAAAAAAAAAAGAAATGTGCGCTCGCCGTGCAAGCATAGAAGAAAGTCTTTTATCATTTCAAACTGAATTTAACTTGAATCCTTCACAACCTTTATTCAAAATAACGTACAAATCATCCCCAATTTGGCCCATTTCTTCTTCAGTATCAGATCACAAAAAAATAACTCGTATTGCTATTTTGGATTCTTCTTTTAATCCGCCTACAAATGCTCATTATCATTTAATTGTGCGTTCTGTTACTAATATATTTTTCCAGAATGATAAACCTATAATAATACAGACACCAGAAGGTCGACAGCAAATAAAAGGACAAGGGCTCGAATTTTTTGATTCATGTTTATTACTTTATGCAACCAAGAACGCGGATAAAATTTTATCATCATCTGACGCTAACCACGTAGATAGATTATTGATGATGGAAACTTTAGCTTCGCACATTCAATCAACTGCGCCTTCCGATACTCATTTTACAGCTCTTAAGAATTTAGCGGTAGGCGTGGTTACACATCCACGTTTTATAGATAAAGCTCATGGAATTCTTTCCTTATTACTTTCATTGTCTAATTCTTCTTTTGGCTTCTCAGATAATATATCTCGACAATTTTCACTCTACTTTATTATGGGATATGATACAGTAATACGATTGTTTAATCCACAATATTATACGAATATGAGGGAGGAATTAGCTCCATTTTTTGAAACAAATTACATTATTTGTGCAAATAGAGAAGGTTATGATGGAGAGGAAGCTGAAGAACAATTCTATCAGAATGAAATTGTTAGGGAAATTATAGGAATTGAAGGGGAGAAAATAATAAGAATCAAATTAGATAATGAAATTGCAAAAATCTCTTCAACTAGAGTTAGAGATATTGTAAGAAATGAGTTAAGGGTAAAGAACAAAGAAAGTACTAAAGAACAAAATAAAGTTCAAAGTGATCTGTTAGAATTATGTCCTGAACCTATTGTTGAATTTGTGATTCAGAAGGGTTTGTACAGAAAAGTGAGTATCAAGATTATATAATTAAGATTTAAGGAACTGAATTTATTTCATCACAACTTATATAAATAACATTTCTTTGGTTTATACTTAGGAACAATAATTAAAATCAAATCAATTACCATACAAAGAAATCTATCATTCTGCATTAATGAGTAAAAATTGAACACCAGGTAACTATATATTTAACTTCAAGGATGGGAATTATATTTTGTAACCAGCCTTATTTAGGATCATTTTGTAATAACAAATTTTGAATTAAAAGAATGAGCATATTATGACCGGTCTATCGAATAAAAAAAATTATAACAACATCTATAGAATCGAGAACTTTTTTATCTTTATTAAATAAATCGAAATTACTGAAATTTTTGATGTCATACATGTCATACAATGTTTGTAACACTCGTGTATATAGGTCGAATTTAGAAAAGATCGATTTTACAAGATGTTTTTGATCTCAAGTAAAATTTTTCAATGTAGAAAAAATGGCATTTATGAGTTTTGTCAAATATTACAAATTATTTTATTGCTTTACGAATTAGCCATCCTGTCAGCTTCGTCATAATAAAATATCAAGAAATTCGATTGATAGCTTTATCGTAATGTTCTACAGTTATTAAAATTCGAAAAATTCGTATATGTGATATATTATAAAGAAATTAATTTTCTAATATTTCTTGTTTAATATAAAATCAATATTATAATGAAAATTATTAATTAAATTGAATGATTTTTTATTGTTAATATAACTTAATCTTTTCTCTCATAATAATCCAAGATTTCAAATCATTATCACTATCATCGGCATCTTTTGGTATTCTAATTACATTACCAGACTTATTTACTTCGTCAATTTCCCAACCTCTTACTTCAACTATAATATCTTTACTAAATACTTGTTCCCAGCTATATATCATTAATATAATTTGATTTTCATCATTAAAATTTAATAAACCATCCATTAAATAAAAGTCATGTTGTGAACAATCTCCATTACCATAGTATCTTCCAATTAAAATGCCATTTAAAAATATATATGAAGTGAAAGCTCCAAATAAAACTAATCTTAATGGTACCTTTATAATCTCTTTGTATTTTGAATCAACAGGATGTTTAAATTTGAACCTCCACCATCTAATTCCTTCATTTGGATTTACTCCATATTCATTAATACTAATATTACTTTCAATCCATCCTATTTCATCGTGTTCATCGGGAATTCCACTTGTTGTAAACGGAATTTCTAAATTTCTTACATCAACTCCACAAATTTCCCATTGAAATTTAGTTCCGTGTTGTAATCCAGAAATTTTTGCCGAAATTAATCCTCTTGGATTTCTTACATCATTGTATATGACAGACTGTCGGCTAATTCCAAAATTATCAACTAATATTACTACAGTATTATTTTCCTCATTATTATTAATGAATGCTGTAATATCATATTTGTTTCCTCCTAAAGATGTAAATAATTCAGGCCCATTTTTTGCTCCTGGAAAGAATAAATTCTTATTAAAAGTTGTATGACCTCCAGCAAATTTTCCATTAACAAATATAGTACATCTGTGTCGCATATTGACAACTAATTTTATTTTATTATCGGTTTTCACGGTTGAAAACTGTGTGCGATATAATACATGACCTGATGTATAATTATTTTCAATAGCCCCTCCATTCTTTAAATCGATTGGTTGCCATTCAAAATCTGAAAAATCTGTAACTCGTGTGCTCCAATTAATTAATTCTGGTGTTGTATATACAGCTGAAGATTTATCTCCAACTACAAGTTTTTTTTTATAAATAAATGGAAGAGGATAGGCCAGATTTGAATTTATACGAATATGGTCGGACGGCTTTCGTAAAGATAGTATAGTTATTTCTTTTTCGTCTTCTCCGTATTCTGTTTCCACTATATTATTTTCCAAATCAAAATACACATTTTGTGTCCCCCAACTAACTATTGAAGGTGAATAAGTAAATGATCGATTACATGCTTGGGCCCAATGAGGTTCATCAAATGCTGCATGAAGTGTGCCAAGAGAATCACTATCTAAAGCTAATATGTAAAGATCTTTTGAATCTCCTGCATGTTTAATTCTTGCAAATCCAATCCCACCACTAAACGAAACAATATTTATAGAATGACCAATTTTTTTTATTGATGAACGAAGGTTTCCATCTACGTCGATTTCACCCTCAAAAGCAAATTCTCCGATATTATTAACTGGAACTATCCATATCTCTCTTCCTGTATCATTTTCACTTGGTGGATGTAAAATCCTCAAATGAATAGGAACTGAAGAGAAAATAAGTTTTAGTCCTGTTGAAGTTATATAATTACCTAAAGCGATAAAAGAGCTCTTATATGATAAGTAACATTGCATTACAAATGACCTTGTATCTCCTTGAGCTTCCATATAATTAACAAAAAGTTGAAATTGTGAATTTTTAGTTTTAGAAAAATTTCGAAGAAAAGTAAATACAACAGCGTTTCCCTGGCCACCCGAATCTATTATGGCTCTTCTTTGTAAATTAAAAACACCCCTTATTGATGCAGTAATATTTGGATTTTTTTTGACACGTTCGGTCTTTGCAAAAACATCTGAAAAACTTCGTGTAAATAAAAATCCAAGACGCAAATTTCGTAATCGAGCCGACATATAACCAAATTCTCTTATACATGCAGAATAATCATATGAAGTGTATCCATCACTAAAATTTAAATTGTATGAGTATCGCTCAATAAGATTTTAAAAAGATTATATAAAATTACAAATTTTAAATTTACATGTCTCCAAGTGTTCCCCAATTAGTTCCACCATAGGTCATATAAATTGATAGCATAGTACATCCTTGTGCTAATACCGAATCATAAACAATTCGAGTAAAACGATCTCCATAATAATTATAAACATCATCGAATGTATGATCTGATTTATATGATGTATACCATCCACCTTGCAGTTCTGGAATGAATATAGGTGACTAAAATAATATATTAATTTTATATGCCAACTTTTTTACTTAATAAAAATCACTCATATAAGTAACTTGAATTTACCTTAGCCGCATCATGGCCAAAACTTCGTACTACTTTTTCAATATTATCCAATGCTTTTACCACATCTTTGGTTTCCCAAGGCTTCCATTTTTTGGGATCCCGTTCTATATTAAAGTAAAATAAGACCGAAGAATCCGACGGCACAAATACTTGTATACAAATGAAGAACCATTTTAATTAATAAATATATTATTTATTTTTAAAATATGTAACTATATACCTTTTTTTTTTTACTTACAAAGATATTTATCAAATCCATATAGATCTAATCCAAATGATTTTCGATTAAAGAAATTATTTGATGGGTTAATATCATATTCGGGTTTTGCAACAAAAGAACCTGATTCATTATTATCATTTGTAAATAAAGGAACTGTAATTCCACAATCCCTTGCTACTTTACAAAGAAAACGCATTTCATCATGTAATCCGAATGGAATTTTTCGATATTTTTCGAATAATTTATTTTCAATCTGAAGAGCAATAACACATCCATCTGACTTTTCAGTAATTTGATGACGTGCTATAATTGGTAATATAACTTCAAACCATTCTTTTTCATATTCTGCAAAGTTTTTATCATACTTTTTAAACCCTGTGAAATTCATGTGACGAATCTTAAGATCTTTAGCAGCTAACCAGTATGGAAATCCTCCAGCTTGTGTTTCAGTACAAATATAAGGTCCCGGAGCCGCTAGGACGTAGAGTCCCAATTTTTCACAAAGATTTAATAAATAATCAACATCTCTATTATCATCAAATTTATAAATTCCTTCATCAGGATTATGGAATCCCCAATGAAAATAAATTCTAATACAATTAAATCCTCCTGCTCGATATTTTTTTAATATATTTTCCCATCTTGATCGATCGGGAAGTCGCCAATAATGAAATTCACCACTAAAAATTAATGTTGGATTTCCATGAATGTATAAACAATATTTATCCCAATTAAGAATTTGTCCATATTTATTACGATCATATGCACAGTCTGTTGTTGTTATAGGTAAAGTACCTTTACGACTTTGTAAAAGCCAAACATAAAAAGCCACTAAACCAGTTGGAATAATTCCCAAAACCGTTACAAATTCTGCAATCATGATTAAAAAATCATAATAAAATCAACTACTTTATATAATTTATATTAGAATTATTATACCTTACAAGCTTATATTCGTTTATGGAATACCAGATATTTATACTATATTTATTTTTCACATGACCAATAAAAAATTCATTTTGAATCACACGATGTAGTTTATGAACATAAAATGTTTTTCATATGATATTATGATTCACAATATATGTTTGTACGCCAATAACAATACGTAATAAAAAGTTTCCTGTTTATGGTTGAAATTTTTAACCGTAATTTGGAGAGATCTGGTTAATAATAAATAATGGTAATAATACGTATAAAAAAAAATACTAATGGAATTAATTGTTATTCTACCTTTAATTAGTTAACATAATCTTACATTCATTTTGATGAGATAAAAAAAAATATCTGATAATTAAAGACGTGCGAGTTTTAATATGTATGAATATGTAGACTGATAAGGTATAAAGTCGATCATTAAATTAGCCATTTGTAATTTCTTCACGTACGTGACGTATAACTAAATTCGTGATGCAGTCGTACAATTCCAAGCATTACTTTTATTGGAAAATTCACCTAGATAATCTTCATCTTAGTGCCGGGAGCCGGTCCTGACAAGGATTGCGTTATTTTATTTTTTTTTTCGAATCTATAAAATAAATATTCTATTATCTATTTATTTCCCCCTCCTCACTAATTTTCGCGTTTTCCCATATCTAAACATGATCAGTAGGCAGAAAGGCCCAAATTGTCCCAAAAGTACTTAATATACAGCAAATAATAATAATGCCTACATTCAACAGATATTCCTTCCGGTTTAACGTCTCTCCATATAATTTTAGGTGACATATACACGGAAAGATAGCTGAAATTGTAAATGAAAAGAAACTTCCCAAAACTCCCATTATCCTGTCAAATTGAGGAAAATTGATTGCAATAAATACCACTATAGTTGATACTAAAATTCTTGACAATACTTTTAAAGCTGTGCGTCTTCCTCGGCCAGAGTTAAGACATTCTTCCATGAATGGACTTGAATAATAAGATAATTCTAATGTTAAATTTATGGGATTAAGCGTTAACGCATATTTTGCTATTGGATTTATCGCTACTAGCCAAACTACAAAATTATTTAGAGGACGCCAGTAACCATCTGTTGACATTATATTTTGTGTTATCTATAAAAATAATAGAATTTAATAGAATTGATAAGTCTATACAAATTACATATTAATTATCCGAATAAATAATTAACCAAAGTTACCTCTTGCATAGTAGTGTTGCCAAACATAAGGTAACCGCTCACCGCTAAAAGAAGATAAACAACAGTTGTCACTGCGTACGTTATATTGACCATCTTTGGATATTGTCTAGGATCTTGCATATCTCGATATACTGTTGGGAATACGGCATGTCCTATTATAATAAAAAAGTTTAAAATTAGTTTTAAGAAAAAAATTATATATACACATATACTTTCTATTTTATGCATACCTGTAAATCCGGCCATAATTAAACCAAAACTCATTGGCAAAGAAGCCCAAGATGGCCATATTTCCGTTTCCATATGATCAATTAAACTTCCGGGTTTGTCATGCTTAATAAATCCATCGATTATAATAACAGCCACCAAAGATATAGCACTTAATATCCCAAGCAGCGAAAAATATGAAAGATATCTTATGGCAATCAACGTTAATGGGGTCATAACCATCCATGCAATCACCTTTAACAATATTATTGATGTATCCGAAAATAATGTATGTAAGGAATCTCCAACTAAAATGACTAGCGCCGTCGCTGATGCAATTAATTCCAGTGAAAATAGGATTGAGATAGCAAGTCGGGCTTTATGTCCAAATGCAGCAGCACCTGTAATGAAATATATTAACGAGTACGATATAAAAAAAGTTCGAATTTTATTTTCACGGAAAATTTTTATTATTTACTGTACATACCCATATCCGCATATGTGTAAAGTCCTTCTTCATAATCTAAACATTTTGCAAGTACTTTTGCTGTATAATTTGTCACACCCAGGCAAAACGCGAATAGTGATATTCCAATTACCCATCCTGAATAGTGAAACCCGAGTGGTAACGCCAATATACCGATACCTATTAGTAAACAGAAGTAATTAGAAAGAATTGAATGAATATGGATGGATGTTTGGATTTGAAATTATCACAATTCATTTACCGATTAAAATATTGCAAGAATTGAAGATAGATTGACGAAAATTTGAACCAATATATGTTTCCTCATGTTTTATATCTTGCATAACTGAAATTGGAATAGAAGTGAATGAACTTCTCGAAAGAGTTCTTACAAGCGGGGTTGTCTGTTCTGAAATTTTTGGTCTCCTATATCCTTGATTAGACTCAGCTGCTGAATTTCTCCACATTGAAGTATGACGATTACTAGTAAATGATGTTCCTAGATAATCATCAGGGTCATTTGAATAATTTGCTTGATTTTGTCTAATTGGAATTGCGTCGTCTTCAGTCAGAGGAGGTAGATTTGGAGCAACACTTGGTGCAAGAAACGATCCATAATACTGTGAACTCCTTCCAGGTGAAAAATGTGAAGAATTTTGTTGATTATGCCCAAAAGCAACAGGTATTTGCGAGAAATGGGATCCGGGCCCATGTACGGTGACGGTTGGTTCATAATTTTCCTCAATAAAGGAGGCGGGAACCACAATGTTGTTTGACATATACGTACTGAATTTGAAAATGAGTAACTTTGGGAATCTTTCTTTTTTTTTTTTTTAAAAAAAAAAAATTCAATATATTTAAATTACCTTGCGGTAAGACTGTAATTTCCTGTCCATGATTGTAATGTACCAGCAAGAGAATGTGTAAAATTTGACAAATTCCCTGTTCCTCTTCGTCGATGACGAGCTGTTTGAGTTGTTGGAATGTTAATAGGTATGGTAGAATCACCGTTACCGTTACCACGGCTACTATTTGACATTTTTTCAATGAAGGAAATAAACGAGATTACGAAATTTTTTAAAATAAATAAATATATATATATATGCGTGTGTATTATTTGTAACAAGATGCGGCGACAATTAATGATACAGTAGATCAATAGAATTTTACGGCAAAAATCGGTCTATTCCAAAACTTATCTTGATGATTAACTGAAAATGGTTTAGTAGATTTATGTTATTTCAGCCATTTCCTAAAAAGGTTAGTAACTAATAGCAAATTTCTGTGCAGAACATATTTATTTATTCGCTAGCTAACACATTATCACAAAATGTACCTCCAGGTCTTAATTGTCACGCAAATGCAAATAAAAAACTAGTTTGTGAATCAAACCGATATTTTTAGTCAAAAATTTATAGTTATAATTAATTAATTTGAATATTAAACCTTAATTTTCTTACCCGCGGAAAAATCTCGTAGAATAAGTGAAATTATTGTTGTAATAGCTGACTGCTGAGTGCTGAATAACAACCATGACACTTGTTGGAAATAGTTCATAATAACATTTTAATCGTCAACAAAGACTTTAAACCCCTGCGCTTATATTGTAGATCAATTTCGCCTAATTTATTTCTAAATAACCGACCAATATTAAACAGATAATGTCATTTGGCGGGAAAACGCGATTTGATGATCTACGAACTACGATCACCTGGAGAATTGTGCAACTTTAATCTTCATATTTAAACTTTAATTAGTCCCCCATTTTTTAAACATCATCGAAAAAACTTTTAACCAAAATTCTTAAACGGTAAATAAGCTTATTGGTTAGTCCGTTAGATTTTGTTGTACCGATATTATAACAAAAGAGCATTAGCGGTTCCTAACTAATGGGTACAATAACATCCTTATCGGGTTGGGGAGAGAAGGCCAATATATTCACAATAACCGTAATTAATTATTGGTTTTGTTTACATATTCCCCCTTCTATTTTTAAATGTGATAATATATTACATACATCAAAATCAAACACAATCGATAAAAGTAAATATTTATAGTATTAAAAGAGTACAAACTTGATTTTCACAAGATTATAAAAGGGACTATTTTGTTCCGATTGATTTCTTCAACGAAAAAATGGCACCGCTTGCATATCGTTTTGTTCGTTTATTATTCAAAGTTTCAATTAATGCATTTTATGCAATTGAAGTTGATGGATTAGAAAATATACCTCCAGATGGATGTCCTACGATTTTATGTCCAAATCATTCGAATTCTCTAACCGATCCTATTTTATTATTAAGTGTTGTGCCTCCCGAAAAAAGAGATATGGTATGTTAGAAAACATATTGAAAACATTAATAAATATAAAAATTAATTTATGTTCTCTTATTTAAAGATTCGGATGACAGCAAAAGATACTTTCTGGAAGAAAAATGATATTTTTAGGTATAATTAAAATAAATTCAATGTGACTAACTAAAATTTATTTTATTCAAAAAAAAATAAATTAAATAAATAAGATAGAATAAAATAAATATATATATATTTTTTTTTACAATAAATTTAGCTTATTAGTGAAGAGTGTCGGTACAGTTCCTATTAAGAGAACAAAGGTAAAGAAGGAAGAAGTAAAAAAAATAATGAAATTCAGAATAATATCCGTAAAAATTTAAAATTGTCTAAAACTACTAAATGATATAGGATTATAATGCAAAAGTAGACAATACAGCAGCTATCGAAACTCTCGTTGAGGTATTTGTTATTTTTAATAAATATGTTTAAATATGTATTTAACATAATATTTTTTTTATTTTCATGTAGACTTTGGAAAAAGGAAATTGTATTTGTCTGTTCCCAGAAGGTATCAGCAGATATCATAGTCAAATCGCAAATTTCAAACCCGGAGTTGCACGTAAGTGAAATAAAATATATATATATATGTTTATATGTAAAATAAACATCAATCTAAAATCATTAACATTGCTACCGCAGTAATAGCGAGTGAGGTAAGTAATTTAACAAATTCTATATATTTTTCGTTAAATAATATAAAATTTTTATTATAATTATTTTCATTATTCAGACTCTTACCCGTAACAAGGATAAAGAGGATTTTTCGATTCATTTACTAACAGCTTCGTTAGTTTACATCCATCGTGAAAAGTTCAGGTCAAATGTGCTGGTAAAATTCAATCCACCCATTGTTATCACACCAAAGCATCAATCTCTCTTAAAAACAGTTGCAGAAGATGGCAGTAAACGTAGTAGTGAGCAAGCTATAAATGAATTAACCAATACAATGGAAGAAATTGTTCGTTCAAATACTTTGGATTCACCCGATTGGCAAACTTTAAGAATTGCTCATACTGCAAGAAAATTATATGCAGGGGAACTTGGCACTAGAATTTCTCTGTCAGAATATGTAAAATTAACGAAGAAGTTTATTGATCTTTTATCTAAGGTTAAGACCGATGAGGATGATGATAATTCAGAGTGTTCAGATAATAATAATAATCTTCCAAATGGCAACAGTCTTTTGGATAAAAAGGAAATTATTGTAGAACGGGTTGATGCAGGAAATTTATTAAGTGTAGATAACTTAGAAGTTCAAAATGAAAAAATCTCTCATAAAGGAATTGATTTAGCAATTTTAGCCAGAGATTTATCCGTAAGTGATTTAAAGTTGAATTCTCATTTTTGTGGTTTATGTACTTAAACTTCTTTTCCTTACAGGCATATCAAGACCTTCTCGATTCACATGGAATTAAAGATTATAGAGTTAGTCGTCCCACTCCACTTTCTAAATCTTCACTTATCTTCCGTATTTATTTACGTATTATTTGGGCATTTATTCTTGCATCCCTTTCATTTCCTGGTTGGATTTTATGGTCTCCAATATTTATTGTTGTCAAGTGAGTTAATACACAAATAACCTCAAATTTGATTTACTGTACTTAATAATATATCTGGAATCTATTTTTTTTTTAGATATAAAGAATATCAAATTCGTAAACTACCAATTGAAGATAATTTTGATGAAATTGCTCAATATAAATTGCTTATTTCTACAATCTTACTCATCCCAATTTATTTTGTAATATGTTTTTTTACTTTTCCATTTATTCTAATCACATCGTGGTTAATTCCATTATTAATGTGGTTGACTATAAGATGGACAGAGGATTTTTTTCAAACCGTAAGGTCTTGCCTATCGCTCACCAAATTACTATTCTTACCAGCTTCAGAATATAGTGCTATTCATACGATGAGAGAAAACATTAGAGTTAATGTAAAAGAATTAGCAGTTCATGAAATGGGATTACCAGAAAATCCAGAAAATTTAATTAGTAAAGTAAGGCCTAGAGGAATGGGATATTTTAGTATCAGGAGAAGAAGAAAGAAAGATTATAATGAAGTTTTGAGATTATGGGATGTTTCGGCTTATGAATAAGTAATTTTGATATAGAAATAAAACGTAGATTCGTTTATTTTTTTTTTATTTTCGAACAATATTTAATGTTGTCGTAATTATTTATATTTACACCACTTATTATTAAAGACTGAAAATTTTATTATAAAGCTCTTTAACACTAGATAAATGTCACATTATAGCTTTATAAAATTCTTTGTTAGAAATCTAACACAACTCCGAAAAATATATTTTTAAAATCATCGGTGTAGAAATTAAATAGAATCTCTCTTAATTCATATTGCAATTTGCAAGTGTTGTTTTCTTAGCGAAATCTCTGTATTGTTCTATAATCTATGTCAAAATTAAATTATATTCGAATGTATAATTTAATTAATAAAAAAATTTTCAAGATTGTCAAGCCCTTAATAATGTTGTTAAAGGATACATTTCCAATGAACTGATAAACCAGATATTTCAAAGTTGAATGCCCTTCGCTTATAAAAATATTACCTATGGACAATCATGTCAGTTAATGAAAACTCATCCAACTTGTAATTTGTAAATCGATTTCTCATGACGATAAATCTATTTAAATATGCTGCGAAATTCATTAACTAAAGGTCGATTTGCCCTTTGCAGTAAGAAAAGATCAATTAAATAAAAAGTCGATAATATTTTTAAATTTATCAAATAAATATTATTTTTGTGGATTCTGCTTTTTTATATATGTATAAATATTTTCACGGTATGTACAAAAGGCGATTTAAACACCAAAATGTGTATGATCAACATTAGACATGCAGTATTCTTTCAAAGATCCAGTTATAACCCGATAGATGTATTTAAAGCACATACACAAAATATTTATGTACCATGCTTTTACATTACACGCAAGAACTTAAGTATGACCTTCGAAGAAGGTCGAACAAGAACTTGGCGTTTGCCGCGTTTTTCAGCATTAACAATGTTATTAAGGTAATCGTTCTAAATTCAGATAATAATTATTAATATAGATGAAACACTTAATTTACAATCACGCGAAGTATGTTAAAAAGAAATTTATTTAACATTCCAAAACTGAAATTTTAACCTAGATTATCCTAATATTCTAAGCTGAAAGGAGATTACAGTTAATTTTTTTTAAAATTGAAAATTTTTATACGAGTCTAGAGACTAGAGCTGACAAATCGGCATCCAATCAGATGCCAATAGTCTTTCTTATTTGGTGCTAATTGGATGCCTGATATTCAAGTGGAAATGTTTTTTTTAAAAGTAATATTATCATGAATTGTTTGTATTATGCTGCTTTTAAAAATCCAATAGTGAATGAGAAGCATTCATATAATCTTTCATCAAAGTATTCATAGATTATCCAGTGTACTTGTCATATCTGCTAAGAAAGTGTCTCTATTAAAGCAAGATTTCCTTTTTTCTTTGATTTTATCCGTTCTTTCTAAATGTGATTTTGAATCCGGAAACCTTACTTTGCTATTTAATCATAAAATTATTAACTTCATACTCTCTTATACATTCGTAAAAAGATTTGGTAAATTCACGCCATTATTTTTGATCCCAGGATATTAGTAATTTTTTGGTGACATTTTCCAAAGATGCCATATACATAAAACATGCTTAGTATTTTGTCCAAGTGTAATCTGTATCGCTTGAGAAATTGCTCTATCTTCATCAGTAAGTGTCACTTTAGGTGAATATTATTAACCAATTTAAGAAAAGCATTAAATGTCCATATAAAATATACAAAACTGTCTATGGTTTCTCAACACATTATAAGTTCCAACAAAACATAAATATTTACTCCAAATAAAAATTCCAAATGGCATATTAAATTTATTAACTATAGGTATTATCAAAAAACAATGACATCTAAGAATCTACTATAATATCGTTTTTGATCCAAATTACTTGGAGTAATTTATTCGTATTAGTATCAACTCTTACTTCATATTCAAATCCATCGATTTCTCTTGCAAGTTGCTTTAGGGCACTTCTGCTTCAAAAAAAACATTGTTCTTGTTTACCACCAATTGATATATAAAATTATAAATATCGCTATAAATCCATGTTTCTGAATTTTTGCATTCTTGCTTAAGGATTGAGCGGGTAGTTGATATACAGCCTGCTTGATGATAAGCTATAATTCGATCTTGGTGAATTGTTCTTTCATTACCAAGGAATTTTTTGTGTTTAAGAGCATCCATCTCATAATTATGTTCCAATTTCATAGCTAAAATATGCCAAGTCCACTATTATTATCAAGTGAAGCTCTAATAAAAAATGGACAATTACAGCGAGATTTACGATCTCTTAAATCAGTTTTATCTTTACTTTCAGGGATACCTGCACGTGAACATAAGATGATTCTTCTAATAATATTTTTTTTCTTTATCATGACCTACTTTACCCAAACGCGTTTTAAAATTACAGAATGACGCGAATTTGTGAATTCTCGCCACAAATTCTTCATATGACCTTAAAATATCTGAAATTTTTTACTCGGGAGATTGTTGTGACTCCTCAGGTTCATCAGCATTCGTAGTTACTAAAGAGCAAATATAGATTTTCTAGTAGGTTTTTTATAATTAATTTTTATTTTATTTCTACAAAAAGTTGGGGAATAAAATTAATAATGTTTATTGGGATTATCCAATCAAATTTGATTGGACGGGTCAAATGGATGTCGTGATCCGTATGCGAGTTAGACAACATGTTCTGTGATCCTGTGACCTACCTTTTTTCAGGGTAATGATTTAGAATTTAATTTGTACAAATGGTTTAACGAATTGATCGGCCTAAGAAAATCAAATCTTTCCTTTGACAGTTTATATTTTTCGAAAAAAAAAAACTTACAATATAATTGAATTTTTTTTGGGAATCTCGATTTACAAATTCGATTTTCAATTTAAATTTTGAATACCAATTTATTCACTATTTATCTTTAGCCATTATTATAATAAATTCTTTATACTATCTAATTATTTGCTTGTTTGAATTGTCGAAGAGAAATAAGAATTAAGAACAATAAATAATCGGAAAACCATATGATTTTATGATAAAGCTGGTAATGTTCATACTTAATAAAAACTCTTTATTTATATCTTGATTTGTTCTAATTTTCTTTTTGCAAAAGGTATTATCATTGTTACGAATGTTACAGAAGTTTTTATATCAATTATAATTTATCACTTTAAATCCACTTAAAAACTTGCCCGATTTATCATTGATGTGAATTTCGAGGATTTCTATCTAATCCTATTTTAAGCAATGTTTTTGAAATGGATTTCTCAGTTAAAACTACTCGAACATAATCCTGGTAAATTGATTTACGAATTATAATAAAATTAATTTTTAATTTTAAAAATACTTATAATCGGTTATTTTAGATACCGATGTTCTCGCAAAATTTCCCTTAAACGTTAGAAAAGTACTTATATCAGAAATAACACAGACACTATTAACAGCGCATGATCCGAATCTTCTGTCATCAACAACACACGTAAAATGGGTTATGGAAGCAATTGGTCAAGGATTTGCCTTACCATTGGAAGAAATGGGGATAACATCACATTCTAAAGAACTTTATTCACAGTGGTTATTTGAACCTAATTTTAGACCCGCTGCTATTAGAGATGCAACAGGGCGACCAGAGGAACAAGAATTTTGGCAGGTTTGAGATTTGTGTTTTTGATAAAAATATTTATTTAATTGAATGAAATTTTAATAATTGTATTTTTCTTTAGACAATTTTTCATCATTATTCACTGTTGTTCCAACCTCGAACACCTAGTTCAAATGCTCCATCTGTATCATCGACACCAACGACGCCAGGATTTCCTACTTCAGTTAATCAAGCACCATCACATATTACATATTTACAACGTCACATTGAATTATGTAAGGGTGTTTTGATCGTACTGACTATGGCAGGACGCACTTTGGGTCCTCAATTTTCTGAAGAAACTTGGCTTGTTCTTTTAAAAGTAGTTTTGGGAATCACAGATTGCTTATTACGTGAACTGATAATTTCAGAGGGAAATCCTGAGAAAAAGACAGCCAGTATTATGGCAGATGATTTATGTGAACACTTATTAAGAGTACTTTTTGAGTTGTGGTTGAGATCAAAAATTCGGAAAGTTGAAATGTGGGACATATTTAAAAAATGCTTCAATCAATGGACTCACAGACAACAATCAATACTACAATGGAATGCAACAACCTTAGCTCTAACGCAACGAGTTGTGAGATTATTATATGGACAGAAAGAAGGTGCAGAAATGGTGAATATTTCAGTGGGTGGTTATAACGTTGGATTAGATCTTCCAGCAGATTTTGTGTATTTTGCTTGGTATAGAATGGTTTATTTAATAAATAACCCATGTACATTACCATCAACGAATTTTATTCTGGCACTTTCTGGAATTGGAAGAATCATTGAATCATTTCAAACAATAGGTCAGACAAGTGTTCAAAAAGTTGCTCAAAAAGATATTGAAGGTTCTCTTATGTCAATACCTGATGGTAATACAATATTACATATGTTTGGATCTTGGTTATTTCAAGCTTGTTCGATAAATCGTACAGATTTGGGTGCTAAACAAGGAAGGGCAGAAGCTTACGGTATTCTCTGTAGAATATTTTGTCTTCCTCAACGAAGGGAAAAGTTTTTAAGAAACTACGTTACCCAATTCTATCAAGCTTTAATAATAGGTCTACGTACAGATAGTTGCCTACCAGTTATTTTGATAAACACGACGTCTCTTTTTGCTACAGAACTAGAGGGCGTCAGAATGATGGTACCTGATTTTGTTGTGGGCATTAAGATGATTTTACCCAAATTGGCACCTAACTTCGAAACTGACATACCTTTGGATGAATTGAGACTCGCAGCAATAAGAGTTGCAAGCACAATAATGTGTTTGCCCAATCATTTTGAGAAAGTTTCTTTAAGAGCAAATTGGAATGTGGGATTACATCAGAATGGAGATAAACTTGTTAATAATGATCCTGACGAGATTGTTGTGAATGAACTTGTAAGTATCATCGATTAATTCATAATAAAAAATTTTGATTATACTGATTCTTTCTCTATTGTATTCTGTCGAGATAGATACGAGTTTTATATTCTGAGGAAGATAATAGAGGTGACACAAATGACAAAAATTCAACGGAACCATTTACGACTGTAAGACATATAGTTTAAAAAAATGTTCTTAGTAGACAATGTTTTCTTTGTTTAATCTTGTCATTTTTCTTTCGCCTTAGCTTAAATTCTACATACTTGAACTACTTTTAACATCACTCAAAACCGAAAGGTCATCTTATAATCTTAGATATATTCTTCATTTAATTAACGTATATGTGGTAGAAGATGTGGCATTCTGTCCTGGTTTAGTTGGACTCGTAGTAAAGTCAATTCAAGAAAAGGTTTTTCATATATATATATATATATATATAATTAGTTTTATTTATGCAGGGTTTTTCTTTTCTTATCTTTCTTTCTTTTTTTTTAAAAAAAAAACAACTTTGCTTATTCTGATATATCTTAAAGGTATTGACTATGAATCTTCCATCAGATGTCACATTATATGCTTTTGACGTTTTAAAAGATTTTGTTGGATTATATGAATATGTTCAGAGAGATAGTAAGGTACGCATTTTCATTATAATATCTGAAACAATATATAAATTTATTTATTATCGATTACTTATATAGAATTGTGCAAGAGAATTAGTGTTGGCTTTTTCGCGATACATTGATATGATGCTTTCTGGAGGTTATGGAGGATTGGTTAGTAGGGTGATACTTATTATTATTATTGCTATTTTAATTATTCTCAAATTTATTATTATTATGTGCCATAGTCCTTAACGTATTATTTAGTTGAGCGCGCATATGACTGTATGATGCGTTGGATTCTTGTTGGACAATGGATAGTTGGTGACCGTGATTGTCATGAAGCTGTTATAGCGACAATAAGTCGAGGGATTTCTATAAATCCAAATAATGAAGATGAGGGTTCATCGCATTCGAATCCTTCGAACGATAAAAAAAAGAACCGAAGAGAAACAACTCCAAATAAGCTCTTTGCACCTCGATCAAAGAATACAGCCACACATAGTGAAAATACTTCTCACCATAATGGCCAAAATCGATATGGGAAGAAGGGTGAAGTTGCTGTCAAAATTGCCGCTGAGATTGCAATGGCTCAGTTCGTTAATTATCTTGGAAATTTTCCTGCATGGGGTGATAACATAGGACCAAGCAGAATATCGACCCTTTTCAATGGTGATTTAGAATTGGCAAAGAAACAACTGTCTGATTCGAAAGAATCTGATGGGGTATCAATACCTGAATTGGTTAGATACTTTTTAATTGATAGCAGGGTTTTGGTTGGATTTGTTGAGATGCCTAGACATTTTTCATGGACTATTGGTGGAGATATGCGGACACCAAGTTCTCCAGGATCGTCATCTGATGCATATGCTACACCAACGGCTACCGAAACTCCAGCATCACCTGTATCTCCGGGTACCCCCAAAGCCTCGATACCACAATCTTATCTTCGAGAACAATCAAGTGAAGAAGATTCTAGCCCTTCAGTTATTATAGTTATGCGTGATAGTACGGGAAAATATTCATGGACTTCACGTATGGTTTATAAAACTCAGATAGATGATAATGACCAGAAAAATTCGTCACAAAGCACGATAGAAAATGACAATTACGAGAAGAAATTACCGTCACTTCGTCGTGCATTTACTACGTCACATAGGCCTCAAACTCACCAAGATAATAGTTTTCGTTCAAATATTCCTCGTATTGTTAGTTTTAATGAACATCAAATACCAAAGGTTGACAAAATATTTGAAGAAGGGAGCGATAGCTGGAGAGCTTATAATGCTGTCAAAAAGTTAACGCAGAGACAAAAAGTAGTAGAGGAACGATCATTAGAAGAAAAACAACGGTTAATGAATCATCAAAAGTAAGAGGTGGATTACTTTTTATGGTTTTTTATGGTTTTTTTTTTTGATATTCCGGAATAGGTTTTTTTATTATTACATTAATTTTAATATCTTAAATTTAGTTATAAAGCAACCCCCGCCGGATCTAATTCGAATTTATCAAGGTACTTTAACAATTAATTTAGTAATATGTAGAATAATTCACTAATATTTGCGTCTACACAAATTCAAATGTTCCATAATACAATTTAGTCCGCAAGCATTTCGTTTATTCATGTCACAAATGGGTTTGTTATCACTAGAAAATCGACATCGTATGATTCCACTACGAATTTCGGAAAAGCTTGTCAATGATTTGGAAAAATTAGATCAATTACACGAGTATGTTGATAAGTTTACTCAGATCTCTTAGTTTAATGTTAAAACTTACATATATTATTCCATTATTAGACGGGATTGTGTTAGTGCTTCTGTGTACTATGTTCGATCAGGAGCGGTAGAATATGATCAAATTATAAATCCTTCTACAATTAGTGAAGACTTTGAAAAGTTTTTGAATAGTTTGGGATGGCCGGTAATTAATCTTTTACTTTTTAGCTTGTGAGTTAAATAATATGGGAATTATAATATTTTAAATCTTTTTTTTTTAGGTATCTATTAGTACACATTCCGGATTTAAAGCTAAACTTAGTTCAGCTTTTTGTAAAACAACTCCATACTTTGCCGATAGAACTGTTGAAGTAATATTTAATGTTCCTTATTTAATACACACACCATTATCTGATTCATCAATGGAATCTTTATCAAGCATAATTAAAAATATAACAGTGGATGATTTAGTATGTATTGCATGGATTGAAGATATAGCGTCTATGTCTAATGTACCTCAAAAAATAGGACAGACAGTTTTTGTATATATATTTGTTCACCCTTTGCAAAATACTGGATTATATTGGATAAGGATTGTTATTCCTATAGTTACATATCAAGGAACGATTAGTGGATTAGGTGACAAGAAAGGAGGGAAGGGTAGAGTTAGCTGGAGCGCTGATACCGCAAAATTAGCTGAAAATCATTTGGTAAGTAAAGAAAAAGTTATATCATACTATTAACGGACTATAAATTTATTTAATGATGAAAAATATTTTAGTCATTTGGTCCGTTAGTTGACGGCATGATTGTTAGCAGACACACTTTGGGTTTACTCGTAAGGAACACAACAATATCAGCACACGAAGTATTCAAGAATTTGACAGAGACACATCATAATAGATCGTTCGTATTAATGATTATATGCAATTATCTAAAACATTTAAATAAAGATTATTTTTTAACAGCCTTTTTATTTATTATTTAGATATGCTATGAGAAGACAATTTATTGAAGAAATGTATCATAGATATAAAAGTAATCTTTCTATTTCAGAGTGAGTAATAATTATTCCATAAATTATTATATTTTTAGCTACTTATTCATTTGTTTGTTCAAATACTAATCTTAATAATAATATTTTTTATGCAGTTTTTATTCCGAGTTATTTTTAACTTAGGAGTATTTAAAAGAAGTTCATATAAATCTAAAATTATATCAATGCAATTATTGATATGTTTTTTTTTTCAAAAATCATAATATTTAGAAGTAATAGTAAACGTTTTTTATTTTGATTTCATATTTATTTATCCTTAATTTTGTACAGTCAATGCAGATTCACGCATTTTATTATTTCTATTTAATATATTTGACTTTTTTAATTTTTTTAATGCACTATTGTAATAATGTATTAATTAATAGTAGTCCTTTTACATCAAGCTTTACCATAAATATACCTCTATCATGTTTTTTTTCGTTATACGGAAAGAACAATAAATATAAGTAGAAAAGTAAATAAATAAGTAAATAAGTAAATAAATAAATAAATAAATAAATAAATAAATAAATTGACTATTTAAAAGTTTTCTCAAGTTTCTTTATATCATCAAATAAATCCAATAAAGTAGCAGAAGACCATGCTT
The DNA here is from genome assembly GCF_026210795.1 of Rhizophagus irregularis. Taxonomy (NCBI): domain Eukaryota; kingdom Fungi; phylum Glomeromycota; class Glomeromycetes; order Glomerales; family Glomeraceae; genus Rhizophagus; species Rhizophagus irregularis. The sequence continues at coordinate 3,556,813 of NC_089446.1, read as the reverse complement.
GTGTAGGGCAAGAATGATGACATTCTGCACCATCTGCATTAGTAAGTTCAGGTAATCCTGCCCATGGACTTGTTTCAATGATTTTACGATGCGGTAAAAGGTGTTGTGTTATATCATAGATCGTTTCATGAGGCTATTTATAAAATTTAATCCAAATATTAGAAATAATATAAAAAAATTTATTATACTTTCAATACAACGTACACTTTCTTTCCCTTTTCCAGCACGAATATCAAAATATAAATAAGCACGAAGGAAATATCCAGTACACCATAGCCATTCCTATACAAAATAAGTTGGGACTAGTTAATACCAAATTTCTCTAGAAACCATATTGAAGAAATACTTACAGGTCCCTGATGATAATTCCATCCTTTAGCTATTGACTTATCGTCACTATCATTGTTGTTATCATAAATACCACGATATGCCCAATCTTTAGGATCTAATGAACGCATACCCAATGGGCCAGCAAGCACTTCACGAGCTGTATTTAAGGCTTGCAATGCGTGCTGATTATCAAATAATTCCGGAGCCTGAAATTTATGAAAGTTTACGTAAGTAAAAGAACAAAATGTATTGTTATTTAAAAGTGTTGTACTCACCACTACCATCGCAATAGGGAAATTTGGTCTTAATTGGTAATCTCCATAATGATTTGAAGCCTTGTATGTGTCTTTATATATTCCTCTACGATTTACCGATTTTGTATTTAACTCATATTTCGAATCATCAACTTGATCTAAAATAAAATCGGTAATCATAAATAATTGAATGTAAAAAAAAAAATTTCTTTTTTTTTTTGCTTACCAAGAGGAATATAGAAACATTTTTCGAATGATTGTTGAATTAAATCATTCCATTCAGAGAACTTAATGTGTCGATTTTCTATAAATATAAAATCGTTAAATTATTATCATCTTTTTATATACCTTTCCTCAATTTCAAAAATTACCTCCCAGTTCAACTCCTTTCCAAGGGTAATGTCCTTTTTCACTTAATTCAGTAAGCCATCTCAAAGTGGACTTCAACATCCCGATAATTTCAACTGCAGCACCGTTTCTAGGTGTTGCTGGTAATCCTTTGTTACCAGCTTTTTCAGATTCACCCATTTTATCCATCCATGTACCACAGTTAAATTCGTTACCACCAAATAATAGCCCAGTCCCCCAATCTACTTGAATATCAATTTGAAATCCCTTCTCTGTCATAGCATGATCCAAATTGGGACCTGCATTCCATTCTTTGAAATGAATTCCTTTAGCGTGTCTTTCTAAGATTTCTTGAATAATCTCTAATATAGTGCTCTCATATTTATAAGCCAAAGGATCATCCGCTTCAACAAATTCATCATTCTTCGGAAATCTTCGAATAACAGATGTCTTAAGAAATTCTAATCCTTCAGGTGAGAATTTACAATATTCTTGAATTGATTGAAGAAACCACCATGAAGCATCACGACAATTATACCTCGGACGACGGGCAGCATCCAATAAGTTTGGAATTAATCCATGTTTGAGTACACTAGCAAATCCAATTATATGTCTTCTTGCCGCTTCAAAATTTCCGGTAGTAATAAATAAACCACGTAACGAAATAAAAACATCACGCCCCCAACATCTCATATGCCTGTAAGTAAAATGGGGTAAACCAGCAGCCATTGATGGGCCAATTTTTGTAGGGTGTAGACCAGTTGAAAGTACTGTACCATACATCTGTACAGAACATAATGCAAGTGATTGAATAAATGGTCCCCCTTCGTATACAAAAGGTGATGATTGTTTTAAAACTCTTTTTGTAGCAGCTTCATAAGCTGTTTTTATTACAAGTGCAAAATATTTAGGAATTAGGAAATTTGGTGCAGTTTTAATTGCATCAAACCTTTCTTTGTACCAATTAATCAATTTTTGAAGTCTTGGTGAAATTTCCAAATACCTAATAATAAATTAATCTAATTTTACGATTATAGAATTTTAATTAAACTTATATAATAATTTCATACCTTTCGAGTCGGTTTGTCACATAATCTAAAGCCCAATGACCTTCACGTAAATTAGAACTAAATGGGTGACCCAAATCATTATGTTTCATAACCTGACTCAACACTGACATGAAACCTTCTAAGCCACAATATGGAAGATCTCCATACCCAGGAATATTATAAACACTGTGACCGGGCGTAACATCATTTTCTTCTCCACCACATCGATGTAAAACTATATTCAAATCAACTAAATCCAACTCTCGAAAAGGTTCTTCAACATCTGATGTCAAAAATTCATCCAATCCATTGTGTTGTTTATCTACCCACGTTTTCAATAACATGACACTACCTGGTGGAAATTCTTTCGGCAAAGTTACTTCTGTATAATAACCTTGATCATCAGAAATTTTACGCAAATTAGGACCGTTAAGCGATTCAAGGGAAGCAGAAAGTCCGATAAGATGGTCTTTACGTGGAGTAAATTTACGAGAATGTACTTTTAAAGTTGTAGAAAAAACTAATTCTGTCCTAGTTCCTCTCAGTTTTATAGGAGATATAAAAGATGCTATTAAAGAAAAATTATAATATTAATTAATAAACTAATGAAATAATAAACTAATGAAATAATAAACTAATGAAATAGTAAACTTACAGTTTGTTGAGAATGCACAATGTACAATTAATAAATAACCTTTGTGAGTATGAGGATGTACCCTATGCACACTAATATACTAAATAAAAAAAAAAATAATAAATAATTTTAGTTGAAAATTGCAAATAATGGGCGCGTCAGTTAACAGGGGAATTTGCTCTTTAACCAAATTCGAGGTTTTTTATGTAAATCACGCATGCAATTACAAATGATATAGTGATCGGCACATAAACAAAATGATCAACCCCTTTTTTAACCGACATCTGACGCATGTCATTATTACAAAATACTGACATCATTTTCAAGATGCACATGAGTTTCTATATATCCATCTAAAGTCATTTCGGTATGTAAGTGTTGCAACACTTTCTTAACTAATATTAAAAAAATTTAAATTTATTATTGATTCATAAATTAAATATGATCAAAAGATAACTCATTAAAATTACCTCTGCCAATACCGATATCTAATGGTTTTTCGTATAATGCGTAAGGTCTGGTTTCTTTGACTAAATCTACAAGTTCAGGATAAACTTCATCGTATCCCTTAACACTACCAGTAGCACATGAACTCATGGCTACAAGAGCACCATTTGACAAAGTATCTTCTGCAATACGTTTTTGATGGGGTGTTTCATTGTCGTGAGAACAATCCATGAAAAGAGCATGTGGTTTTGATCCTGAAAGGGGTGTAACAAGACATTGAACGTCTGATTCTCCATCCAGATCTTTACACATAGACACGCTAGTGAGACACTCAGTGTCCATAGAACCTTCAATATAAATAAATATATGATTATTAACATAACTTAAATATTGGAATTGAGAAAAATCATGTTTAAATATAATATTTACCGACAGGCTTTCCTCCATGACGATGTACCAAACGACTTAATTCACGCGGATCCCACGCTTGCATAGCTTCTCTGATAAGCGAATTTATTCCAATACTTCTCACAAACTTGATATCCGTTTCTTCTGAACCTGTGAATAATTCAGCAACTACGTACATATCTGGACGTACTCGACGTGCTTCATCAAGAAGGTATTGTGCAACGTGAATTGGTGTAGAATGACAATTATCAATTCTTACACCATGGAATAATTTAGCAAGCTGCACGGTATACTTTGTCATATGGTCCCATAGCCACGGAGAATCATCCTTTGAAAGAGGGGATAAATTTTAGGATTACTTGGATTTATAAAAATTTAAGTTAAGGTGTAATTATAATAACATACTCTACTTTTTCCATAACGTAACTTCACACAATCCCCCCATACAATAACTTCTCTTCGTAAATAAGCAAAAGATCCATTGCTTGCAAAGTCCTGTAATGGATTTGCATTCCATATCCAACCATTATTTACAACAGCCAATGCACCTTTTGGATGTTTCTTTGTGATCTCATTTAACGGAATTCGTGTGAAATATCGTTCAACAATTGGGACTCTAAACAAAAGAGAAATTATAAATGAATATCCCTTTTTTAACAAAAAAATAATTAATTAATTAAACAAATTTAATATTTACTTTCTACCGATTTCACCTTGTTTAGGTCCGTGGGGATCAAGCTTCAAGTATTTGGCTCTATTCCATAAGTTATCAAGTATAGCAATGACATCATCATCATACAATACATAGAAAGGTAGATTAATTTCATTAATGAATTTCTCAAATTTATCGACTAGTACTGATCTTTCATCCAATTTCTCTTCCAATTTCTGTTTCTCCTCGATCTTTATACCTGATTTATCTTCAACCAAATTAACAGGATTTGTCTTTTCAATACCTTCCTTTTCATTACCGTTTATCTCAACATCTGTTTTGTTTGAAATTGACTTTTCAGCTGAAGTACTCGATTTTTCGTCTATTATCAAACCACCAAGTGATACCTCATCATCTTCGTTAGCGTCGGTCTTACCAACATCATCAATAGATTTATTTATTATTTCTGATTCAATTAAACCGAGAATAAATGAAATAGAACTTTCGTAATTTATCTTTTTATAAAATCTTTGACCAAAAGCTCCTTTAAAATAAAGAGCATTATCCGCTAATAATTTTGCTTGTTCTTTAAATGATAGAGAAGAATAATCAATGTCCTTTCTGGAAGATGGCCATGGCTTGTTTAATGCTTCCTTAAACTCATTCACAGCTTCTTTAACATCTATGACGTAAAACTCCCATAAACGAATTTTATTTAACACATGTTCTTTGACACCTTCAATAATTAATTCCAAATCTTGTTCATTATTCATTCTAGTTGGAAATCCCAACTTAGAAAGATTAGATGAGTATTCAAGTAAAGCAGTATCAAGTTCAAAGGCGGGAGTTAAATGAGGTGAATTAATTAAATTATATCCTACGAAAAAAAAACATACAATATAAATAAAATAGTCAAATGGTATGATAATCAAATGTACGTACCAGCTTCCGGATGTTCTTGAAGCCATCCACAATTACTAGCAGTATGATTCCAAACAACATCAGAAAGACTAAAAAGTTTATATTCATGTTCAATTTTGTTTAATGTTTTTTTTACAATTTCGATTTTTTCATCGGGACCCTTCGAACGATCTTCAGGTTCGAATAAATCATTCGAGAATGATAATTGATCGTAGATGGAATAAGGAGAATTGGATTCACCACGTACTTGCATTGGTACAAAATGAATCATATTATATCCAAGATCAGATATAGCTTTCATGTGAGTGTCCCATTCAGAAAACCTTCCAAGGAGTTTTGGCAGAACTGATTGAATAACCAAACCATCAATAGGAATCGGAGTAGTTGGTTCTGAGGAAATTAATTCGGGTGTAAATATCCGACGTCGTGTACCGACATGTAACAACGGATCGACCACAAAATGACTTTTGGTAGAAGATTTTATCAAATTTGAATTTAATTCCTTATATTCTACATAAAATTCAAAAGCACCTGGTCTTTGAATGGTAATGTCAATATTAAGAGGTTTCGTAAATTCAATCGGAAATCTATTCGTAAATTTAATTAAAAAAAGATCATTAAAAAGAAAGTAAAGAAGTTTGTGAAAAAGATGAATTTTAATAAAAATGATATTTACCTTTTTGAATGAAATTTGTTTCTATCGAATTCAGAACTAAAATTAAAGTAAAATTAAAATTCAAAAATAAGAAATTTATTAATTCTTATGATCTATAATTATGTACCCATCTATCGGATAGTTTGTATAAAGAATTCCTCTATGGGAAGCAAATGATCCTGCACGAATATTAAATCGTAATATATAAGGATTAATAGGAGGTGGGAGCCTTATGAAACTTTTATCGTTACTAAGTGATCCATCAGCTTCTAATTCAAGCCGATAAGCATTAATCATTGTAGTATTTCTTTCGGGCATTTGCATATACTTTGGATATTTTGGAAAGTTCAATTTCAAAAGATCAAATAGATCTGGATCCTTGACCCCTTTTTATATAAATTGAGAACGTGACAAAAGTGGAAAGTGGGAGGGATCAACAGATGTGCGTAAATGAATAATAATAATATAAAGGATTTGTTCATTATTCGGTCATCGTTTTTCTTTCTGAAATTTCATGTGCATATCTTATCATTTTTTTAACAAATATGATGAAATCAAAAATAATTTTTCGAAACATCTACAATAAATTCACTAAATTCTCATGTGAAAAAGGTATAAAATTTTATCCATTTTATCACGGATCATATCATAATATATCGATTCGATGTTTTACAAAAAAAATTGAGGACAATGTTATTGAAGAATTAAAAAAACGAGGTTTGATTAACGCGTTGACGAGGTTACATTTATTTTTATCTCGAAAAATTATTTCTACATTAGATAATGAACATTTGATTGATGATTCCTTTTTTGTGTTGTTTTGTTTTTGTTTGGAAAAAGTTCCGATATCATAAATCGAGTGAAAAATCAAACGACTATCTATTGTGGCGTAGACCCTACTGCGCCAAGTCTACACTTGGGAAATTTGTTAACTTTAATCGGATTATTACATTTTAATGTTCGTGGACATCGCACTATTGCTTTGGTTTGTTTTTATTTTTACTTTTCTTATTTTATTTTATTTTGCTGATCTTCTGTAGTTTTCCAATCATTATTACCATTCCAATTATTTATTTATCCTGATTGCGTCTCTTTATTAATTGATAAATCAGATAGGAGGAGCGACTGGCTCAATAGGCGATCCATCCGGACGCAATACTGAGCGCCAGCCTCTATCATTTTCAATGATTGAGAAAAATGCTAATGCGATTGATAATCAAATTCGAAAAATTTTTATTAATGGAAAAAAGTATGCGTTACGACGTGGATTTAAAATAAGAGATGAATTAGATGTGATAATTTTAAATAACTTGAAATGGTTTCAGAAAATGTCTGCACTGGAACTATTAAATGATATTGGAAGATATGCGCGTGTTGGAACAATGATGGCTAGAGATAGGTAAGCCAATCGTTTGTTCTTATCGAGTTTAGAGAAATTAAATTAAAATTTTTTTTTATTAGTGTTAAGTTAAGGATGGAAAATACTGGAGGAATAAGTTTTACGGAATTCTCATATCAATTATTACAGGCATACGATTTTTGGCATCTGCATCATTATCATCAATGTCAAATTCAGGTAAAGTCACTTATTACGTCTTATGTAATTAATTAATTATTTGCTAATTTTTGTGCAAGTTAGGAGGAAGTGATCAATGGGGAAATATTACCGCGGGAATCGATTTAATTCATAAAAAGAAAACAGATTCTATAAAAACGACAACAGAAAGCTTGGAAACAACTGAAAATACTAATGCTTTTGGTATTACGATACCTTTACTGTTAACATCAACTGGAGAAAAATTCGGTAAATCTGCAGGAAATGCAATTTGGTTAGATGATAAGATGACTAGCCCCTACGAATTTTATCAGGTTTTAGTGTTTCTAAGAAAAAAAAATATTTAATTAATTCTTAAAATTAATATACTAGCTTTATTTTCCTAGTATTTCATGAAACTAGCTGATGCTGATGTAGAAAAATATCTTCGTATGTTCACAATATTAAGCATGGAAGAAATTGATCAAATTGTGAAAACTCATATGGTGAATATTATTCATTTGAACATAAAGTCAGATATCGCATTGACTTTGTAATAATAAAATTAATTAAATTTTATTAGAAATCTCCAGAAGAACGTAAAGGGCAGGAAAAGTTAGCTTCGGAGATAACAGAATTTGTGCATGGAGGTATAAAATAACAATGACATCTTTTTAATTTGTATTTTTTCTCTATTAACAAATAAATTTTTTTTTTCTTCTCCAATATTATTATAGTCGCTGGACTACAAAAAGCGCAATTGGCTACTAGAGTATTATTCGGAGATTCACTAGAAAATATACGCGGACATGATTTAATTGAAGCATTTTTGCATGATTCACAAAGACTAACTCCAATTCATCGTAATGAAATTGTAAATCGAACGATTGATCGTGTTGCTGTTGCAGCTGGTGCATGTAAATCAAGAAATGAAGCAAATAAATTGATAAAAGTAGGAGGACTTTATTTAAATAATCAAAGAGTAATTGAACCTCATCATAAAGTAATTGAAGATGATTTATTAGATGGGGTTGTTTGTGTGATAAGAACAGGTAAAAGTAATTACCATTTAATACAAGTTATTGATTGAATAATATAATATGATTAATAGACATAATTAAATAAAATTAATCTAAATTGAACCTAAAATTCCGGGTTGTTTGCTGACTCTTTCCACTTTTGCATTTCTTAAATGATACACTTTTCTCACTTCTCTAAAATGTTTTAAAAAATCATCAACTTCTAATTCTCCATCTAAAAATGATTTTGCCATTTGCTCACTCAAGTCATCTGACTGTTGAGTTTCAGATTTTAATTTTGTTATAAGAATTGATGGTGAAAATCTCTATAAAAGTAGATATTCTTTTCTTTAGGTTAAATTCTTAGATTTTTTTTTTTAAAAGGATTTAATAATGAATACCTTTAAAACTTCCTGTTGAACTTTAAGTTTTTCTTCAAAATTTGAATAAATTTCTTTCAAACCTTTTTCTTGTCCATCAACACTATTACGTAATTTGATTAATTCTTCTTCTTGAGATAATATTTTTCCTTTTATAAAATGATAGAAATAACGGTTTATTAAACAAATTAAATGAATATAAATATTTTAAATTATTGTACTTACTTGCCAGATTCTCATTTCCCATTCTCATCTCATCTTGTAAATTTTTCATATTTCGAACTTGTTCCACATTCTCCATAAATGTATCAAATATCACATCACTATTTAATAGATCTTCTAATTCTTCTTTACTATACACAAAAATAATCTTTTACTATTAATTAATTAATTGACTGATAAAATAATTAATAAAAAAAAAAACTTTTGTTCTTTTTCTTTTCTACCTTTTATTCAATAATATTGGAAGTTCTTGATTTATTACAAGTTGTTTTTCTGTTAAATTATTTGCATAAATAGGGGTAATTTGAGATGGAAGTTGCGTCATTTTTGTTAAAGAAAGAATGAAAAATTCTTCGATCGATCCTCCGGGTGTATTATAAATATATTATAAAATCACGTGAGATAATTTCATACTGATACAGAATTATGGTAACTTTGACCAGCATTATATACAAAAAGTTAGAATACGACTGCTAAGCCAAGTATAAAAGGTAGGAAGGTCACTCAACTTCTTGATCAAAAGTTTTCGTCTTGCAAGTTTATAGCCGTTTTCAAAAGGTTTGTGATCCAAGCGCAAACCACAATTTATGAGAAATCACAAGATTTCCCAGATTTTCCTCTTTTTTTTTATGATTGCGTGCGTCAGATATCTTGACTGGCTTAAATTATGGGACCATTTCCGGACCATCATCTACAATAGAGAATTGCTTGGTCATCATAACCTCGTAGAAATGATATGCAATGGATAAGCCCCCAAAAGACAGGGTGAATAGGTTGAGTGAGCTGATCTTTGGGAATTTGCGCCAAGCCTCCGAAATTGACCTTAAACTAACTGCTTTTGAAAAGCTAACGAATAACAATGAAACAGGTGAGTACAAGTAAAAAGTTAGTATTGTTAATAAGAAAAGCCAAGTTTTCGTTATTAATCCATTCTAAAAATAAAACAAAATTTTTCTCACGAGATCTTCTCTAAAACTAACCGTTTTTGAGAATATAACAATGAAAAGCGGGATTGCAGGTCCCGATAAAAAAGATTTCTAAAGAATCAAAGAATCTCCAATTAAAATTAAATAAGTATTTCTCTATCTGCAACAGGAATACACAAACCTTATATCACGGGTTTGACTTAAAAGTACAAATTTGGCATATAAAAGTGAATACCCTTTAACCCATACTTGTTTATTCTTATCAGTAAAAAAAATCATGAGTAACAAAACTTCAAGTAAATAAATAACATATAATTATTTTTTTTTTATTTTTTTATTTTTTCATTGTTTATATAACAGGTTTATTAATTTTAATTCGTTATAAAAAGATTCTAGAGAAAACGATTCTAAAAATACCAATATAAATAATGACTCAAAAAATACCAATAGATTGATAATAGAAAATAGATTAAGAATTAGAACTTCCGATGGAAAAGCTTATGAAGTTGATAGATGGTGTCCACATTCCAATTCAGATTTAGCTTCAAGGGTAACGTCACTAACAAATTGCAATTTAGTTATACTTTCAATTAACTTTAAAAGCAAATTAATCATATTAAATCTTATTTTATTTATTTATTTAAATACCTAAAAGGGAGTTATCCTCGGTTCAAAACTTATTTGTACAAAACATAACTGGGCTTTTTCTCTGGATCAAGGTGGGAAATGTACATCTGCTGACGCAACAATTAACGCTTGTTTAATTAACGATTGGTAATGATATCGTCATATAAAAACATATAAGAATATATATATTTATTTATTGAAAATCATTTATATTGTTATAAATAACAAAAATGTACAACATTCCAAATGTAACATGTAACGTAGTCTTTCCCGGGTTATATTTAAAATAGTGCTGATTGTTCTAAATTTGTGATGCCATTATGCCAAGTGACGCAAAAAAAAAAAATATATGAAAACCCGAATTTGGTATATTTCAAAATCAATATAAACTTACGGAAAATTGACGTAAAATCATTTGAATGTTTATGCAGTGTGATTTTTTTTATGCCAAGAACGGCCAAGATTTAAAAGAGTATCATTTGCGCCATAATGGCAATAATATTAATAAGTGAAAATTTTCTTCAGTAAAAGTATATAAATGAGTCATTCTTTCCTCTGAAAAATCAAGTGCGAAAAAAAATTATTTTTTTTTTAAAAAAAAAAAGTAGTTCAATAATAATAAATTAATCACACTAAAAAAATTATGTATAAACAAATGATTAGTAAATCAAACATATTGCTAATTTTAACGAGCTTATTCGGAATATTATTTCCATTAAGTATTAATGCTCAGAATAATGATCCCACTTTTGGAATAGGAGAACAAAATGGGAATCTAACACCACATGCAATTGTTACTGGTGTTATTTTAATTGTTACTGGTATAATTTTCTGTTTTTTTGGCAGGAGAGTTTATCGGCTTACATTGTTCTTGATCGGATTTTACGTTGGCAGTAAGTACTAAAATAAATTTAATATCTCATTAAAAAATTAAAATAAGATTAATAATTTACTTACTGGTATTTGTTATTAAATAGCAATAATCGCTTGGGTTGCCATCTCTAATGCAGGAGGATTCAATGGCACAGCAAGTCAAACTATCCTTCTCGTAGTTTCGCTCGCAATTGGTTTCGTTGTTGGTTTAATTTTCATGTGTTGTGCAACACTAGCAGTCTGGCTTTTAGGTGCACTCGCCGGTTATACCTTCGCGCTATTCATTTTATCATGGAGATCTGATGGTTTAATTCATAACAATGCTGGAAGAATTGTATTTATTGTAGCACTAACAATACTTGGTCTGTTATTGGCTTGTTTCTTCAAGAATACTCTTATCATATTAGCAACAGCATTTATTGGTGCTTATGCTATAATTTTGGGTATTGATTTATTCGCAAGAACCGGTTTTGCTCAATCTGTTAGAGCGTTCTTGGATAAAAATAATGATACTCCTTATACTACAAATACAAAGATTTATCTTATGCTTGCTGGCATGCTTGGTTTCTTTATCGTTGGTTCATTATTCCAATTTAGATATCATAGAAATAGTCATTTTGGTCCTGGTGATGGTTCAGTTCGTCCTGAATCTGGAAAAAAGAGATTCCAATTACCATGGAGAAATCGTAACGCAGTTTAAATGAAAATAATTACACATTTAATTTAAAAAGTTAGAAAAAAAAAAGTGATAATGGACACTAAAGTATTTAAAATAAATTAATCTAATAACACTAAGTGTTATCAGTGTATCTTACATAGGATAATCTTTTACTACTTAATTTCTATATAATCTTACCACATTTTATACCGTATCTATATATTTTATTATAAAATAAGTTTATTCCATTTGTAATATATAAATAAAAAGAATATCTTTATTGATTTATTATAAATCTAAGTATTGTATCTTTTTAACTTCGTGATGAAATTATAAACTACTACTATATTTTTATTTCTTACGTTCAACAGGTTTTTTTAAAAAAAATTCGACTGCAAAAGATTATTGCCTTCTAATTGTTGTTTACAATTGTTAATTATAAGCTTTTTTTTACTTTACAATATTTATAAATAATACTACTCTCCGAAATTAACACCATTGCTGTTCCCATAATTCTTTAATCTTATCAGAATGATCCTTAGCATAATGCTTTTTACGTTCACAATCTGTTAAATATGATTTTTGACAATATTCACAATCAATCCATTCCCCTTGTTTACCATTTTCATGGCAAAACTTTCGATGTTTCTTTAAATACCATTTTGATACAAAGAAACGTTGACATTTCGCACACTGTACCATTGCTTTTCCGTTTCTCTTTCTATGATCCAATATATTTTTTCCATGATGACCGTGATTAATTCGAAGATGAGACATTAATGAACGATATTCTTTGAATCTTTGTGTACAAGAAGGTACAGTACATTTATAACGATATTTCGAGTTAAATGGTTCTTCGTATGTTTTTGGTGCATCATATAAATATTCATCAAATTTTATTGAATTTAAGTGAGGAGATGAAGTTGGAGAAGAACGTGGTGAAGTTGACGGTGAAGGAACGGTTATCTTTCTATTTGAATTATTGCTTGAAACACAATCTTGCAAGGATTGAGAGGAATCAGAAATATCCGGTGATTTTGTATCTAAAATCAAAGGATTCTGTGATTCTTTTTGAGAAAGAGTCTCTTGTTCAATTTTTGGAAGAATAAATTCTTCTGTTGTAATCGAGCAGCAGGTATTATTCTCGATTTCAAGTTTAACATCAACAAACTCATCAGTAACATTTTCATATTTACAAATAGATATATGTTTCTGAGGTGATAAATGAGATGTTTGAATTTGTTGCACATTATTCATCGCGTTATTATCAGCAGAAACATTATCATGATAATTGCCTTCAATTGATTCTACAAACGCTTCATAATCAAATGAATTAATTTCACGCCAAAGATCTGCAAGATGAGGATTACCGCCAGTAATAAAAGATTCTGCTCTTTCTCTTTCATTGTTGTTTGACGCATCTTTGATTTCACAAGATAACTGTTCTCGATTTTCATGTGGTTGTAGTTGTGGTTGTGAATGTAAGGAGTAAGTCCTGGAGGATGTAAATTGGCCTCTCACATTACAATAATGATTATGTCCGGATATGACAAAAGGTGGTAACACAAGGGTGTTTGGAACAAGAAGCACGTCACAAGCCGGAGATGTATTTACTGTGAGAAAAGATGGGATAAAAAATTCATTTATTTGCCCTCTCGTCAGATTATGATAACCAGCCCAACCAGATGAAATTAGTCGATATGAGATAGGATGACCTTCATTCGTATGTCTAACGTGAATAAAGTCTTTATGATGATATTGCATATTTTTTTTTTGTTTTTTTTTTAAAAAAAAAAGGTAAAATGTCAACAAAAGTGAATAAAAACAATAAAAACTTTATTAGGCGTGAAAAAGGTTGATATTTATATTAAATCATTCATTTATATATATATCCAATTAAAAGACAGAGTAATTGTTTACCTCACTAAATAAAAAATAGTCTACTGTTAAGCTCATAGATGAATTTTCATAATGTTTTAATGTTTATAACAATTAATCTCAGCTCTGATCGAACACTCATTACGTGTTACTCCTTTAATGCGGTAATCAAAATAATTGTGAAATAACAAACTATTACTGATGTTTTTTTACTATAACAAGCTTTGTTTAAAAGAAGTAAAAGAAGTAAAATTTTTTTTAAGTCAATATTATTTCAAATTTTCATATGAACCCATGAACTATTGTTATTGGTAAGAATTTTTCTTAAAATCTATTGTTCGCCGATAAAAAATAAATAATAAATAATTAATAGATGTACATATTTAGTTATCAATGTCTCATTGTTTTTGTTATAAGACTTATAATTTCCTTTATTCAATAATTAAATAATAGAAATCATTAGTCTCCTTTTTTATTTGATTTAACGATAAATTTTAATTTTACAAATTACAAGAAAACCGTTTTTATTTATTATATTATACGTGTAAGAATAAGTAGATGCAATAAATATGTTAATATTTTTTTATTTTTAAAAAAAAGACATAAATAAGATGCTTATGTTAAAAATACATATTAATTAACACATATTTAAAATAAATTATATATTATATATGATATATATATTTTTTTAACTAATAAATGATTGTTTATAAATGTTTTTCTGTTAGACTTTCTTATCATCCCTATAATATTGATTTGATTCCCCTCTTAATTCATCGTTTTTGTGATCACCATAAGCGGGGGGAATTTCGTTAGAAGTTCCTGCATGATTATCATCATGAAAGGGATCTTTACCCTTATCTTTATTCATTGGACGCGGAGGTGTTGATGGGGAAGTGTACTGCTGTTGATATTGTGGTTGATAATTTGGTTGGTAATTTGGTTTATCTTGTGATTGGTGGTGATATTGTGATTGTGGTTGATTATTTGACATTGGTGGTGTATTATTATCTGAATTAATTATTATTTTCTGGGGACGTGTTCCATGTTTTCCGTGTGTTCCATACGTTCCATACGTTCCATGCGTTCCATGTTTTCCATGAGTTTCATGCGTTCCATGCGTTCCATGTGCTGGGTCATCCCGGTATTTATAAATTACGTAAAATGCATGGAATAATCCCGGAAGCCACCCTATAATCGTAAAATCGTAAATATATTTATACAATTCCGAAATAATAAAATTTGGAATAATTAATTACCTAGGATTGTTAAAAGAATATTGAGCCAAAAATCACCACGAAAACCTCTTTTCATTAATACTCCCAAAGGAGGAAGCAATATACTAATAAGTAAAGCAAAAATATCGTAAGAACTATATTCTGCCATTTTTGTTAATTTATTGATTTGAAATATATATATTTTTTTTTCTACAATTCGAATAAATCGCAACAAAAACACCTATTTATATTTTTTTAAAAAAAAACGCCAATATAGACTAAGTTAAAATACGTAATATTATCATCATTATTTTATGATGTAATTTATACAATATTATTACAATATCAATATTAGTTAGTAAAATTCGGCAATTTTTTTTTTTTTGGCCAAGATTTTCTTGGAAACTTCCGCAGCCGCAGTAATTTATTATCACATGATTTGATTATTAAAAAAGAAAATCGCCAACTGAAAAACATAAAGAAGCAGAGAAGTATTCATTTTATTAATATTTTACATTTACTGAAAACCATCAGGTTTGTAGCTTCCGTTCAAGAAATTAATCAACTTTACTTTGCAGCACTTCATGAGTTTTTCTGTCGCCTTAGAACCAATTATTTCGGTCGGGAACGATAAGTTAGGCTTTTTATAAGGCTCCTCCGAATGGATATATAAAAGTTTACGTGCGAATTTAGGGCGATCGAAAAAATTCTCATCAATCTCGTCAAGTATTTGTTGAAAATTTCTCCTCTCCAAGATAGACCGAGGAATTCCTCCACACTGACTCCCATACAATTCCCAAAGCGTCCTTTCCTCAAGATCACTGAAGATCTTATCCTTGCATGACTTGATCTCCGTCCAAGACCAAACTGGAATGTACCGTTTTTTCAACTCACGGCACATGTCAAAAATTAAGCTCTTGTCATTATATCGGAACGAAGTAGAACAGAGCATAATTTTTCTAAAGCTTATGTTTTCCTCATCATCCTCAAGGTCATCCGTGATGTACCATACCTTTCCTGAAAAACTTCTGAGTTCATTCATAGAAATGATTGAAGCATCTTCCTTACAGAAGAGGATTGGTGGTTTGTTAGCCTTGTGGTATATAGCCATTTCGTTTCGTTGTGCAATCAGATGAAGTAAGTAGAAGCAAAAAAAGGTTTTTCCAACTCCTGGATCGCCAATTATACGCCAACGCCCATAGTTATTGTCATTAAGGATGGCACGACCCAAGATGTTGTAGCATTTACGGATAAACAGAATAGAACCTTGGGTTATATCGCCTAGAAAGTAGACATCCTTGGACAGCTGAATGAAATTATTCTCATCATTAATCTTTATGTTTTTTAAATCCTTCCAAAACTCTCTCACAGCTTGGCCTGGCTCTGCACGGTACGAGTAAAGACTACGTGCTTCAATTGTTAAATGCAGATCATGTGATTAATAAATATAAACATCTGTACTAAAAAAAATAAACCATCTTCTTTTATTACTCATAATCAATAACAATCAATGTTACTAACCAAATGACACAGATTGGTGTTTGACAATTATGTGAATATACTCATAGAGAGGCTGATCCGGGAAATATTTTACAATCGTTCTTGATGAATTTAAGCTCTCTCCTTCAAGTTTCGTGACATCGATCTCACTCCCTCTGAGCATGCTCAGCTTTTCATTTTTTTCAATAGTAGAGATTTCAACTTTCAAGAGATCAAGCTGGTCAGCATCAATATTGCGAAATGTGTTTTGTTTTTTATCTTTGATCTTATCCTTAAGCTTGCTGATAGATTCATTTATTCTAATATCGACTTCAAAAGTTCTCTCGTCGGGAGAGTCACCCAAAACCAGGCAACACAGCTTGATAGTATTCATGACAAGAGATTTTTTTTGTTGCAAGTTTAACGAGTAAAAAAAATTCAAATACCAATTTTTATTTTTTTATTGCGTGAACATTTAATAAAATTGACACACATCATATCACCATAACTTGCTATAACTAATGTAGAAATATTTAAATGACTAAATAATTTTCATTGATGAGATTTAACTAATAAATTTTCGTTGATTTAAAATGATATTTAGCAGATAGGCTATGAAACTATGGTAAAAACATTTTATTTACAATAGGTAAAAAAAATCTCGGCCTTGGCCTTTTTCTTTTTAATATTTCTTTTACTAGCTAACAATTATTGGTATATCGAATATAATTTCTACAAAATCACACAATTAATCACAATATCTGTCTGATGTATTTTTACCTTTGTGAAGTTTTAGTTAACTATGTAATTATGGTAATTATGTTTATACGCATAAATATGTTAATTTTGTTAATTTGTGATCCGCAAGACGCAAGTCACATAATTTTTGGTGCAACTTACATAGTAAAGCACAATATACCAATAATTATATCATAAAAATATTTCATTTGGCTATATTTTGTTAAAAGTCCGGTAAATTTTTTAACACTAAAAACTATTTTCCTAATAGCTGAAATTTGAATTTGAAAATTAAAAATTGGAAATTTTTAAGGATAACTTATCTAGTGACCATAAAAAGATGAAATTTAGCTCATCGGATTCGCCTTGTCAAGACGCATCTAATGGTGGTAATTTCATGTCTTTAGGCCAAGTTATTGCATTTTTCCTACGCAATGTCAGATTCTCTATTATTAGAAGAAATATATATGCATTTATCTCAAATTATATTTGAATTTGTAGTTGATTCTTAGATCACGGATTAAATTTATTAAAATTGTTTGGATTTCTATTTCATTAGTTATTGGATGGGGAATAGAGATATCGGTCGAAGATCGATATCCCTCACATCCAATAACTGACAGTCAATAGGAATACTACGGTGACACAATAGGAATTAATGCTATCGATACTGATTTTGTCATTAACCCATACTGTATGAGTTTCGATCAAGTTACAATAGATGTTATTAACTAGTAATTTTTCAAATGCATTTATTAGATCCAAACTCCTATTGTCATAATGTTTTATCCTTATCTACGTGTATTTTCTTCTTTTTATGTTTATCTTTGCCATCATTTTTGTAATTACTATACTTTCTAGTCTCGTTTCTATATTCTCTAGTTTCTTTTCTATCATATTCCTTACTTTTTTTGTTCTTTTTTTTCTTTTTTCTTTCTTTTTATTGATTTATCATTACTAGAATTATTATCATTATCATTAACTAACAAATCAACATTCATTTCATAATTAATTTTCCTTTTTTTATTAGTATTTGTTGACTTTGAAGAATTGTCGGATATTTTTATGTCTTGCTCATCATTCATACTAAAACTAGGTCGTTCGTCAATATCATCGTTAGTCTTATTATCATAGTTCGCTAGAAATCATTTAATACATTAATTAATAAAAAAAAATCACATTTTACTAAATAAATAATAATAAAATTACTATAAATGTTTTTTTTTTAAGACTTACCTAGACCATCGCTCCTAATTCCTGAAATCCTTAATCCTTTCATTTTTTGAGCAAAATATTCGTGAGAGCTTATTCCATTGACCTTAGTTATAATATCAACTTTTCCTATTTCATCTTTAAAATTTTCCGCACCAGATTCTTCATTAAAACCGGATGATATTGTAATATCTTTTGTTGTACTAACACTTCCCGTGTTGATACAATCATTGATAGAATCTTTACTTGATTTTATACCAAAAATTTCATTTAATCTATCGGAATTTTGTACAGCTGCTTTTTTACTTTTAAGAAATTTAGCTCGATGCCTATAATTTATTATATATTATATAATAATAATTTTTTTTTATTAGCATTAAAGATGCATTTTTTAAATAAATCAGATTTTTTATCTATTTACTTACGCCATACGAATTGTATATAAACTTCTAGAATTACTAATATTATTAACCGTTGATAAAGATGAAGATGGTTGTAAATTAGATATTGATATTATATCCTTATCCTTATTCTTAACCCCATTTTCTTTTTTCTTTTTTTTCTTTTTCTTGGACTCAACTTTATCAATTTTCGGTTTATCATCGATATTGTATTGTTCACTCACTCTCCCATTTTTTTCTTTCTCATCACTTTCTTCTACCTTCTCTGTTGTTTGAATTTTATCATTTAAACCTTTAAGTAATTTATCAAATGCACTAGAATTATCTAACCAATTATCAATGGATTTCTTTGTAGCTCCAATACCAAGATTATCTTGTTTGAATGAAGGTTTAATATATTCTTTTTCTCCATCTTCATTTATACCTAATCCTTTTCCCGGTGACCAACCCATTTTTGATAACATTTTATAACCAAATTGAGTTTTGTCTAATTTAAAGTAGAAATAGTGTAAACGCATTTAGAATTACTATCCAATTTAAATTAGATAAATTAAAACCAAATTAAATTAAAATTACTGAAAGATTATCATTACCATTACTCCATGTCAAATTCCTAGGATCAGCAGGTATCCTTTGTTTTATCTTCGGTCCTGCTAAACCCATCTTAACAATAATTTTATTAAAAATATCTTTTAGCTCGTAATCCAAAAAAAAAAATCTATCGATCTATCATGTGAACATTTTGCGCATTGCACATGATCAGAATCTAATTCATGATCGACATGATCGACATAATCAACCTATAATAATTGTATATCTATTAATCTCATAAGAATTTGGAAAGAAACGGACGAATAGTACATTTTCGAGGACAAATTATTCAATTAAGGGCGTGATTTCGTCGTTACTCTGAACGTTTCTTTATCTGCCTGAAGTTTCAAGAAATTCTATAGCGTGGCACGTTCTCGGGAACAAAGAACAAATAATTAATAACATAGCACATAGACATATAATGAAATAATTACTTTTATATATATTAACTATTGGAAATATTATAAATTAATATATTATTCTTGGAACTATTTCATCAATTACAGCTAACCCTTTTTTAGTAGGTCTTAATCCACCATTTTGTATCTCTTCATCAAAATCATTTAAAATCCATCCTTTATTATGCTCAATATTATTATTCTCCCAAATTAAAAAACCATCTTTAATAAACCTATTAACTTGATCCATATTTAAATACTTTATATAAAGATATTTATGAAATATATATTAATAATTTTATCATCAAGACATCTGAAAATAAGTAATTTAATTTATGAAAATTACCTCTTCTAATTCTTGACCTTGTGAATATTTTTTAAATCTTATTCTTGGTATTCCAATTCTTGTACGCAATCCAAATAATATAAGTTCCTAGTTAATAAATAAAAATTAAATTATTACAAAAACAAAATAAACAATAAATCTTACTTATTAATAAAACTTACATTCTTAATATCCTCTAAATTCATTTGTTCATATTTTGCTATACTAATAAAATATATAATTAAAAATCAAATAAATTAAATTACTATAATAATTTATTTACCCTTCTCCAGTTTCTTCACATTGTTTCATCCAATTTTCAGGATATAATCTCTATTAATATAAAAATAATGAATTAATATAAAACTCAGATAAATAATCAAATAAATATTTAAATAAATAACAAACCCTAATAGTTCTATATCTCATTTTATTTTTTGGATCTGTTAATCTCCCATGAGCTCCAGGTCCAATACCTATAAAAAGGATAATTAAAACAAGTATTTCCTTTAATAAATATATCCTTTTAATAATAATACCTAAATAATCTAATCCACTCCAATATCCATAATTATGTTTACTGTATTTTTCATTTCTTTGAAAATTTGATACCTCATATTGTTGAAATCCATATAACTTTGTAATATCTAGTGTAATGTTATATAAATCTGCTAAATTATCAAATGAGGGTTTCTTAAATTTTCCTTTAATAAAATCTTTATATAATCTATAAAAGTTTTT
The DNA here is from genome assembly GCF_026210795.1 of Rhizophagus irregularis. Taxonomy (NCBI): domain Eukaryota; kingdom Fungi; phylum Glomeromycota; class Glomeromycetes; order Glomerales; family Glomeraceae; genus Rhizophagus; species Rhizophagus irregularis. The sequence continues at coordinate 3,535,896 of NC_089446.1, read as the reverse complement.
TTAAAATTATTAATGAAATTAATAAATTATGCAGTAAACAAAATTATGACTTACGGTGTTCCTTTTTTGATTGTAAGTTCATATAAAGAAATATGATCTGATGCTATCTCTAATGCATTCTAGTTTTTATTTAAGTATATATATAAATATTTTAATTATATTCCTTCTAACAGCAGAATAAATAATTTAATACCTTCAATTCAACTTTCCAATCATCAACAGTTTGTCCTTCTCTACCAAACATTAAATCAAAAGTAACATTTTCTCTAAAAATTTTAATAGATTCTTTTATTGCACTAATGGCTTCTTTTGATGTATGATCTCTACCTAATCTTTTTAATTCCATATCATTAAGAGATTGTAAACCAAGTGACAATCTATTTATTCCTATTGAATGAAAATTTTGTAATTTTCCCGTTTCTGTTGACTAAAGAAAATTTTAAGTAAAAATACACTAAGTATTTTACTAAAAGAATCTATAAAAATATGTACCGTCGGATTTCCCTATATTAAAGAATTTAAAATGATTTCGAATTTTACTTTCTTGATGTAAAATTAACAGTATCGACAGTATCTTACCTCCATAGTTATTTCAGTGTTAGAAGGTAATATGAATTCATTAGCAATTGTATTTAAAATTGCTTCAAAAGTAGATGGCTATAAATAATAAAAGAAAATTAAACGAAATTTAAAATTTTAAAAAAATAATTATAGTAACTTACCAATGCTAAACCTAAAATCATTTGGGCATAAAATTATAAAATTGTAAATAAGCAATATTGTAAATTGATTTATCTATCTTTTAATAAAAAGAATACCACTCACTTGGTGTGCCTCCTAAACGATTAATATTTATAAAAAAAGTTAAAACATTAATAAATGAAAAAAAGAGAAATTAATAATCTATTCTACCTCCAAAATAAATACTATGAATGATTCTCCCTTTCATATCATGTTTTTGTACATAATCCTTTATTTCAGAAATTAAAGAATTTTTCATTCGTTCATGATCAGGTTTTGGGTTAATATACTTATTAAAATTACAATAAGTACATTTACTAAACATATATGTATAAATTTTAATACGTACAGCAAAATTAATAAAAAATTAAAGATACAAGCAAATTTACCTTTTACAAAATGGCCAATGAATATAAATCATTAATGGTTGTTTTAAAAGATAAGATTTATGATCTATTGCTAATTTATAAATTTTTAATAAATATGGAATATAATCCATTATAATTCAAAATCATGATTTACCTGTTGAAGAAAAGCTTAAGTTCCCCTTAAAAAGAATCTTGGATAAAAAAACATTTTGACACAATTTAAACGAAATAGTCATAAATAATTTATAAACTGATTTAGACTTTTATGGTTAGTAATATCGTTCTTAATCTGTACAATTAAAATCGATCGAATTCACAAAATTCACAAAGATAAAATATTATCCGATATGATAATCCAATAGTTGTATTTATAGGAATTTGTCAAATTATGACATATCCAAGTGTTTTTGTGCATCTTTTATTTCATGTGACGATTGTGACGAGGTCATTGTTGAATGAATAATATTGTAGTAATAATGGCTCCCCTATGTAATTTTAATTTCAGCCGGGTTCAACTTATAGTGCCGGCCAGAGTTAAGTGTTTGGAAAGCTCATACAAGTATTTTTAGATGTGGCTGAAAAAATTTGTCGCACAAAAAGAATGACAGCCTCAAATTTTGGTTAGTTAAAATAGAATTTACCCTTAAATATTGCAAATCAGAACTTTTGATCTACATCATTTAAATATTTTAGAAAGTTATTGTTACTTAAAATGATTTCAACTTTCACACAACGACGTAAGATAGCATTGTAAAAGTAATGTTACGCAATATATTTATGCCGCATCTAACTGTCTTACCACGTGATAGATTAGAAAGTCCACAATGACACTTTTTTCCACCTAACCTATTTTAGGATTCCTCAGAATGACAAGGTGAACAATAATTAGATATAAAAAATTTAATATTGGGCCTCTTTTACCAAACGGGTTTAGTACTTATAGACACTCCGTTAAAAACTTTTGTAACTTTTGATTCGTGACTGACAGCTCTTTGCGTTAGTTACAGTTCACCATCGTTATACTCGTTATTCGGTATATCTGAAAGTCCTTTCGTACTCTCCGTCCGATTTTTTTTTAAAAAAAAAGGGCTCGAAAATAAATGAAAAGAGTTAAATCTCATTTTCATTCTTTACTAGATTTTTCAAAGTACCCTTTTCTTTTGCTTTTATTTCAAGTATCCTCGTTGCTACTCATCTCTTAAATCAAAATTTCATGAAATATAATTTAATTTCGACTAAGGACTTAATCTCGTCAGAATCTCCGAATGTTCTTTATGAAAATAATGCAAGAATAGTATTCCCATCGCCAATTTCAACAGATTCTTTATCATCATCACCAAATTTGCGGTGTTCAAATTCATCTTTGAAGTTGCAATCCAATTTTATCTCAAAGGATTACTGGTTCTCATTTCCAACTTCAATGCATACTTCATATTTAAATTTTACATACTCATCTATTTGGAGCTCTTTGAAATTACCAGCTGCTTCTCATAATTCGATTTTATCTCAAAACTTACCTGCTTCTTCACCAGTATGGTGGTCTTTTCCGTATTTCAAATATATGATCGCAAAAGATAATCGAAGGGTGAACTTTGGTCCTATTACTCAAATCTTATTTGATGGTTCATTGTCTTTTCCAAATCCAGAGCAATATTATTGCTCTTTGTTCCTTCATCCAGAATTATTGGAACGACAAAGACAAGAGGAAGCTAACGCAGAAGCAGCAGCAGCAATAATAGATAATGATAAGCCCGATATAGATATACATGCAAAATGGGCCGATTTTGCAACTGAAATTATCTGGCAAATGTTGCCAAAATTACCACGAAGAGAAAAATCGTCAAGTAATAATGAAAATTTCAAAGAATTTAAAGAGTTTGGCTATAAGGTAGGTAATTGTTATATTATATCATACTTTTTTAAATATCAAAATCTAAAATTTATTTATTTATTTATTTATTATTATTTTAATAATAATAAAAGCTTATAAAATCTACAGATTGTTTGGGCCCTGTTATAGTAATAATGCTTAAATACGTTCAAAGGATTATATTGAGTGGTAAAGATTTTGATATATACCCTTATGAACCTGAATTTGTCCTGCTTGTAGTTGGATTGATATTGTCACATAAATGGCTCGAAGATTCTACATATTCCAACAAATCATGGGCCGAAATGTCAGGAATACCGTTAGAGTTGCTAGGCAATATGGAACGGGATTTCTTGTATATTTTAGACAATTCTATCTACATTAGCGAGGAAGAATATAATCGATGGCTCGAGTTCTTACTCAATTATCAATATGTAGATAATAATGTTCATATACAAGGAACAAACAACTGCTCTTGGCCCAGAGTGAACTTTCAGTCAGCTGTTGGAGCTGTGAACACTGAATTGAATAAAAAAAAGTTGGAAGTCGATTTCAGTACTATAATTGACTTGATCACAGATGATCTGGAGAGTCTGTGTAATGAAAGTTCTCCTTTAAATTGTCCATTAACTCCAAAAGATAATTCTTTACTCGCACCAACATCGAAAGATTTTTTTAATACTTATAACAACATTATTAATACGAGGTGGTGAGCGGTGACTTATAGATGAGTCGGTGATTAGGATATATATACATGCATATATATATTTTTTTATCGTTATTCATAGAACCTTTTTTTATACGGTTTATTTTTCTTTTATTATATATATATATTTTTTTTTAAAAAAAAAAAAATTAGAAAAGAGAGTTAACAATGGGATTTTTTTTTTATGATATATATAGAATTCATAGTATTCTTTCTACAAATATATTTAGATAAGATAGGAAAGGAGGGGATTATTATTTCCCAAGTATAACGAAAAATTTAATGACGAATTTTTAATGACGAAATTATAATGACGAATTTTAATGACGAATTTAACGACGAATTTTACCTTAACAAGTAAATTCAAATTTTTCTAAAATAGTTCTTTGTTGATAAAGTATTAATATGTATTACGCTGTTTTATTACTTTGTACTTATATGAGGATTTTTTGGTTTAAGATCAAAACATTTATTACTGTAAATATTCCGAAAAAAAAAATAAAAGATTGCAAATAATTAAATAATTATTTGTTTGTTTAATAATTAAATTTGTTAGGTTTAGTAGGTTTAGTATTAGGTTAGGTAAGGACAGAAGTAGGTGTGTAACAATGTCACGGGGAGCATAATGAAAAAGACAAAAATTGAACAACAACTGCTTCGACTCGGGTTCGAACCGAGGACATTAAGCGTGTAAAGCTTACGTGATAACCACTACACTATCGAAGCCATTGTTTTGCTTACTCATTTAATTAATTTTTCTTGATGATTTTTAACTCTATCAAATATTTTTTTTTAATGTACTCTATCAAATATTTTAAATTTCACATGACATTTAAAAAAAATATTTAAAATTTTAAGTCTAATTAATTAATTTATAAAGTACAAATAATTTGTTCGTCAAATTTAATTTATTTAACACCATTAGTTTTTTTTTTTCGAGAAACAAAATATACACATAAATTTAAAATACATCTTATAAAAAGAATTTTTATTTATTGAGCAGTAGAAGTTGATGGCTTCTTTTTCTTTTCTGCCTCAGCCTCTTTTTCCTTTTCAATTTCACTAACGATAGCTTCAACTTCTTCGATTTCCAAATTCTTTCAGTAAAAGGGTTCGAGAATTAGAACATTAAATTAATAATTTTTTAAAAATGTGTCATTTTAGTCATTTTAACTAACCTTGACCACACTATCACTTGTCATAACTGCTATCTCGATATTCTTCGCTCCGGTTTGTACCACCTAAAATAGGAAACATAATATTAACTGATTAAGATCATAGATTAGTTGCAATAATTTATATGTAATAAAGAACTTACTTCCAAAAGAGATTTAACCGCTAATTTGATGGATTCTTCTTTTGTCAAACCTTCTTTATAATTCTTTTCCAAAAATTCACGAACAGTTTTTGAACTTCTACCAATTGCATTCGCCTAAACAAAATTATAAAGAAATGTTTCATTTTTAACATGTATCATAAATGCGTGTGGTACTGTTAGATAATTTTATGACAGATTTCCAAATTTACCTTCCATGCAGAATATATACCCGATGGGTCGGTTTGATAAAGTCTTGGTACTTTGTCATTTGCATCAAATCCAATAATAAGTGTTGAAATTCCAAAAGGCCGAACACCACCACTTTGTGTGTATTTCTAAAATAAAAAATATTATAATAATCAAACCCTTTTGATTTAATCTTCTAATCGTTTACATACCTGTTGAATTCCAGCAATGTATCGCGTGATATACTCTACTGAAACGGGATCTTCCACAGTGAGTCTATGACTTTGACATTCTATTCTAGCTTTATTAACAAGAACTCTTGCATCCGCACTAAGACCTAGCAAAAGATATTCAAAAAATAAATCATTCATTCAATTATAAAAAATTTGAAACAAAAAATGATCAAATAATAATACCAGCAAAGGCCATGCATACATGGTCATCAAGGGTGACAATCTTACGCACAGTTCTAGGATCTTGTAATTTAAGAACAGACTTTTTCTCCACACCAAGAACTACACAATCTTCACCTCGGATTCCAACCTACACATATTGATACAAATAGAAGTTAACATGATTTTTTTTTCCTTGATAGATTTTCATAAATTGTAACGCGACTCTTGGAGCCTCTTTCCATTAAAGAATTATTCAGAATGAATCGTATTCATTTATTTTTGTCAATACATACCGCACACGTTCCTTTTCTCACTGCTTCTAAAGCATATTCGACTTGAAATAAGTGACCGTCCGGTGAAAAGACAGTCAACGCTATCAAAATTCATCAAAATATTATTAGTTTAACTTCTGGCTTTGTAAAAAAAGTTATCTTATAATATTAGGGAAGCATACCGCGATCATAAGAGCCAGCCATAATGTTTTAGGAATACAATACGAATGTAAATTAGTTGAAATTTTGAAATACGTGAAAAAAATCTCCATCATTGATATAAAAGCACGTGCTAAAGATGACGAACCAACAATCGTAGTACGTAACAACTATAAATCACATGATTCATTATATCATATGATATAAAAAACAAAACCTAATTTGAAATCTGCCGCAAAGAAAGTCATATATTTTTCTGTTCGAATTTGATAAAAAGAACTAAAATTTTATTATATGTAATATACGTATTACACTTGAGTATTTTCTTCATAATTTTGAATTCATCGCAAAATAATAAAGTTTAGTGGACCTATTCTTTCCATGTGATTTATCATCTGAACATTGTGAATTTCTTTCGAAAATTAGTGCTTAAAAATGAAAATTAAGGAACAAGTAAATTCACAAAAAATTTATGAATTCAAAATTACTAATGGTACTATTTTATCTATAAAACAACAAAATGATTCTTTAAATCATGGCACCACAATATGGGATTCTTCAATCATAACTGCTCGATACATGCAATATCTTTTACGTTCTTCCAATGATTCATTAAATGATAAGAAGTGCATTGAATTGGGAAGCGGTTGTGGTTTATTGGGTTTAGTTATGTGTTCTATGGGCCTACAAACGACCCTAACAGATTTAGAATATGTAGTAATAAATATTCTTCGAGATAATGTAAAATATAACTTGTGGATATTAAATCAACAACGGAAAGAAAATAGTTGTCTCTTAAATGCACAAGTAAAAGTTTTGGATTGGACTATAACACAGTTGCAACCTCCGGAATTTACACCACCTTACGATTACATTGTTGCGACTGATTGTATATATTCTTTAGATCTTATTCATCATTTTGTCAGATGTATAAATGAACTAGCTAATGAAAAATCTATTATTTTTTGCGGATTGGAAAGAAGAGATCCATTGGTTACTGAAACTTTTGTAAATGCATGTAAAATTGGATTTAATGTTGTTAAAATTCCTGAAAAAAGGTTGAGAAAAATAATTTCTAAAGATCTAGACAATGATATTAGCAATGTAAATGTGGAAATTTATCGATTAAAAAAAAAGAATCATTAGAAAGAATATGGATTTACAATTTTACATTATTCCATTCAGAATTTACTCTTTCTTAATGATTAATTATTAAAGGGTTTTCTGTAAGTAGGACTTCCGTCCAATTTCGTGTCGACTTGAATGTCTTGCTATAGGATGCTTCGAAATACCAAGATTGTGATGCGATATTTCATCGGATACCACTCACAGTGTTCAGCTAAGAAAGGGATTTATAGCATTTTTAGAAAAGCATGACATTTGCGAGTATTTTACATTTAGATTGTTTATTAATTTGTTAAACAAATTAGCCCATGAATGTTAAGATGTTATAAGCTGAAGTGTTAATCATTTGCCGTGAATTCGCAGAGATACTTTAATTCAAATACTGTAATATATTTTATTATATTATTACATTCATTAATCAATGAGTTCAAATAAAATATTACTTTTACAAATTAATTGTCACAATTACTAATTAAATACGGGCATTCACAATATTAACGAATTCTGGCTTTAGAGATGCACCACCTACAAGGAATCCATTGATGTCGTGTTGTTTTGCTATAAAGGTCAAATAACTTAATTAGAACATTACTCTTTCTATATACAAAAAAAAGTAGTAATAATCCTACCAAGTTCTGTAGCATTAGAAGCATTTACAGAACCTAAAATAAAATGAATAAGTCAGAGTAGAATAAAAAAAAAATTTACTAAAAATTATTTGATCTATTACCTCCGTAGATAATGCGTGTATTTTCTGCCGTAGCTTCTGATACGTTTTCTTTTAACCATTTTCGAATATATTCATGAATTTCTTGGGCCTATCACAAAAAAAGTATACTTACAAAGTTATAATTACGTGAAAAAAAAAATCTAAAATAATAAATACCTGTTTAGGTGTCGCTACTTTTCCTGTACCAATTGCCCAAACCGGCTCATAGGCGATCACAACATTTGTCCAATCGTTAATCTGTTTGGCGATTGCTTGAAGCTGTCGAGTTACAACTTCAAATGTTTTACCAGATTCTCGTTCTTCAAGTTTTTCTCCGATACAAGCGATTACCTTTATACCGGTCTTTAATGCAAATGCTACTTTTAAAGCGATCAACTAACAAATCCGTCAAGAATTAAATGTTATATCGATGTTTACAACAAGATAGAAAAATGAAAAAAATATTATTAACATACCTCATCTGATTCTTTGAAAATTTCGCGACGCTCTGAATGACCAAGAATAACCCATTCGATACCAAGATCTTTTAATTGTTCAGGGCTATCGTTTTTAAAAGGTAAATACATATAAGATCGTGTATTGAATGTGTTAAAGCATCGGAAATTCGGAATATCATCGGTATATACCTGATTTCCCCAGTGAAAGCACCACTGCTAGCATTAAACGCATTCTGAGCCGCAACTCCAATTTCTTTATTAGCCTGTTTGCGACATTGATCGAGATATAGGGATGGCGGTGCAATTACCACTTCTATATGAAAGATGCAGATAGATAAACGACCTTTTACCTCTTAACAAAATCAATATGAACAAAAAAAAATATCTGACCAGCATCCCTATCAAGTTGACTAGAATTTAAACTATCAATTAGATTTTTAAGAAAGGCTTGTGTGCCATTCATTTTAAAGTTACCTTAAAAAAATGAGAATATAATAATTAATATATATAATGTAAATATAACATTATCTTAAAGAACTTACCACCAACAAAGAATCTAGGTCCCATAGCTACAGAATTTTGCTAAAAGTTTAAAAATCTTTCCACCAACTAACGAAGAAATATTCTGCTTGAAGAGAATCAAGGGAAAGTAAGAAATTAGATAATAAAATAGTCCAAGCAGGAATTCAAAAAAGAGAATATTAATTAAAAATAGAGTAGTGAATAAATAAATCGATAGACTAATCGCATATAGTTAAAAAAAATTATTGGACGGATCTATCTATCATCCCACTTTTTTCTTAGATCAAGGATCTAAAATCGAAGTCACGTGAAGACAAACGTTAAAGTTGATTAAAATTCCACAAAAAAAATTCAACACGCTTAATTATTAATCAGTGACATATTAGATGACACCATTTTTTTTTGCGGGAAATTAAATAATTGCCATTATTACATATAGAAATTTTTTCAACAGGAATGGCCATTTGCATAATTTTCAACCGTCATGTATCCATAAAACTCGAAAAAAAATTTTTATAAATACTTAGTATATTATCGTTTCTTTATTATATTATTTTTTAAAAAAGTGTAATAATATCATAAAACAATATTAGAACGATACCGCATGAAATATTTCGTCGCATTTTTTTATCTACAGCTTTTATCTTTGAACTAATCATGAAAATCCATCATCTTGTTCATAATGAGTTTGGTTCTTCTAATTATTCACAAGTTCAAAGAATAGGATCTTTAAATACTTCTTTTCGAGAAGAAACATCGTATTTTTCTCTATCTTCCAATAAACGTAAATCAAGTAAAATGTCACTTGATCAAATAACTGCAGATACCAATGTAGCTGACAAAATGAATAATGAATTTTACAAAACTTTCATTCCCGAGGATAACAATAAAGTTTCATCTATAACTAGTCTCAAAAATGAAGAGACTTCAAATTCCATTTCTTCCTTACCAAAATTTCAAAGTTCCTTTGAATTTCCTCTCTTAACAACGATTTCGACACTTAATTCTCCATCTCTTGTTTCGGATTTATTGCTTGTAAATTCTGATTTATGGTCTCAATTTTATCGCGTTAATAACGAAATGATTATCACAAAGGCGGGTAGATGTATTTTTCCTTTATTAAAATTTCACCCCGTGAATTTAGATCCTACCGTAAATTATTCGTTTGTTATGGATTTTGCTCAAGTATCTAGAGATCGGTATAGGTTTAAAAAAGGACGTTGGATTTCTATAGGACCAGATAAACGTAAATTTTTATCAAATAACTCTAATTCACGAGATAGTAAATTTGGCACAGTTTGTGGAAATCCTTTTACTCATCCAGATTCTCCACAGTCAGGTAAAAAAGTTCGCTCGAGTTTGTTAACTTTTTTCATTTCAAAAAAAACTTCATAAATATTATAAATCATTTTTAGGCGCATATTGGATGAATTTTGGCGTGAACTTCCCAAAGATTAAACTTACCAATCGTTTGCGACCAAGTTCATTGTCAACAAAAAAGCGTGACTCAATGATAAATAACAATTCGTCACTCCCTCCGGGTTATTTTTATCTTACCTCATTCCATAAATACTGGCCTCGAATCAAAATGATTAAACATTCGGTTAATGAGGATCAAGAAACTTTTTTCACCTTTGAAGAAACGACATTCATCGCTGTTACTCATTATCAAAATGAAGAGGTCAATTTCCTTAAAAAAACTAATAACCCTCATGCTAAAGGTTTCAAAGGATCTTCCAAGGATCAAAATAATCCTTATATCTCAGAATCCGAAAACTCTGACAATGTTATTGAATCCGATGATAACGAAGTCGATATTGAAGAAATTAGCGATATCAGTGAAAAAAATCCATCTTATCATCAAACAACAGCAAGTAGGTCAAACGACTTTATTCCATTAGAGCAAAAAGTTCGACAATGGAGGCAAGGTGTTAATATCGAATCAAGTTCGGCGACAATTGAAGATAATCTTGAGTCAAAAGTTATGAGAAAATCTTCAAATGACGACGCGTTTCATACAAATCAAACAAATCTCTATCAAAATATGGGAGGATTTAGTTCAAAAGTTGTAAAAAATGCCCATTATTCTTCGCCAAAACATCTAGCATCTCATAAACAACCTGAAATTAATTGTCGATCAGCCCGTTCGATTTCAATCTCTTCAAGAGATTTTTCGAATTCTGAATATAATAATTATAATAATTCTAGTGCGAATTATAGCATAAATCCCTATAAATTATCTGATTTCATTGATGACTCAAAATATAAAATTGATTATAATGCAACAAAAAGACCAAAATTAGATAAGTCAATTTCCTTTCCAGAAGTACAACAAAATAATCAACAAGAAGAAACTCAGTCACGGTTTATTTCGAGACAACAATTACAACAAAAAAACAAACAGTCTATATGGAACAATTGTTCGGTTCCGAAAACTCCGTTATCCCCGGGAAATATATTTTTTTCAACAATTTTTAACAACAATGAATCATCAAATTTCGAAAGTTCTAATTCATATGTTCGACTTGAACAAGCCAAGAACGAGAATAAGAGATTAAGAGAATTTATACGTGAAAGATATGGGGTTGAAGCAGAGAAAGAAGCTGATGCTGTTGTTGCTCTTGGAGGGAAGGAATTGTAACAAGTAAGTACGTTAATTTGCATGAATTGCGGTTTAAATTTTGGGAAGTTTGCTCTTATTTTGCATGTTAAAACGCTAGGTACTGATAAAGATATTTACATGATAATATGATTCAAATGGAAATATTTAAGAAATTTTAGGAACGAACAAATATTGTCTATTATTTCTTTGTTCAATTAGTCATGTTAAATCGTGGTTTTAAAAGCTTAATCGCATAGTTTATATTTTATTTACAGATGAATAGTCCGTAGTTCTACTTTGTAAACATCATGGACATACGTTATAAATTCTTGAATAATTTTTTAAAGGTAGAAGGTTCTTTTTATTTCGCTTGCATGTTATCTATCAATTTACTTTTGTAGTTACATGCATATTTTAATATTGTAGGTTAAATTAGATATTAGGGTAGAATATTAATAGCTAATTCGTATAGCAATTATAGCAATAGGAAATAGATTAGAAAACTATGATAACGTGTAGGTAACAAGAAGAAATTCTATTTTATTTTACGTTATTTTTTTATTATTATTATTAACCAATTATGAATTTAAGATACAGTTCGACATTAGTTATGTGCTATGTTTTGTAGCTACGATAAATCGATAATACAGTACATATACATTTAAAATTTCCATTGTAAATATCATTTATTTAATAAAATAGATTAGATTAATATATATACAAATAACAGATAATAATAATAGTCATGTAATTAGTATCAATCTCTAAATGACACAAGCGTGTAACGCTATTCTTATTGCTGCGCCATGTATGTAAAATGAGAACCTTAAAAGTTGTCATCTGACGCAAAAGCATCCTTATTGATGCAAGATTTACACCATAAATGATACTTTATTGATACATTCAATAATTTACATATATGTTTGTAAGCAGAAACATTTTTTTCCCACTTTTCACTTTTTTCACTTTATTGGATTCTAAAACCAAATTTTATTAACCATTCATTATTAAAGGTTACACATAATTTAAGTATCGTTCTTGATACTCATTTTTAATGACTAAACAATGGAAAGCTACGATCATCTTATAAAATATAATGAAGATGGTAATTCAGTTAGTGTACCATTTGGACGTGCTGCGGAATATTATATATCAAAACATCCTTTATTAAAAAATATTAGATTAAAAGCAAGAAGTAGATTGAGAGCACCACAACTCGTTAATGAAGGAATTATTACAATCAAAAGAGTTGAAGGAGCAGTTGATTATGTTGAATGGACAACATCAAGTGGTAAAACAAAATCAACAAATAGAATTGACGATATTATTGAATTAACAGAAAAAGGTGAAGAATTTGTTAAACAAATTCAAGCTGGAACAGCAAAAGATAAATTATGTTGGAGTTGGGTAATGTATTGTGCCGGTGATGGTAATAGTTGTCAACATTTATGCGGAGGAATTGGTAAATGTAATCCTGATTGTCAAAATGCAAATTTACCTAATAATTTAAAAAATAGCAATGATAGGCATCGTTGTAGACTTCGTGTAGTATCTGAATCCAGACTTTCTTGGATTAAATCTCCTCATCAGTTAAAAATTAAAATTGAAGGTTGGCATCTACCCCCAAATGCACTTATAACTCATGAACCTCAGGTGACTAGAGTTAATCTTACACGTTCTGCTCGTGATAAAATTATAATTAGTCGTAGAGCTGATCGTTGGACTGCTGATGATGTTAAAAATAAAATTTTGGTTTCTAAACAAGGTGCAACTGAAGCTGATCTCAGTCAGGAAGTTGTTAAAAATAGAGATATTTGTAATAATAAACAACTTAAAAGACTTATTATACGTGATGATCGTAGAGTGAGGGATAATTCAGGTCCTTGGACAGTTCTTCAAAATTATATTCAGGATTTATTAAAACCTCGTGGCCATGTTTTATATTATCATGCTCCTGATTTATCTGCTCCTGAAGATTCGCCCGAACGTTATTATCAATTAATTGTTTCCGATGATATATGGCTGAAAAATGGAAGGGACTATGGTCACTATTGTTTTTGCATTGATGGAAACAATGAATTAAATATGGAACGAGCAACCGTTTTGACGATGGTTGTTGAGACAAATCTCGGTCATCTTACTCCATTAGGATTTGGTAAATTTTTTTTTATATTGTTCGAATTATTTTAACGTATAAATTGACCTATTCATTTTTTTATCTTATCATCCTATTTTTTATCCTATTTTTTGGATCATAGCATTGAGTAATGGAGATGATAAAGCACCTGTACGTTATGCAGTTACCGCTATTAGGGAAAATATTCCATGTAACCGTAAGGATTGTGAACACCCTTGGTATTATGAAGATTTACCTAACGAAAGGGGATTCAAAAGGATACGTAAATGTTCAGAAGAGCAGCCATGGAATCCAATTGCAATGATCGATCAATATCTTCCAATAAAGAAAGCACTTGATGGTATCGTTACTGATACTTGTCTTTCTTGGACTTTTCTAATGCAAAAACTAGCAGAGAAATTAAAAGCATGGGATGTATCTCGTGTATTAAGGTGAGAATGTTTTAACGTACTTTCTCGTAACGATTATCAAATTAATCTGGTGGTTTTATTTATAGATATCCAATTGCGCTAGGATATAAAATAATTGGAAGGAGTCGAACAGAGGAAGAATCAGCTGATATGGCACGATTATTTAAAGTGTTTATTGATTCGCTTCCGTTGTCGTATGCACAAAAGAATCTTATCAAAGACGATTTAGAAACAAATTGGATAAGTGATGAATGGCGTGCAATGATTGTCGATAGCTGTCGAGAATATTCCGAAAAGAATTCGGACAAATTGAGAAAACCAATGACTACAAATAGCCTCACAGAAAAGATTACGAAAAGGGTTATTGTTCAGCTTGATGGTAAATTAACCCCTCTAGCTTTCCTTGAAAGGCTTTTTGGAGTTAAATTACGTAGAGATGTTTTACACGCAGATAATCTACCTAACGGAGATAATCAAGATAATGCCGGATTAATAGCATTCTTTAATTCACAACCATTAGATCATCAAGATGATAATTCCGAGAAACAAAAACCAGCTGATATAATTCGTAATTTAAATCTTGGAAGATTTTATTTCCTGTCAGGATTAGTTGAACCAACAGATGAACCGTACTGTTATTACGTTAAAAGACATACTGATGAGCCACTTACACTAACATCATCATATGATGGCAAATTAATTTCATTAGACGAGAATACTATGGAAAAATTAAATGTCATGATGAATAGATTTATTGCAAGACATGGAGTTGTCATACAAGAAGGGTATTATATGGCGAACATTAAAACAGGAGAATGTTTAATGTGTTATGACTTTATATGGAATGGAAGGTTTCGTGATGTTTGCAAACATGTTCATGCAGCAAAGCTTTACGCTGAAGCACAACGTATGGGTGATTTTACTTCTTTAATTAATGAAACTAAAGTTAAATTAGTAGAATATTTTAATTGCAGAGAAAATAATGAAACTCAACAAAATATTTTAATAAGAAGGGGAACTATTGATGAAGCTTTTGATGAAATCCGAAGATTATATGAAATTTCGGGTAAGTAATTTCAACAGAAAAGAGGAATTTTAAATTTGAAAAAAAACTAACGCTTTTTTGTCAAATTTACCTTAGGAGACAAAATATTTGATTCAACAATGTTATATACTGATGCATGTAGGGATCCTTTCCGTAATTTAAAACAAAAAAGAAGAGTTGCTTCAAAACAAAATATTCCTGTGCTTACAAAAAAAGCTCGTATTTCAAAAGATAATGAAAAAGATGAGACTACTGAAAAATTAGTAGCGGCACATAATTTACAACAAAATGAAGCGGTAACCAGCCTTGGATCATTTATTAGTGATAAAGATAATGAATTATTATTTAGATCAGATGACTCTTCGATTATATCATCTTCTTCTTCCTCGTCCTCGTTACATCATCAACAAAGCGTACAAATAAGTTCATCATCTTCTACAATTCATATTCATTCTAGTGATGCTTACGATAAAGCCATTGCTGAATTTAATAATGTTCGCCATGCTTTAACTAATAGCAGGCAGGCACCATAATTAAATACAAAATAAGAGCGGATTCGAAATGTACTAATGAAATTCAATAGTAATAAAAAGAAATTTTATATAAACGACTTAAGAAATTTCTAAATGACTATTCATTTAATTGCTCTCAGAAGATTAGACACATATAGTTCACAACTTATAATGTATATATGTACATACGAATATTATTTATAAAAAAAAAAATGTTTAATTTATCATTTACAAATTAAACAATAAAATTTATTTTTTATTTCATGTACGATTTTATTTAAGAAATTATTGGTGCTAAAGAAAATTAACGTACAAATTATTACATCGAAATTTAAATATTCTCAATTATAAACTGTATCATACTTTGATATAGCAAACTACGTACATATATCTAAAAAAATTTTTCTTTCTGAAGAAGGGAAATTATAGGATTTTCTTTAAGGACTTCTATTGTGAGACCCTCCCATAATACCATCTCTTCATCAAGAAATGTAGTGTATCCATCATCAGCAGAGAATTGCCAGCCACAAAATACTTTCTCCGGGGGTTCACCTTTCACTTTCTTAACCCCTTTGTATTTCCAGTAGGTGTCAGTGAAGCCGCAAGTAATGGGTGTGACGTATTTTCCACAAAGTGGGCAAAAACATTCATGTTCGTTCAACATGTAAACGAATTCTTTATAACCCCAATTGATGATAACACGATGTTTGTTGTAAGCTTCACAAGATTTGTTTTTACAATATCCTTTAGAAAGGAAACATTGTCAAGACAAATTCGTTTAAGTCTCTGCTTTCAAAAATATCATCATTTTTTACCTTCAAGATTGAGGCCGCGCGCTACTTTTCTGTATGAGCAGGTTTTACCACCCTCTCCCTTCTTACGCCATGGTATTTTCACGGTCGGCTTGGTAAGATCTTGAAAGCTAGGTAAAGAAGTATTAGACATTGTAGGTTTGCCTACTAACGAATGGAAATTCCTATGCATGAAATATATTGGCAAAATTCACGTGATAGGGAATGCCGTACAGGCGCGCGCAGATATAGACACATTCTTTTTTACCACCATTAAAAAATTTTAGGATCCTCTTTCTTAACCAATACAGTGGAGGAATGCTTTATTAAATTTTATAGCAACAAAAGTTAATTAAAATGTGCCTGCCGGCAAAGAATTTTCCGATAATCATTAATCATTTTAAATGATTAACGCGTTTTTTTTAACTATGATATGACCACCTCCGATCGGCAGCCGAGGTGTTTCACAAAATTTTATATTATATATAATTGTACATTTTTGTTTTTTTAAACGCTAAATTTTGTTTCTTATAATGGAGCGAAGGGAATCCATTTCCAGTTATGGGGACAAAGAAGAAAGGTTAATGGGACAAATAAATACCAACCTTAATAAACTAGAAAAAATACAGGAAGAAGGGAATGATATTATTACCGAGATTAATGCTTTACACGAAAAACAAAGTAAATATTAGACTTATTTTGATTGATACGTAAAATATTTATAATTATTAATTAATTATTTTGATTATTTAGGTAGCACTTTAACCAAGGAAACAACGGAAAAATTACGAGAACTTTATAAAAAAGGAATTGAACAAGCAAACCGTGAAGATAGGTAAGATAACATGATTGATTTTAAAGTAAAACAATAAATTAATTAATTTCCTTGCATTTCAATTTGTTAAGAATTTGTAAGACAATAGTGGAGGATATTGATAATTTGACGGCATTAGGATCACATTCTGCAAAAGACTATCAAACTCCACAATGTATGTGAGATTCACGAAAATAATTTATTTATACAATTTTTTAACTAATTAACAATAGTGGCAGACGATAGCAACAGCAAACGCAAAAGACGTGAAGAATCTGTTGTTAGTGGTAGTTCTAAAATCAAGAAACATAAGAAGTATCTATTGTTTAAATTATCTTTTTCTGTCTTCACTATAATGAATCTTTTTTTTCTGTTTCATTAATGTAAAAGTGGTGGCAACATAATCAAAAATGGAAGTAATGTAAGTAATATCACATATAAATGAAAATGTTTATTATCGAATAAATGTAATCTAATGATATATTTATTTGTGATAGGTCGCGGCAAAACAGCCCAAATTTAAAGACATTGAAGAAAATTGGATTTTGGCAACTGTTGTCAGTTACAAACCAGAATCAAAAAAGTAAATTTATAAAATTCTTATATGTTAAAAAAATATACATGTTCTGTTATTTGGCATAAATTTTTTCATTAAAATTTATAGTTATGAAGTTGAAGACGCTGATAGAGACGAAGCATCAAATCGTCCTGGAGAGTAAGTTTTATCATTGTTAATCGTAAAAATACTTTTCTAATATTTAATAATATTATTCCCGTCAGACGATTTTTTGTTCCAGCTAAAAATGTTATGGTGATTCCAAATCCTTCTGATATTCGTCCATCACAAGAGTTTGCACCTAGTACAACAGTACTTGCTTTATATCCCAGTACAACGTGTTTTTACAAAGCATCAGTCGTATTACCACCAACTAAACTATCATCACAATCTCACCAGCGAGCTTATTTATTAACCTTTGAAGATGATGATAATGCACAAAGATATGTAGAAATGCAATATGTTCTTGAAAAACCGCCAGATATGAAATGAAAAAAAAAAAAATTTAGAAGAAATGGTAAGCTCACGTTTTTACTGGTTTATATTTAGATTATTCTATATACTCATTACAATTTTTACATTTACAAATTAGAATTGATGTATATGTTTATTAAATCTTCAGCTGGAAAATATTACCAGCATATCAAAGACTATTATTGTGATATTATTTCATTTGTACAAATAATAGAGGTATATAATGATTCTAAATTTAACAAAACATTATAAAATTTTTAATTAATATTTATTATTATTTAGGTTTTTTTTAATTTTTACATTTTACACATTTTAATAAGATTTCAATCTAATTTCTACAATTTATATGTAAGTTTTGGATAAACATAATATAATTTTTATATTTTATATTATTATATATATTAAAATTTTAAAATTACCAATTTTCATTTGTTAAAAAAATGATTATGAAATTATTTTATCCTATTGACAGTTAACTTTTAATTATTATACAATTACATATATTATTCTATATAATTTATGAGATTTTTTGATTGAAAAAGTACTGTATTAATTTAATATAAGTAAAATTATAAAGATTTTGGCTTACAGTACATTAAATTTAAATAATAAAAATTAAAAATCAATATAAAATATTTAATTATTATAAAAAAAACATGATAATTTAGACTTTTAAAGATATAAAATTGAAGTATTAGTATATATAATATATATAAAAATAATTGTATATGAGGTATTTGGATCCAGTATCACAGAACTATATAAATTTTATACATGGGTGATAGGAGTGTGATGGGTATTTAGATCCAATGTTACAGAATAATAAAATTTTATACATGGGGTATTTGAATCCAGTGTAACAGAATAATAAATCTATTTGTAGTATATTGTTTACAATCACAATTGTTTTCACTTTTACCCTTTGATTTTTTGTTAAATTTTACATTCTGTAATAATGTTCTATAACAATCACCAGATAAATTTAATTAATTTTGTGTAATATTGAGGGGTGAGGGTATTACTCATTGATTATTGTAGTACATATATACACAATAATTACTTCATTTGTATGATAATCATTTAAGGTTATATCATACTCATTATCGTTTTCAACTAATGAGTCACACCAATCTGTGTGACAATCGATTTTTCATAAATATATCCTCTATTTGTGTTACTCTTTCAGCAAATTTTTTCTTTTTCTGAACTGTACAACTGTTACCACATTTGTTTTTTGTAATAAAATAACCATGTCCCACAGCATTGCAAATACAAGTACTTCTATAAGTGCTTCTAGACTCCCAACAGTTGAAGAAATTAATGGATGGAAGTGAGATAGAGTTAAAGGATTTTTGCAAGAGAAAAAAGACAGATTAGACCTTGATGACACTAAAATAAAGTTGCTGGAAAAACTAGGGGATTTAGGCAAATTGGTAAAATGCCAAAATAGCAAAACTTTGCCAAAACTATATGAAAGTCTTATTAAAAAGTTGGCAAAACTCTGAAGAAAAGTGAAATCTGACAAAATTTATTATAAATGCTAAAACTACTAAAACCTTGCCGAAACTATAATAAAACTATAGTAAAATTTTGGAGAAACTAATCGTAAATTTTGGAGAGGTTTAGGCAGGCAACTTTACATTGAGATCAATAAAATATATAATAATAAGGTTGATGGTAACACTCTCCTTGAATTAATACGAGATGACCTTTTAAGTATCGGAATAGCTCTTAAATCAGCTAAAGAGATTAGAAAACTGATTAATTAAATTTGAAGAGGTAAAAAGCTTTATTTTTTTTTTATCTTCTCTGCCATATTTGCCAATAATACCAAATACTTACTTTATTCTTGTGCTTTTCTTTCCTGCTTCTTATCGTCAAACTCACCCAAAAAATACATTCACAAGTATCAAGGTAGAGAACCTCACTGCTGTGAAAGTGAATGACAAATTTGCTTAACGCACCCTGTTTTTTGCAATTATAACTTATGCTAAAAGTTCTTTTTTTTCTGTGTAGCTGGCACAAAATCTTCAGACCACATTTGTATATTCGAGAATAATTTTAATTTTATAGCATAAAAAAGCACTTTCCCATAAAAATTTACATATATTTATACATTTAAAAGTAATATATATATTTTACTAATAAGTTCAATCAGTAGGTTGAAATAATAAAAGTTAGCTCAATATATTCTTTTATATAAGTATTGTATTAAAAAAAAAGGTATTTAAATAAGTAAAATAAAGCTTAAAGAACAAAAATATATTAAATTTTATAATATACAATTTAAGAAAAATTATACTCATTATGCTATACAAAACCCCTAAACGACCTTTTTTATTACAATCAAATCATTTTTGATTATGGTTTACTCTTCAAAAATTGTAAGTAATCGTAAGATTAAGTAATATCCTATCATTATGGTGAAATCTGAAATCCTGTGATGATGACATTAAAGTTTTTAGACAAAATTGTGTAGGAGAGAAAAAGGTGTTAACAATTTCATTACACTTAAAATTGCTAAAATGATTTACACAGAAAGTCCTGATATATTAGTTTTAATTGCCAGAGATGGCGATTATTATGGAACGTTATTGGAAGCTATCGATTACAAATGGAAGATCAAGATTCTGGAAATTGGGTATATTAAATTCACTTAATATACACGAACATACTGATCTTTGTACAAAATATTTGTTTTTTGTGAGAGTATTAGATCAATTTAAGCTTTCTACACTTCTATTCCCTATAGGGGTATCAGGTCACTTAAAAGGTAATAATAAAATACACTACATACAACTTGAAATATATTATAAGTTTTTTGTATACGCAACTGGAGCCAATTCTGATTATTATAATTAGAGCTCCGAAAATGACTCGCATAAACTCGCATTTTGACTCGCATAATTGTAAATTTTCGTTTAATTATATTCTAACTTAATAAAAAGTACTTTAAAATTAAGGTTTTTAACTCGTAACTCGACTCGACTCGACTCATTAGGAGCTCTAATTATAATAAAATAAATACCTTTGAGATCAGCTGTGATACTATAGTTGAAGATAAAGAGATAGTGGAGTGGTTTGCCAATTTAAATTTATTCAGTTGGATTCACCAGAAAGGCAATAATATCATTTTATATCTTAATAATAAAAAAGAATTAAATGTCGCAAAGGAATGGATTGTGAGAAAGCATAAAGAAATATCAATTTAGGAAAAGAAAGTGAGCTATTTTAATAATTATATTCAGTTTTTCATTAATTGATTACTTACTTTTGAATGTCAAATTTGGATTATTATTTAGTAAAGTGCTTAAGTCGTTGTGAAGCTGTTACATGTTTCTTGATAGCTTTATCTAAAATATCAAAAAGCGTCAGTCCATTGAAGTAAGGTTATTTTATTGTAAATACATAACAAAGTTCTCAGTAATTAGGCTTTCACCGTATACTCGTTGAAGTCAAATAGTAGTTTTCATAGTATTATTGCTTATATTATATTGCTTGAATACGTTCTGTCTTTTAGTTCTGTCTTTATACACTTCCAGTCCAACTTTTTGTTATCCTGCCTTCATGTCAAGGATTTTTGCAAAATTACTAATACTAAAATGAAAGGGTATTAAAAACAAAAAGGTTTATGAAAATAATAAATAACTTAAAGAAAATAAAGCGAAAATAAAAAGTTTTTATTAAAAATTATTTGAAGAAAAAATGGTCATGAATATAACCGGAAAGAGTTTTTTCTTTTTTCAACAATAACTATTTGTATATTTTATATGATTAATATTTAATATGTAAAATTGTTAATTATAATGAAACTAGCCTTAATAAAGACAGAATCACTATGGGTTTCTTGAGATTTACGAAGAATATAAAAAAATTAGAAGTTATTAACTTAAAAATCAATTACGTGGCTTATATGCATATATTATACATGATCGGTAAATTACAAATTAACTTTTAACCTATAAAGTATGTGTTTTATTATTTTTATAGCCAAACCTTCAAATGCTAAATTAGACTTAGTGCTTTGAAATGAGTTGAGTTAACTTACAAGTTAAGTCAAATTGAATTAAATTAAAAATTACAATTAAATTGAATCAAGTTGAGTTAATAATTTAATAAAATCAAGTTAAGTTAAGTTAAGTTAAATTAACTTAAAATTCTGGCCAAAATTATGGAATTTTCTTTTTTAAAATTATGTTATATCATATAAAATTTAAAATGAAAAATCTTTGAAATTTATAAAAATGGAATTTTGTAGAATTGGTTATCATGAAATGATCAGTATAGTTGAAAAAATTATCTGGTTTAACTTGATTCGACTTATTCAGTTTGATTTAATACAAGTTAAGTTGAATTTACATATAACTTGACTTGATTTAACTTATTCAGAGTACTAGTAATTAAACTGGATCAGAGTATAAAAAACAAAAGTTAGCAAACTAAAAAATGATTATATAAAGTTTTTAGTTTTACTAAATTTGATTTATTAACTCAATCTTTAAAGTTAAAGAGATCACTTTGAAGATTTTCCTTTTTTTAAAGCTGTTTTTTCATTTGAATTATATATAAATAGAATCAGTACCATTATTATATATGATGAAAGTTTATTGATAGTTTATTTAATTAGTGTTATAAATCAAGTCAAGTTTATATTTTTCTATAATTTTAACTCAACTTGATTTGACTTAATTTAATACAAGTTGGGTTGAAATTACATATAACTTGACTTGACTTGACTTATTCAGAGTATTAATCAAATTGGATCAGAGTATAGAAAACAAAAATTAGCAAACTAAAAAATGATTATATATTAAAAGTATTATTGATAGTTTATTTAATTAGTATTATAATTATGTATTTTTGATATATGTGCTACTGTAAATTTAATATAAATAATTGTGTAATAATAAGGATCAAATAGAATTTCACATTTTCACTTATGCTAAATTTTGCTGAAATTTATCTTTAAGATCATCACTTATTAAAATCATTATTTATTTGATTTGTAAAATACTATTAATAGTTGTGTTTAATTAAATATGAAAAGTCTATCATATAGTCAAATAGCTCAAATATCTTCAGAGGAATTGAAAGAACTAAAAGAGTATGAGAAAAAGAAGGAGTTGTATAGTAAAGAATATGTTACTCAGAGTATTAACTTTGCTGTCAGTAAAGAAAATAAAAAATTCACTTTCTTAAATATTTATGAGATTTTTTACTGCTATTTAGCAATAATACTTGCAAGGGATAAAGAGATAGTTGCAGTATGGTTAAAAATTTTACAAGGTCGCTGTGAAATTTATCTTTCTAAAAACTCTGATTGGCTTAACAAAGATATTAGATATATTGATAATATTACAAAATATCTGAAAAATATATCAAAAAATGCTCCTGTGATATCAAAAGATAACGAAAGGGATTTTCTTGAGGTTGTAACGATTAACTGCTCTATTAAACTTAAGTCTAGATTGAAAAAACTTCAGGATGATATTGAATTATATGGTGATAATAAACATATTAAATCTTTCAGTGATTTTCTTTCAGTTAGAGTTGTTATGGTTGGCAATGCAGATAATACAAATATTATCACAATATCTGGAATTTGTAAAGAGTATTATAAAAAAGTAAAAAAAGCTAAAGTTGAGTCTAATATCCCCTCAAAATTTTTAAGACATATTAAAAAAGTGGCATTTTATATGGATTCTGCTATAGGTATCATAGAATGTGCACGTAATATACAATATAAATTACTATTCTCTAATGTTCAAGTGTTTAAAGTAAGTCCTGTTATCATAAATAATCAGCCCATATATTTATGGAAAAATATTATCAAAAGGTTTATTAATGAAGACATATAAATGTTTCATGAATAGGTATTTGAAAAAGCCTAAAGTAATGGAAAGAATCAGTAAAGTATATACCGATAATGCTATACAATAACAGCAACAACTTGATGGTGATGATGTTATTAAACAATGTATATACTTACATGCAGAAATAAATATATTGGTCTCCTTAATTATCAACAAAAAAATTTTTAGTAGAGTGTTTATAGCAATGTCCAAAAGATGTTGTTACTTGTGTGAACTTTACACTGATTTTGCACGAGAACAAGGATATAATATCATTGTTTTTGAACCACAACTTTTTACTAAATGTGCATTTGATTGGAAACTTATGAAAATATGTAGCAGATGGAAATAATGACTTTAAGGTCAGATCCTTGAAATATATTCTAGAAAATCTTGATCAAATCATAGAGAAAAAATTAGAATCCTATACCAATAGTTTGCCATCAGATTCTAGTGATGGTCAATATATATATGGATATATTAAAGGTTTTAGCAGTTTACCTGATAATAGCTTTAATTTATTTTCTTAATAAGGCTGCATGAAATTTAAAAAATAAACAATATATGTAATTTTCAATTTGTGAGCTATACTTTTTTGAAAATTACTATGTATAACCAGTGGTGATTTTCACCGATGGCTGGTTCACGTGATTTGTGTATATACTGATCGTGTAACTAATTTGATTATTAATTAGAAATCAGGACAATTAGACTTTTTTTTCTTCTCACAGTAAATGAAAGGATCTTAACGAAACAACATTCCTCTCTAAAGGTGAATTATATTTCCAAGAAAGTTAACCATTATTTTTATGTTCCAAGTGCTAATATTAGGATTTTTTTTTTAGATATGGACGAAATTCAACATTATTTAATGGAGCCACTCATTTTTCACATTAATGAAGTTAACGAGAACTCAGAGGAAGAAATATTGTCTGCTGAAAATGATGAGCTAGCGAATGATGATGATAATATATATTCTGACCCATCAGACCCATCAGAATTTCATGTTGGTAATTCTTTTAATGATTGGGATATGGTTCAAGATAGAGTTAACGCGTATACAAAACACCATAGTTTTATTGTAAGTAAATATCGTTTAGACCTTGATCCCGTTGATAAGTCTATAGTTCAGCGTCATGTTTTTAAATGTTGGAAATTTGGTGTTAATAAACCAAAAAAGGTGGAAAATATTGGTTTACATCATGATAGTACTTCTGGTAAAACGGGCTGCCCATGGCAGGTTAGCTTCTATCTTGGAAAGCAAACAGGAGAAATATGTTTTACTAAGTTTGTTAACATTCATAATCATCAATGTGACACCAAGATAGAATTAGCACCAAGAAATTTACGTCTTCTACAATCAATTTTAGATAAAATTGAACACTACACACTTAATGGTCGATTAGGAGCTGGTCAACAATATGATCTTCTTCTTAAAGAATTTCCTTAATATCGTATTTGTAAGAAAAATTTATATAATACCATTAACAAATTTCGAGGTGTACAAACTCATGATGAATCTGATGCATCCACATTATTTTCATATCTTTTAAGACAGCATGATAATGATCCTGATTTTATGGTCATTTCACGTTTAGAAGGTCAGTCTAATAAATTTACAGGTCTCTTTTGGATGACCAGTCAACAACATAATGAACTCTGGCCACAATTTCATGATGTAGTTATTCATGACAACATAGCTAAAACCAATCGTTATGAAATAGCTCTCAGTTTATTTGTTGGTGTTGATCGTGATTTTAAAGCAAAGGAAGGTGCTGAAACTTTAACTAAATATGAAACTACATCGATTATATCTGGATCTTATGATGTACACAGTAACACAAAGCTCAACCTATAGTATTATTATATACAGATGGAGATCCAGCAATGATTGCAGCTGTTCAAATAGTATACCCACAAACCCAACATCTATTATGTATTTATCATATTATGGAGAATGTAAAAAAGAAAGCCAGATGTAAGCTTCATGGTGATATGGTCAAAAATTTTATTGGAGATTTTTATCATATGAGAAATAGTTACATTCAAACTCAATTTGATTTGAGATTTAATGATATGCACTATGGTTCAAATCCATCAGTAGGACTTCCTTCAACTTTTAATACGATATTTAAAGAAATTAATAATATTTTATAAGCTCATTTATCACCTATTCCATTGTCTTTTCAACGTGCACAGATGGAACAGTCTTTATTATGATACCAAACAACTCTAATAGAAATTAATCAAGTAAGTTATTTTTTATGGGTTAATTTTGCATTGATAATAAGGGAGTTAGAAATTAGGATTAGGGTTAGTTAGGGTTAGATAGGTTAGTTAGGGTTAGGATTAGTTGGTTAGGGTTAGTTGGTTAGGGTTTGTTTATTAAGGTTTGTTTATTAGTGTTTAGGATTAGGAATTGGATTAGAGTTATGAAAAAATCTCATTGTATTTTTTTAATCTTCTATGCAGGTCACGGAATCTAATTTAACATTTGGTGGTATAATTGAGCATAAATATGATTTGCCACAAATTCGATTATATGAGCTTATATTAGACATATCAGTTAATGATTTTCAAAAATTATGGGAGTTTTCTTATATTGCTACTACTTCTTCATCACCTACTACACCACATTATGTTGTTATTTTTAAGGATTCATCATCAATTTGTACTTGCATGAGTACAGTCAACTCCCTCTATAGTCACTCCCGTTATAGTCACATTCTACTATATAGTCACACCAGTTGAATGTTCAAAACACTTTATTATTAAAATTTATCCTATATAGTCACAATCTATCTATAGTCACTATCACACCTATCCTCAAAAATCTTATATTAAAAAGAACCGTTTATAATCACAGTTATATAAAGAATATATTAAATAACTTGGCATCTAATAATCGTACAAAGATGTACCATAGCTTGTTAGAATCGTCTCACTGAGACGAATCGAATGGTGGTAGTTTTATCCTTTTACGATCACTGGCTGATGAGTTATTCAACAAAATGTTAAGCATCGGCATTATTATATTCCTTGATTTACGTTTACTGCGCCATTTAACATTTTGCTAAATATCTCGGTACCTAGTGATTGTAAAAAGACGATTAATAGCTCGTTGGAATCGCCTCATCAAGACGAATCGAATGGTGGTAAGCTCATCTCTCTATGATCAATATTGACGGAGTTACTACTTAAAAACTATTTAATATTTTTTAATTTCGGAAATTGATCTAGTGATTGGATTTCGATGTATTTTATACCATTAGATTCGTCGCATCAAGACGAATCGAATGGTAGTAAGATAGTCTCTCTAGGATCAATATTGGCAGAGTTATTACACAAAAACCATTAATATTTTTTTAATTTCGGAAATTAATCTAGTGATTGGATTTCGATGTATTTCATACCATTAGAACCGTCTCATCAAGACGAATCGAATGGTAGTAAGATAGTCTCTCTAGGATCAATATTGGCAGAGTTATTACACAAAAACCATTAATATTTTTTAATTTCGGAAATTAATCTAGTGATTGGATTTCGATGTATTTTATACCATTAGAACCGTCTCATCAAGACGAATCGAATGGCGGTAAGATCATCTCTCTACGATTAATATTGGAGGAGTTACGATACAATAAAGTTTTAAGTATAATTTTGGCTAAAATTATGTTAATTTTTGGCCGGAATTATGATGTACTAATATAAGAAATTTTTTATATAGTCACATCTCTTTATAATCACCAAATATGGACTGTCCCAAATGTGTGACTATAAAGAGAGTTGACTGTATTATAAATAAAGGTATGCTATGTAGGCATCAGTATTGTGTCCTTATTCAGTCAAACAAGGCAGTATTTCACATTACATTTATTAATAATCATTGGTTTGAAGTAATTCCATCTGATACAAATGTTGTGATTACTCAGAGAATGAAAACTAGTGCAAATGTTTCTTTGCAATATATTGAACAAATCAGACCTACTAATATTTATATACCAGCTATCAGAGAAAAAGTTAATAAAAAGGTTTAATTTGGTATTGCAATGTCGTTAGCAAAAACAAGTGTTCAAATCGCGGTATCGAGAAGGTCTTTATAACAGAATTTATTGGGATGCTTATGCAATTCAATATGAAATATCGGTATAGTACTGGATTTGGTATAGAAGAAACTCAAGATTTATCTATGGAAACTCAATCAAATAGCCGGATACCTTTGGCCAATTTGGATACCAATAACAATTATAATATTTCTAATCCAGAATATCATAGACCGAAAGGGAGACCTCCAAAAAGGTATAAATCATCAATAGAAGAAAATTCTACTAAAAATACTTCGTCTAAAAAGTGTAGTTATTGTTTGGATAAAGGACATAATATTCGAAGTTGTGCAAAATACAAGGTTGATAAGGAGAATATGAATAGCATTACAAATCATTAAAGCATTTGGGAATTAAGTTTCTTTAAATTTAAAGCGATTTTCTTGATGTATTAGTATTAGCATTGTATTGTTAATTAATATTTTTATTATTTTTATTGCATTTTATAATTATAATATAATTTTATTATTTTGTGGTGCATAATTAATTATTATTATCATGTGAATCAGCCACCGGCGAAAATCACCACCGGTTATAAATAGCAAATTTGTACTTTTTTTATATAAAAAATTATAATTAGAGAATATCAGATTTGTAGAGATAAGCAGGAATGAGGGTATATTCTATCAATAAAGCATAAAAATTCAAAGTGAAATTTTACTTTTCTTGTAATTAAATGTAAAAAAGTTAGTACCAACTAATAGAGTAAAACTTGAGTAGCAGACGTTTTTAAAAGAAAAACATTTTGAGCTCTAATCCATAAGATGAGAGTTTCCATATTATCTAATGCTACTTTTTGCCTATCTACTATCTATTCCACTTTTTGTTTCTATTCCACATAGGATATAAAAAATTATATTAATGTAAGAGATAAAGTAATTTCAAATATATCTGTGGACAAAATATCTTGACCATATTAACTGATTAGTTTTTATTTATAAATACTCAATTGATCTATCTCATTTGAAGATTTTAATCGTTGATGTATTTTGGGGATTGCAAAGGCAAATTTTCCATCTTATTTCTGTTCAGGCAGATAAAAGAGTTTTTATATAATTTGTAAATGGTCTAAGAATTGATCTTTAACATTAATATGACTGCATCACGTAAATTTGATCACCTAATTTACAATAGAAAAAATTTGACACTATGTGCAGGAATGTTTGAAAATAAATTACATGCAATTACTTGCTTGATGTTTGTCTAATTAATATTTATTTTCAATCGATGATTGAGATGCAACTTATGGAAAATATAATTAGATTATTCATTGAAAAAATAAACAGAAGTTAGCTCGTATTTTTGTATATGTACAGTACGTTATCACATTATCACATCATAGGTGAACAGGGCGGACATCCTCATATTATCACATTATTGCCGATCATTTTGCCGATCATCTATTTTAATATTATCACATAAAAAATACCATTTTTTTGCAAATTTAACTATATAAATTTTATTTGTTATCAAAATTCATCCAAAGTCCGAAAATTAATGTTTTCAAATCCAAAAATTAACTAAAACCCAAAAATGGGCTGAATTTTAATAATAATTAGAAAATTAAATTATTTTAATGATATTGTGACAACCAGTGATTAAAATTTAATTTTTGTTAGTTTTTTAGATTCATCTCGTCAAGACAAACATTTTGATAGTAATTTCATAAAATTTTTACACTAAATTGATTGAGAAATTGCATTTTGAAAATTTCTATTTATTATATAGATTATAACAAATATAATTGCAAGTATAAATTTAGCCATAACTTCTTGATTACCTAAAATTAGGAATGATTACTTCGGCCATTGATTTTAAATCAGTTAAACTATGACCCATAAAAGTTTCAAGTTTCGGCCAAACTTCTGTAACTTCGGCCGAAGCTTTAAAGTCTGATATCACCCAATTTACTATAAGATCGGCAAATGATCGGCAAGGTGATATAAGGATGTCCGCCCTGTTTCATAGGTGCAACTGTGAAGGTCACGATCAAAAATCACATGAGCGTTCAGGTCAAAATTTGGAACTAAGAATCCATAATATCACAATGGTTATGAAAAAGAATGATATTTCGTTATAATTATTGTCATGTGTAAAAAATTTTTTATTAATCGCATTTTGTGAGATAATGAAAATTCAATCTGAATGGCTATTGTGCAAAGCTTCATCTTTTTTTAGACAGTAGGATGATTGTGACATTTTGTCACGGGTTTTTAATAACCTAAAATTTTGCAGAGCTCGTCTCAAACTCACTAATGAATAGTCAGCATATTAATAATAAAAATCATGTTATCACGTAAATAATTCACACATTTTTTTTATTATTGCATGCAAAAATTAATACAAAAGTTCAGGACTTTGCCTTGCTGGTACATAACTGAATTCTACCCTATAATCTGCATGCTCATTCCTTAATAAATTTTTTTGTCTTTGCCTCTTATTATCTGGAGGGTACCATCAACTTCTACCCTATCCTTTAACAGATCCACGATCACCTCCATAACCTTTTTAACACTTGTTGCAATGTTGCTGAACCTATAATTCCCATCCTGCGTTTTACCTCTGTTATATATTGCTTTAGCTTCTCGTCTACTCTGGTTTAAAGGGCAGAATTTTTTTTATATTATTGCTATTTATTCCGTACTTACGCAACACCTTACTCAACTCTTTCTTAGTTTTGTACAAGGAGAATGAGTGCAACTTTTCTCTTTGCACTCCTTAGTGAACTTTACGAGGGTCATAGTAGGTTCTCCTTTCATACTATAATCTCAAAAATCTTTACTTGTCATATCAAGGAAGTTCAAACCATTAATCTCTCCTCTTCTCTAAGCTAGTATTACGATCCAGATGGATTCGTCATCCATTTAATCCAGTCTGTAAATAAATGGATGATCTGGACGTCCATCTGAATGAATTTCAATATAAAAATCTGGATGACCGATCCATAAATAATGGATGATCTGGATAACCATTTGGATGGGTCTGTTACTATAAAATAGTATTAATCAAACGGATGGATCTGGATTTATATACAGAAATAGTAGATGATGAATCATTTGTATCTTCATCCAGATCCAATCCAGATGGTTTTGAATCAGATAAATCTACGGATTGGCAGATTGGCAGATCAACAGATCGTAACACTACTCTAAGCCCTAAGTTCTGGTTCTTCAAAAATGACCATCTTATTTCCAGCAACAGTGTACAATATATACCATTATTAAATATAAAAATGAATAGAATAAAATACAGATAAATTTAAATTAAATATAATTATTGGATGGGAAATAGAGATATTGGCTGAAGACCGATATCCCCATCCAATAACTGAGTTATAGTTGGAATATTGCAGTGACCAATAGAAATTAATGCTGCTAATACTGATTTCAATATTGGATGTCTATTAACAAAAATATCAGTCATTAAAATCCCGCATATTCCTAATTGACCGAGATGTAAAAGTTTTGTGCAACTTTACATGATGAAACATTGATTTGTTAGGTTTAATAGGTTCTTCTGTCACTTTGGAGGCAACGATAACAATTGGTTTAACGGTGGTTGCTGGATTCATTTTGATTATTTTTTTTGATTTAAGATCTTTGTTTCTTTTTGTACTTTTTATTTTACAAATTATTTAATTGTTTGAATCTTTTGAGGTGAGTAAAACCAAAGCGTATTTACCTATACAAAATAGAAACGTGAACCTTGAAATGCATTTATGGAAATTATTTTGTCTCTTTAACAATAACTAATCAAAAAATAACTGAAATCATAATATTAAGAAGAAATATGGAAAGAGAAAATTCGACTAAGTACTTTTTTTTTTTGATCATGAAAATAAAGAATAATATTATAATTATTAAATAATTATTAAATACTGCCGATTGACTGATTTACAGTGCACGTGAACAATGATTGTAAGCTTCTAAATATGTGATCGATAAAATGACTTCGGATATGACGATTTGCGCCGCATCACTATATGATCGGAAAAATTACTGCGGTACAGAACTTTTCCAGCACTAAAAACAAACGCCTTTCCTTTTGTAATATGTGACTGAACCTAATTTGGATAACGCCAAATTTTTTTCATAATTTTATTTATTGAAATATAGATGAAAATAATATATATATTGGATCGATAAAAAACAATTACCGCAGTAAAAAAATCACAATTTATAACTACAAATAATTTATATCACGAATAAAAGCCCATTACCGCAGTAAAAACTACAATATTAATTCAAATATACAATCTATCGAATCTATCGACAAATCTAACATCACACCTTTTTTTACAAACTTTTTCTCTACTTGTACTTTTTTTGTTTTTTCTTCTATTTCCTTTTCTTGTTTGGTTTCTTTTTCGTTTTCTTCTCCTTCGTTTTCTTCCTCGTTTTCTTCTTCTCCGTTTTCTACTCCTCTATTTTCTTCTCTCTCGCTTTCTATTTCGTTTTTTTCTTCACTTATTTCTTGTTCTCTTTCCATTTCTTTTATTTCCTTTTTCTCCTTTATCTCTTTTGCTTCTTTCGTTTCCATTTCTTTTTTAACTTTTTCCCTTTCCTTTGCTTTTGTTTCCTTTTTCTCCTTTATCTCTTTTGCTTCCTTCGTTTCCATTTCTTTTTTAACTTTTTCCCTTTCCTTTGCTTTTGTTTCCTTTTCCATTTTTTCTTTTTCTTTGGCTTCCCTCTCTTCCTTTTCTTTCTCATCTCTCTTCCTTGACTCACTTTCTTTTCTCTCCATTTCCTCTTTTCTTAACTCTTTTTCTCTTCTTTCTCTTTCTTCCTTCTCTTCCTTCTCTTCCCTTTCTTTTCTTTTCCTTTCTTTTTCATCTTTTTTTTCTCTTCCTTTTCTTTCTATTTCTTTTCTTTCTTCTTCTCTTCTTTTATTTTCCTCTCTTTCTTTTCTTTCCTTATCCGCTTGTTCTTTTGCTTTCTTTTCATCCGCTAAATTAATCAAAATTTCAATCCTAGGTAAAAAAAAAAAACAATAAAAAATAAAAAAAAATAAAAATAAATAGAAATAAATAAGTATGAAATTTACCTTCCTTGCATTTAGGACATTTTTCATTTGTCAAATGGGTCCATCGATGTTCTTCACAAAATAATTGATGTTTAGGACAAATACCAGTTCTATATGATTTCTTGCATAAAGGACAATGATGTTTTGTTTTTGAATTAGTAGGAGGCATTCTCAATTATTAAATAAAAGGATAGCAATTTTTAAGAAAAGAAAAAAGTAATAAAGAACCCTTTTTTTTTTTTAATAGTGAAAACTTTCTTTATAAAATATCTTTCGGAATTCCCAAACCGATTTTAATATAGAATGAATTCATTTAAAAGGAATTTTTCAAAAGAAAGTAAGATTATGCGTTACGATAACATAAAATCATTGTATTTTTTTCATTTTTTTAATAATTTACGTGATTTACATGTTAAATTTCTAGATTTCAACATATTTCAACATGATTAACATATTTTAATATAGTTAATGCATTTAATGTATTTAACATTTTTTTTTTCTAAATTTTTTTCTCAATTAAAATTTACAAAATTAGGATATCAATAAGTTAACTTTTGGAATAAAGACTCCGGATATATACTGTACATTACTAACAATTGATTATCAATAATCAATCAATAATGGGAAAAATGGCTGATAATTAAAATATAAAAATGAAAACTGTCGAAAATATCCATATGACCATATCTTTATAAAATGATGCAAAATCATTTGATGTTCAAAATAAAAAGTTAAGCATAAAAAATGATGATTAATTAACCGTACTGTATAACTGTATATCCAGTATCCAGTATATTACAGTAAATTCCCACATATATGTACTGTGTATAATATACATATATACGAAAACAAACAGGATGTAGTCGAAACTTCTAACATGTGATATTTTTACTTATTTGAATAATTAAAAAAGAGGGCGTTCCTTTTTATTTAACTAATTTATATATATGTTGCATATTAAGTTTTTTTAATAATAACCCTTAACTATAATATACTAAAAGGGAATTATAGTTATGTAATAAACTATATCCGCAGCAAAAAAAAATTATATATATATATATATATACGTATATTTTTCTCTCCCCTTTTATCACTCCTCTTGATTCACTTTTTATCTAAAATCCAAAATTAAAAAAAAAAAAATGTCGAAACAAGAAGAAATTGATGATGATAATTTTTCAAATTCTTCAAATTCTTCAGAATTTTCAGTTGATTTGGATTATAATTTGGAAGGTTTAAAAAAAATCGCTTCAAACGTATTTGGTAAATCTTGTATTTCTATAGAAAAACTTGGGGAAGGGGGATTTCATAAAGTTTTTATATTAAAAATGGAAGATGATAATGAATATATTGGAAGAATAGCATTTCCAGATTATCCATATTGGAAAACTGAAAGTGAAGTCGCAGTTATGAAATATGTTAGAGAAAGAACTTCAATTAGAGTACCACAAGTTTATCATTATGAAAGTAATAAAGAAAATCTTGTTGGACAAGAATATATTATTATGGAAAGGTTACCTGGTATATCATTATCTGATGTATGGAATAATTATAATATAAATGAAAAGAAAAATATATTATTACAAATAATAAATATACAATGTATACTTAAAAATCAAAAATTTTCAAAAATTGGAGGAATTTTTTATGATAATAATATAAAAGATTTTATAATAGGTCAAGTTACAGAAGAAACTTTTTTTAGTGAAAAAAGATCTGAATTAAATATTAAACGTGGACCTTTTAATAATACTTATGATTATATTGTTGCTGCTATTGAAAAAGAAATTATTTATAATAAAGAAAATTTTAATGAAGAAGAACAAAAAAAATGGATTCCTGTTTATGAAGAATTATTATCTTTAGTACCAAAATATTTCAATAATAATAATAATAATAATAATGTTAATGATATTTTTATATTAACTCATGGTGATTTTCATTATACAAATATTTTGGTTGATGGTAGTACTAATATTACTGGTATAATTGATTGGGAATGTTCGGGTTCTTATCCATTAGAATGTTTTTGTACTTTTCCTGTTTGGATAACTGATAATCCTTTTGAAGATTCTGATAAAAAAAAATCTGAAGAAAATCAATTACTTCAAAATTTCTGGGTTGAAGAAATGAAAATTCGGGACCCTGAATTTATTAGAATAATGTATGATATGGACGATTTTAAAAGTGTAATTTATCATTCTGCTTTTATTATTTATGCTGAAACGGGTAAAATTTTAGATATACTTGAAAATTTACGTAAAAAATAATTCTTAAAAAATTCTAGAACACTTAATAATCACTTATTATGGAAGTTAATAATAGTAATGTTACTTTAGATTATTTTTTGTATTAAAAAGGATAGTGGTTAAGCAAAAATAATATCTAATATAATGTAATTGTTTAGATACTCACTTGCAGAGTGAAATAATAAATCTATAAGTACACGTAAAACTTTTATTCTTATAAGAAATTTAAGGTCATCAAACTTGAAAAATTTTCTGGAGTTATACCAGCCAAAATTACTAATCTGGTATATTATCAAACAAATATTTACCATTATTCTAATAGCATTGATTTAAATATGAGCAATTTTTTTGATTTACAATTTTTTCGTAATTTAAACATATTTGAGTGTGCTGCCAATGTTGAAAGACATTCTTTCCAGATCGATTGTATGATGATACTCAGTTATAATATTCTTAGTGGCTGTGATGATAATTTACAATACAAGTAATCTCTTGAAAGGTAATGTCAGGAAGGTTTATAGCTTTCTTTTCTATTGTGGATGATAAGATACTGTATAACGGGTGTCAATGAATAAGGTTTGCTACGCCACAGTAACGTGATTGACTGTCTCTCGTCAAAAGTTACGAATGAATCAATTATCTAACAAATTTTTAATATTTTTTTTCTTGATCTTTGATTAGGGTTTGTGTGAATGACATACAAAACAAAATGATTTATGAGTTGAAATCTATTTTATATCAATAAAGCAATAATTGTTTACCCACGTTTTGGTTTAAACTATATGTCGTGTGGTGTGAACTGTGTAAATATATTCGGAAAAATAAAAAACAATGCTTACATACCAATTTCCACACATATTTCGGGAGTATATAATCAATAATTTTTTGTGTAACTTTGATCGTGAGAATTTTTCATCGACTAATGACTACGCAAATTAAAGCATTAAATAAACGGAAAAAAAAACGGAATAAATCGTAAATATAATCTATTAAATTAACCTCCATTAACTGCGCAAGAACATTTATCCAATTAGCTTTTTTGGTAATTATATATATATATAAGGAATAGACAATAAAAAAAAAATCATAGTGTTATGTGTTTTCGTTTACAGACAATAAAGCGAGCAATTTTGAATAAAAAAATGAGTCTATAATATAGGATTAACATAGGTTTCTCTTTCAAACTAGAGCAACTTTTGCGGAGAAAATTTGATCATCGATCCTGATAATGACAATCTTGTTTAATCTATATCATTTTAGAACAATGAAAATTGGTTAGAGTCACCACATTGAAACATTGCCGAAATTGAGCATCATTATTATTGATAACTAATGTTGGCCGAAATTGTCCATAGTTTCAGGTCAAGAATTCTCGTTTTTAGCGGCGTGGCAATTGGCTATAAATGATTTGCCTACAATGACATAATAGGTTTACAACAACCCATTGTTCATTATACAATAATAAGATATTACTTGGTGCGATCATCATTGATTTTTGCGATGGATATATAAACATATTTGGATGTCTTTTCTTTCAATTCTGTTCTTTATATGTTGTGATCAAAAATAATGTAATTTTTAACCAATAAAGAAGCTTCAAGAACTAATAACAATGATTACGCGTTCAAATTCTCGCTGTCGTTTGTTTACGCTTATGGTAATTAAATGTAAACTCTAATATAAAAAAAAATTTTTTTTTTTTTCAATCAATAACCAAATATTTGTCAATGTCGTAATGGCTAGTATATTTAAAGAAATATAATAAGTATACAAACAAAAAAAGATTAATTACAATATTTTTGATTTGATTGATAGAACTTTTACCGCTTTTTTTTCACATGATCATTATAATGAGTAGTAGTAATAAATAGTATTTATAAGAAAAAAAAAAGAAAAATTAAGATATTGAATCAGAAAGAAAATGTCTGAATTATCACTTGTTGCCGCAGCTCTTTCTTCCATAATTAATCATCCTGTAAAGACATATCGTGAATGCGTAGCTAATGGTTTAGACGTTTTACCTAACCAATTTTTAGACCTTGATTTAGTTCATAAATATTCCTTTGTTAAAGAAGGTGATGATAAAGTCGTTCAAAAACCTTCCTTCAGACAAGGTGATGAAATAGATGAAATAGATGAAATAGATGAAAAGGTTGTTCATAGACGTTCCAGACAAGGTGATGAAAAAAATGAAAAAAATGGTAATAGACGTTCCAGACAAGATGACGAAAAAGATGAAAAAGTTGTTGATAGATGTTCCTTTTTCAATAAAAAAGTTCAAGGTATCCTTGATATTAATATTTTACCTCCGCAACCAATTCAAATTTTTGTCAAAGCTTCTTTTGGGAAAAGTCATTCAATATTCGTGGCTCCGAATATAACTGTCCTTGAATTGAAACAAGCAATTCAAGCAAAACTTTACATTCATAGACCTATACGTCTTGGATTTTCTGGTAAAATATTGAATGATAGTAGAACTCTAGAATCTTACAAGATCAAACGAAGTGATACTATTCATATTTTATTTCGAATACTCGGGGGTTGTGAATTTTATGTTATAGATGATGATTTTTTAGACCCCAAATATGATTATGACTTCACGAATCTACGAGATGATGGAACAAAATATATCCGTGGAAATGTAGAATACAAACGACCTTATGGATGGAAAAGAATCGCTCTTAATGTTAAAAAGTATGGTAATGATGATGAATGGTTAGGTTCCGTTGGTTTTAGTTCCAAAGAATGGCCAGTCTCTTATCATGGCACCGATAAAAATTTTGCTAATTCTATTGCTAATGAAGGTTATTTGCTTAGTAAAGGAGTAAACTTTTATTATGGAAAAGGAATTTACTCAACTCCTGAAGTTGGGATCGCTGAAGGTTATTCTAGTATATTTTACCATGAAGGTTGTAATTGGAAGGTAGTTTTTCAGAATAGAGTTAACCCTGAAGGTTTGAAGAAGGCTGATCCGGCGGGTGATGGTAAATATTCATATTGGATCACACCAGATGAAAAAAATATAAGACCATATGGGTTATGTATGAAAAAAGTTCAGTAAGTGATGATAATCGTATATATTCATTATGTAATAAACTAGAAAAATTAAAACATTTAAAGTCCTTCACTTTTAAAATTTTAATTTTAATAATATAATATAGATAGTACTCCAGAACTATATTTAATAGGAAAGGTTATAATCACATATATATAATAATCTGGAGATTGAAGTAATGAGAAATTTTGCACTGTTGTATCGTATGATCACTTATTAAATAAATAAAAAAAAAATTTTTAAATGGTATACTTTATATAGAAATATCACTATTTTTTACTACAAAAAAAAATGTTAAAAATATTTCTAATTAAAATAAACAAAAAAAAAAGATAAGTTATACAAAAAAACTAATAAACCTTTAACATTATCCTAATAATATAATTACAAAATCCTTTAAATAAAATTAATTACTTTATTTAACATGTAAACATTTCTATATATTTTATATATTTGAAAATCCGAACTCACATCAGCACATTCAATGTAATTAATATAAATGATATCTTTGCAATAACTTTATAAAATAGGATAATATATGATTTATATTTTGAAGTCCAATGCTTCAAAAAGGTTTGTCAAATTCAGCATTTAAAT
Source organism: Rhizophagus irregularis (assembly GCF_026210795.1). NCBI lineage: Eukaryota > Fungi > Glomeromycota > Glomeromycetes > Glomerales > Glomeraceae > Rhizophagus > Rhizophagus irregularis. The sequence goes on along the minus strand of NC_089446.1, from coordinate 3,496,848 downwards.
TATTAACTACATTCAAAATATTTTAATATATAATACTAATTTATAGTATATCATCATTATTTAGCTTTCAAACCTTTCTTAGCTAAACTAAATTTTTACCAAAAACTTTAAAATATAACGCATCCAAGGTAAAAAGCAGCAAGACACGACAGAATTACAAAATTAGGAAAATCAACTTACTTTTTTGAATTAATTTAAATTTCACCTTAGATGATTTTACTAATAAAAATTAATTAATTTCACCCTAGGTGAATTTAATAATTAAAAATTTAATTTAACCCTGGGTGATTTTTAAATTTTTTCACCCTAGGTGAATTTAATAATTAAAAATTTTTATTTCACCTGGGGTGATTTTCACCTTATTTTGTATTACATTTGTATTGATACAAATGCGTAAAAATTTTTTTCTTGTAAAGTTACTATTACCCCTATTAATATTAATGTGATAATTTACACGGTGATATTTTATATTTACGCCTCTTTCACCATAATGGAATTGAACTGGGAATCATTTATAAATTTTCCAAAAGATATTGAAGATGTTCTTACATCATCACCAAACTTTTTTATTGAAAGTGGTGTAAACTGTGACATAGAAGATACTATTATATCTCCTAACGATAATGTTTTTATTGAACTAGAAGTAGAACCTATAAACCCAGTTATTGATAATACGAATACTTTTAACTATTCTAATAATAATTCAAACTTTCCTATTTATTAATATAATCTTCATATTGGAGATATGTTTGATGACTGAATGTCTGTTGATAAGTTTATGTATAATTACTGTTTGGAAAGAGGATTTGGTTATCAAATATATCGAAATGATAAAGACATAAATGATCATTCTATTATCTGGCGTAAATCATTTCGTTGTTCCTTAAATGGTAATTATGAAGGTCGAAAAATAATTAATCAAAATGTACATCGTTTGCGTAACTCTAACAAAACCAATTGTGAGTGGCATTGTAATTTTAAATTACCAAAAACTGAACAACGTATAAGATGTACAACATTAATAGATTCCCATAATCATGAATTAAACTCAACCCAAATAGCTCATCTTAATGCTAGATATAGACAGTTTAATGATGACATGATGCAAGACTTAGCATTTTTTACAGATTGCAAAGTTGCGTCTATTGTACAATTAGAAATTCTTAAAAAAAATACCCAGAACATGTTTTTCACAAGCAGGACGTCTATAATTCAATTTACAAGTTACATGGAAATAATAAAGATGAAAACCTTGATTCTGGTTTATTACTTAATGTTCTTTTTGAAAAAATAACTGAAAATTCAAATTGGAAGGTATTTGTTCGGCATTCTGGCAATGAAAGACGTTTATTTGGTATTTTTTGGATATTACCATTTCAACAGGATTTATATCAAAGATTCCATTATATGGTGTTAAATGATAATACCTATAAGACCAACAAATATAATATGTATTTGAGTGTCTTTATGGTGAGAGATAATTATGGAAAATTTCAAAATGTAGCTAATGCTAGATGAGATGGCGTCAACATATATTTGGATTTTGAAATATTTAATGGAAGCAACTGATAAAACAACTCCAAAAGCATTTTGGACGGATTCAGAACCTGGTTTAATTAATGCTACATCTCATGTTTTTCCAACAACACCGCACTTTTATTGCCTTTTCATATTTGGCAAAATATTATCAAACATCTTAAAAACAAATTAGGTGAAGCATTTCCATCTTTTAGTAAGGCATTTTATTTATGTAGAAATACATTAAGTGTTGAGTTATTTGAACAACATTGGAAAGTTATGATGAGTACATTTCCAGAAAGCTGTTCATATATGACTAAAGTATTATATTCTAATCGTTCTAGTTAGGCCAAATCGTATTCACCATTTCAATTCAATGCGGGTATTCAAAGTACTCAAAGCGTTAAATCATTTAATGGTATTATTAAAAGGGCAGTAAATAGTACTAGTTCTCTTTGTGATGTTGAAAAAGCAATCAATAAAAGACATGATGATGAATCTCAATATTGTAAATTAGTTGACCTTAAGGCACAACAAACAACGGTTGGATTACCACATTTAGCTTCACAATTTTTCTTTAATATTGATGCAATTCTCAATCATTTTTTAACGCCTCTTGTATTATCCTGACAAAGATTTCAAATTTCTCAATCACTTACTTATGAAGGTCAACTAGTTTTATCATTTGATAATGTAAGTATTAAATTTATTTATTGAATTACATAGTATTTTATTATTGTTAATTAAGTTTATTTATTATATTATTATACATAATATATAGGTTTTAGAATCTGATACTGTTGATAATTATTTTATAGAAGATGTAGTTGATGAACCACAAATAATATTACAATCTTTTTTAAATGGTATTGATTCTATAAATATTATTGAAACATGGAGAATACGTCATGTAGGTGGACTTTCAAAACATGAAAATTTAGTAATATTATTAGATAATGGCAGTCATCTTTGTACATGTATGGAAAGTGTAACTAAAGGTATAATTTGTCGACATTTTTGGCATATTATATTATATTCAGGTATAGCGAAGTTTCATATTAGTATTATACCAAATAGATGGTATAAAGATAGTATTTTAACAAACTTAAAGGGTAACGTTAAAAATTCGCCAATTCTTACTGCAATAGAATCAAATAATAATTCTTCATCATTATCATCTTATCAAATTAATTTTACACTTCAAAACATGCGACATTTTCAAGGATTAGATGATAATAAAAGTATTCATCAGCAAAATACTTCTCAAAGAAATCGATTTGGTATAGCATTTTCAACAGCAAAAACAGCTGTTAATATTGCTTTAAAAACTAATAGTGATTGTGAATTAATTCGGTTATTAAAAGAATTTATTGCATCAAACTGTGAAAGAAGTATGGAAGTTGGTGATGATGATAATTTAGAAGAAATTAATGGTATAGAAAGAGCTGCACAGAATGCTAACATAATTTCATTACAAAAAGATTTAATTGATCAGATTACTGATCCTAATGTTACTAAAATTTGGGGAGCTCCTTCTAAAAGAAGATTAAAGAGTGTATTAGAATTGTCAAAAAGAAGAATTCCAATACGAGAAGTTACAGAAATAAATGATAATCAAACTATAAGAATACAGCGAAAATGTCTTTTATGTGGTCAATCTGAACATTACCAAAAAAAATGCCCAATTGGTAGAAGGTAGATGCAAAAATATTAATACAAAACGTAGTATATGGATATTAATACAAGACGTAGTATATGGATATTAAATACAAGATGTAGTATATGGATATATACAAGTTCATCAAGGTATTTGTTGATTTAATATCAATAAAATAATGTATATATGTGTATTTACTAATTTATAATTTAATTGCGTCACAAATTACTTAATTAGAGCGAACATGAAAGTGTATAACAGTGCAATGCATTTTTTTAAATTTTTTAAGGGGTTCGGAAAAAACTATATAAAGACTAGCTGTCCTATGGTGGATGAAAGGTTTGGGAGAAAATATAAGTGTTTTTTTTTCACACAGTTACTTCTAATGAAAGTTAATCATTTTTTACTTAATAATTATAATAAAATATTCATTAGAAAGAGAAAAAAATTTTACATGTTATCAATTAATTATTTATATATTTTATTATATAAAAATGTAAAGAATTTTTTAAATTACTTTTAAAATTTTAAGATTTTCCATATAAAAAAAATTTAAACAAAATCACAAAAATTTAAATCACGTGATTAGGTGATTTTCATCTAGGATGAGCGTTAAAATTTTCCATTATAAATAATTATTTAAAATATTTATAAAATAAAATAAAAAAAATTTAACTAACTTATTCAATTTTTTCTTTTAATATTATTTTTTCAAAAATAATATCAGAAGAAACAGTAGGTAATGGTTGATGTTTTGGATTAATTAAATCATCTTTAATTTTGTTCTAAGATGATTTAATAATATCTAAAAAATAATTTTGCAATTCTAATTTTTCTAAATCTTTTTGTGAAATTTCTTTTAATTCTAAAGCATGCTGATATTGTTTAATTAATGTTTGACCTAAAAATCAATTATAATAAAGTTATCAATATATAAAAATATATACAAATTATAAATAATTACTAATTTTTTGAATTCTGGTTTCTGCAAAATGATCTAATGCTAATGAAAGTATAAATTTACGGTAACTTGGAGTAGTAATTTTTGTAAATCTTCCCAAATATGACTAAAGTCTTTCTAACCATTTACCATCAGTAAGACCAAACCCTTCTCTTTTTCTTGAATGATAAATACATTGACAAAAAGCTTCATGAGCATAAGCATGAAATACAGAAACTGCATACTATACATCTTTAGCTTTTAATTGTAAAAATGTTTCATTTAGTTTGTTCTATTAATATTAAAAATATTAATAATAAATTAATTATATATTTATATTAATTATTAATATTATAAATGTTTGGCCATTGTACATCCAATATCATACATAACATTAATTTGTAATCCAAATTCATCTAAAATATTATTTAATAAAAATAAAAAATATACTAATCTAATAATAATAATAATAATTGGGTATTGCTAAATATCACCAGTGGTGATTATCACCACACTATTTAATTCTGGCTGAAAATTATAATTTTGGCCAGAGTTAAAAAACACATCATAATTTTTTTTTCAAAAATTTTAATTTAAATAATAAATGTGTAAAACAAACCTGAGTAGATACTAATCACACTAAAATTTTGAAAATTTGACTAAAAAAAATCTTTTTTAAAACAAAAAATTGTATTTTGCTTATAAAATTAAACTTTCCTATTTTTCTCAAAAACTATCTAAACAACAGCCTTTATAATCTAAGGCAAACTTGTTCTACCCATAAATTTATATATAGTAATGATATTTATATTATAATTAGAATAATGTCACAATCAAAAATTTTTGAAAATTCAAAAAATATTTTACATGTAGTAACGATTACCACTGGTGATATTTAGCAATACCCATAATAATTTAATAATATAACAATAATTAATAATATAATATTTATTTAAAAATAAATACCTTTCTCCTGTTTTTATATTTAAAAATTTCATTGGAATTCCATGTTTACATGTTATACCAACAACTCCACTAATATCCAATGCATTTGAAAGTATTTTAGAATTTTTTTCATTTGCTACCTTAAAAGCTTTCATACATGGATCATTTTCCTAACATATTATTAATTATTTAATATTTAATTTAAATTCAACTTTTAATCAAAATTTACCTCAGAACTTTCTTTTTGTAAATATTGTAAATATAATTTTTCAAAATCAAAAAATTTATCATCCATAAAATATTTAGAATAATAATCTTCTTCTGTATTATCATTTCCACCAAATTTTAATCATCATAATTGAAAACATCCATCAAAACATACAGTTAATCTATTTAAAGAACCTGAATTACATGAATTTTTCTAAATAAAATAAAGATATAAGATAAGTATATATAATTATTTATATTAAGAATATCAATAAATACTTACTAATGGATATGCAGGACAGAAAACTTCAGGTTTCTTAACCACTTGTTCTGTTAAAAACTTAATTTTTTCTTTTTTAACTAATATATATTGTCTAAAAGTAAACATAAAAGGTTTATAAATATTTTTATGACTACTAAGCTATAAATTTTAATTTATCATTAATAATTAAATACTGTTAAAAAATATTAAAATTTATAAAATATAATTATTTATACATACTTTATTATCATGAATATGTCTTAAAGCAATACAAAAACTTTCATATAATATTTGTGCTAATAGAAGTAGTTTTTCTGCAAATTCTAATAATTTTATTTCAAATGCAATTAATGGATTTATAGGAGAAGCAGAAAATAATCCTCTGCATGTTAATGCAACTGCCAAATTAGACTGTTCACAATTATACAAATTGAATTGTTTTTTAATTTCATCTAGAAATAAATAAATAAATAAATTAATAAAATTTTTATAAATATTTACAAATAACAAATAACTTACGTTCAAAATAAATACAATCGATTGTAATTATTTTAAATAGTTCATTATTATAACATTTTACATAAAGACATATATTTTCTTCAACATTACATTGACTTTTCAACTCAATTAACGCGTCTTTAAGTTGAACACGAATTGACTGCCAGGATTTATTCAAACGAGTTTGCTTTCTCTATAAATACTATTATCACTATCAACAGGTATACTTTTATCAATAAAATCATTATTAACATCATCATAATTATTTTGTTGCAAATTAAATTCAGTAGGATTTGAATCATAAGTTTGTTCAGTTGAAGTATTGGAATTTCAGTATTGCGAATAAATGCTCGTGATTTACTATATTTGATACCATGAGGTTTTTTAGTATGAGGCATTTTTGCCAAGAAAGTTTTTGATTCAGTCTCCTAAAAAGAAAGAAAATGTTTAACATACTTAAAAAACAACAAAAAATTTCTTTTCCGTCCGAAAAGTGAAAGAACTTACCAACTAATGTCAATAAAAATTTTGTTAAAGAAAGAATAGGTATATATTAAAAAAACTAAGAAATTCCTAAGTTGTTTTATTCTCAGTTTTTTCAATGTTTAATTAAGTGCTGAAGTGTAGATTATTTTTCGTTGGTGCTGATTACACGTGATCAGCTGCCCAAATTTTTAGTATCGATTATGACTCATCAGTAGAGTTTTAGTATGACCTTTCAGCCTTTTATAGGTCATGATTAGCAAGTGAATGAGGTGGCTAGAGAACAGTGTAAAAAATTATGTCATAATTACGTATTTTTGATATACGTTGTACCCGTGGTGTAACTGGGATGATGTTTATTGGCACATGTCACGTAACCGTAAGAAACGTGTTGTTTATATTTATCTCAGCGATTTAAAATACTTTTGAAATTTTTTTGTCTATTTGTTACACATTATTTGTCAGGTGGGACAGGTTTCTGTTACTAAAAATAGTAAAATTCAATTACACTACGGATGCAGGATTACTCATTACTACTCCAATAGGGGTCAAATAGAATTTATTTAAGACCATCGCTTGTTCTGTAGAATACTGTTTTTAATTAAAGTATGGCAAGCCTATCATACAGTCAAGTAGCTCGAATGTCTCCAAGGGAATTAAAAAAGTTAAAAGAGCATAAGAAAGAGTTAAAAGAGCGTGAGAAAGTGAAAGAGTTTGAGAAGGAGTTGTATAGTAAAGAATGTGTTGCTCAAAGTATCAACTTTGTAGTTGGTGAAGCAAATAAAGAATTACCTGCCTTGATTGATCGTGAGATATTTTCCTACTATTTAGCAACAATACTTGCAAGGAATAAAGAGGTAGTTGCAGTGTGGTTAAGAATTTTACAAGGTCGCTGTGAAATTTACCTTTCTAAGAACTCTGATTGGCTCGACAAAGATAATAAGTATATTGATAATATTACAAAATATCTGAAAAATATATCAAAAAATGCTCCTGTGATATCAAAAGATAACGAAAGAGATTTTCTTGAGGCTGTAACGATTTACTGCTCTACTAAACTTAAATCTAGATTGAAAAAACTTCATGATGATATTGAATTCTATGATGATAATGAACATGTTAAATTTTTCAGTGATTTTCTTTCAGTTAGGGTTACTATGGTTAGCAATGCAGAAAATACAAATATTATCACAATATCTGGAATTTGTAAAGAGTATTGTGAGAAAATTAAAAAGGCTAAAATTGAGTCTAGAATTCCCTCAGAATTTTTAAGACATATTAAGAAAGTGTCGTTTTATATGGCTTCTACTATAGGTATTGTAGAATGTGCACGTAATATACAATATAAATCACTATTCTCTAACGTTTAAGTGTATAGAGTGAACCCTGTTATCATAAAAAATCAGCCCATATATTCGTGGGAAAATATTATCAGAAGGTTTATTGATGAAGACAGATATAAACGTTTCATGAATAGGTGTTCGAAAAAGCCTAAAATAATGGAAAGAATCAGTAAAGTATATACCGATAAAGCCACACAAAAACAACAACCACTTGACGGTGATAACGTTAAACAATGTATATACTTACATGCGGAAATGAACATATTGGCCTCCTTAATTATCGACAAGAAAATTAAACGTAGAGTGTTTATAGCAGTGTCAAAGAGATGTTGTTTCTTGTGCGAACTTTACATTAATTTTGCACAACTATATTATGGATATAATATCATCGTTTTTGAACCACAATTTTTTACTAAATATGATTTTGATTGGAAAAACACAAAAATATGTAGTGGATGGAAATTTCCGCATGTAAGGAATAACAAATTTATGGCTGAATCCCTGAATTATATACTAAAAAATCTTAATCAAATCATAGAACAAAAATTAGAATACTATACCAGTAATTTACCAGCGGATTCTAGTGATGGACAATATATATATAGATATATTAAAGGTTTTAGCAGTAACCCTAATAATAACTTTAATTTATTTTCTTAACAAGGCTGCGTGAAATTTAGAAAATAAACAATGTATGCAATTTTCAATTTGTGAGCTATACTTTTTTTATATAAAACATTATAATTAGGAAATATCAGATTTGTAGAGATAAAAGTTTAATTACAGGAAGAATGAGAGTATATTCTATCAATAAAGCATAAAAGTTCAAAGCGAAATTGTACTTTTCTTATAAATGAATGTAAAAAAGTTAGCTTAAAGGGAAACATTTCAAGCTCTAACACATAAGATGAGAGTTTTTATACTATCTAATGCTGCATTTCACCTACATTTGTTTCTATTTCATATAGGATATAAAAATTATATTAACGCAAGAGATAAAGTGATTTCAGATATATCTGTAGACAAAATATTTTGACTAGAAAAAAAAACTATAAAAAGTATCTTTAGGAGATTCAGATTTTTGTGATAATTTACTTGTAAATAAAGACAACTGTTCACAAACACAATTGATCTATCTCATTTGAAGATTTTAATCTTGGGGATTGCAGGTAAACTTTCTGTCTTATTTCTGTTCAGATGAATAAAAAAGTTCATTAATCAAATTTGCAAATGGTTTAAGGATTGATCTTTAATGTTAATATGACTGCATTATGTAAATCTGATCAATGAGTACTTTCTAATTTACAATAGAAAAATTTGATGTTATTCCATTGCATATAAACTTTGGGTATATACAGGATTGTTCAAGAATAAATTACATGTAATTATTTGTTAGTCTGGAATTAAACATCCTGGATTTATCTGGGGTAAAAATAGATTAATCTATATTTCATCCTGGATTTTCCTATATTTCATCCAATATTTATCCTGAATCTGATCCATATTTTATCCCAAATTAATTACTTAAATTTCACCAATAATTACATTACATCCAATTATTAAACCTAGACTAATCGTTAAAATTAAATCCAGGATAAAATATAAACTAAATCCAAAATGAAATATATATTGATTAAATCTGTAATAAAATATGGATTAATCAGGATTTGATAATTGGATGTAATGTAATTTTTGGTGAAACTTAAAAAATTAATCTGAAATAAAATGTGAATCAAATTTAAGATAAAATATAGATTAGATATAAAATAAAATCTGGAATGAAATATAAATTAATCAATTTCATCTCAGATAAATCCAAAATTTGATCTAGAATTTAATTCTGAACTTTTGATCAATATGACACTTTATAATTAACTTATTACATTATCATATTATAAGTGCAACCATAATGTGAAGAAAATAATTTAACCACACCACTCTTAAATGCAAATCATTTTAATCAACAATTTGAATTTTCTTTTATATTATACTTTTTGAATATTGTTTTTAAATATTGAACAATACATTTATATACATATAATGTAAATAATAATAAAATCATATAAAATGTGAAAATATAAATTTTTTAATAAAATATTTACTTTATCTGAAAATTTATATTAAATACCATTTTGTTTAATTTTAAATAATAATAAAAAAAAGAATTTTAATCATTAATAGCAAATGCATTCATATATATAAAGAAAATTTCTAATTATCACTGGTGGTGATTTTACCACCATATATAATAAATCACGTGATCAAGGCGTAGTTGCGATGTTTTGAAATAAATTTTATTAAAAGCTAATTTAAAAGTTTAAATATGAATACATAATAATTTTACAGTTTTACAATGCAATTTCAATTATAAATTCCTTAATTAGTTACTCTCACTAAGAATCCTTTTACTTTAGTTTCAACTATAATTCATCAATTTTTCTCACTAAAGATTCTTCTTTTACAATTACGCAAATCATGACCTGTACCTTCACACCCTTTACACTTTCTTTCCTTCTTATCATTTCTATTAACTTCTAAGTTGCCTTCAGTTTTCTTTTGTTTCTTATTCTGTCTTAAAGTTTCTCCTTCACTTAAGTATCGACCTAGGGGTCGTCCACGACATCTTGAAGTTATTGGATTAGAATATTCTAGAGCTCCGAATGGATCGGATAGAGTCAGGTAATTGACTTAACCTGACCCGAGGAGAAGTCACGAATTTGATGACCTGACCTAAATATCACGAATCAGTTCGGGTATCCAATCTGACCTGTTGACCCGATATTTTAGATCAAAAAAAAAACGTTTCAGCGTTTTTTATATATCAAATTATAAGAAAAAACTCTAACCGTTTTTTTTTACAATTATTTTGTGGAAAAGAACGTTTCAGCATTTTTTTACATATTAGATTACGCCAAAACATTTTTTATATCGGGTCAGGTCAGGTACCCAACCCGACCCGTTGATGTTTAAAAAAAAACATTTTTTTAATTCATTTAATGAAAAACGTCGGGTCAGCTTTTTTTCATTAAAAAAACATCTTTTTTTGATTTATTTAATGAAATAACGTCGGGTTATACAATTTTTCATTAAAAAAACATTTTTTTTTATTCATTTAATGAAATAACGTCAGGTTCGGCGTTTTTTCATTAAAAAAATGTTTTTTTATTCATTTAATGAAATAACGTCAGATTTAGCGTTTTTCATTAAAAAAATATTTTTTTGATTTATTTAATGAAATAATGTCAGGTTCGGCGTTTTTTCATTAAAAAACGTTTTTTTCATTTATTTAATGAAATAACGTCAGTTTCGGTATTTTTTCATTAAAAAATATTTTTTTTGATTTATTTAATGAAATAACGTCAGGTTCAACATTTTTTCATTAAAAAAAGACGTTTATTATTATTATTTTTATGAACAAACGTCAGATTCAGGTCAAAAAAAATGGGTTGGCATTTTTTATATATAAAAAATGCCGAAATGTTTTTTATTGCCTCAAAATATATCGGGTCAATGGGTCGGGTCAGGTATCCGACTTGTGACTGACCTGACCTAAGGTCAGGTCATTAAATTTGCTACCCGACCCAAATTTTTCAGGTCAACCCATCGGGTCACCTGGGTTGACCTGACCCGTTCAGAGCTCTAGAACATTCAATATTTTCTTGTTGATTTCCTGCAGTATTTTCATCAGTTGTTTGATTACAAAGTAATTCTTGTTGCTTTTCTTCAATATATGTTTGAAGTAACCATTCAACTCATTATAACAATCTAATTTTTGTGTTAAGTCCAAAGCCTTTTTTGCGAAACCAAATGCTTTTCCATATTTTGATTTTGCCAAAATGATTCCTTGAAGCTTTTCTGTATTAACTTGTTCACCACAAACATGATGAACATAATTAAAATTGATTTCTTCATGAACCACTGCTGAAGAATTATGATCTTCAACAATTGATATAACATCTAATAAAGCTATTTCTTTATCATCAATATTTAATTTCGAATCTTGATATCAGCGCAGGAAATATGAAATTTTGCTTGTAAACTCTTTCTAAGAACTCTATAAAAATGTCTACATGGAATACCATATGATATTAAAAGGTTACAGATACAAGAAAAACTTCCATCTGCCATCAAAACTACGAAATGTGATTTTGTTTGTGACAATTCTGGCTGAACTTTCCAAATTTCAACAATTAATAAATTTTGTATCTTTTTGATTATAGTTTGAAGTAATATTTGTGTTGCATCATAATCATCTTTCCGAAAACCTTCATTATCATCTGTATTATCAACCTAAATAAAAGAAACAACAAAATTAGCAACCATATAAAATTTTTCAATTCATAATAAATTCCCTTCTAAATCCTAAACGGATCCTAACCCTAACCCCTAACCTAACCTAATCTTAACCCTAACTCTAATCCTAATCTTAACCTTAACCATAACTCAACGCTATCCTAATCCTAAAGCTACTCTAAAACCTAACTTACTTGCTGAATAGTATCTTTATCAACCAAATATGCATCGTAAAAAAATGAATGCTTCATCTGATTTTGTGTTGCTGAAAGAATGTGTGGAATTAAAAATTCCTTACAAATTTCATTAATACCTACAAAAAATTTTGAAGGTACATCATCCAAAGTTTGTCGAGGTAAAATATTTCTCATTTTGATTATACGTTCATATTTCATTTCATTATCGAGTATATTTTGAATCTCATTGGCGAGTTGATATAAGAGAAAATTTTTTTGGACAGCAGCTTTAAGTAGATGATTAAGGGATTCTACTCTTTGAGTGCTATTTATTTCACAATTGAAAATTTCATTTATATAGCAAGTAGCCCAACTTTCCTTTGTTGGTTCAAGCATCCGCTTCAAATATTTTGATATTTCAGAATATTTTTCAATTAAAATTTTCCATTTTGATTCAAAAATCTCATAAACAAGACTATTACAGCATGAAAAAAATTCAGCTCGAAATTCACTAAATTTTTGCAATCCAAGTTTTGGTTTCACATTCTTTTTAAGGTTAAGATCAATATGAAATATGCACAAGTTGTGCTTTGATGTTGGAAAAACAAAATTAATAGCATTTGCCATAGCAGGGTCATAATCAGTATATATAACACGAGGATAAACATCACTTGAAACCTTTTTAAGTTGTTGTAATACCCAAATAAATGAGTTTTCTGTTTCATCTTCTAGCAATGCACTTGCTATCAATCGTGATCTTGTATTATTATCAACAATAAGAAATAAACATAAAACCATATCATAACGATTTATTCCAGCTGTGCAATCAAAAATTAAGACTTCGTGAAATCTAATATAGTAAGAACATTGATCAGGTGACATCATGATTAATGATGTTAGTCTTCGATCATTTTCAGATAAGCGAAATTCAAAGAACCATTCAAGTTCTTGTTGTTTTTTTCCATAAAGATAATGTAAAAAATTTGCACTATCATTTTTAACAACTTCCTTTTGCTCAACCTTAACTTTTTGAATAATGTTATATAGATCCTTTTTTAAAATTGGATGCTCAGGATACTTTGCTCGAAGTAATAGATATATCTGTGTAGTGCTAAATATACTATGTTTCACATAAAATTCAACATCGGTAATCATTTCTGAAGTAAATTTTCTAAATTTAGGTGCCATTTCTGCAATTAATGGATTCATAACATGATTGTGTTCAAGTTTAACAGATGTAATACCTATGGTATTTTCTTTTTTAGGTTTAGTTGCATTAACATGCCAAGGACAATTGACCTGGTAACTTCCTCTATTCCTTTGGTTATCAAGATTAATAATCTTCTTTGATACATGATTACCAGAATGAGTACACTCATATTTCCTTCGCTTAACATGAAGTTTTTTCTGATCAGCTGTTAAACCTTTCATTTCTTTTTGATGCAAATAATACTCAACTCTTGTTTTTTTAAAAGAAAATCCTTCCTGTAAAGCATATCGTTCAAGATAAACTTCAAGTTCTTTTCAAGTATGAAACTTTGCACCTGTAATTATCGTATAATGAAAATCATTTTCTTCATCACTAGAATCAAAACATTCATTAATAGGTTCATTTTCTTTATTGCTAGAATTGATAATTTCGTGATTTACATTCATTATTAGGTAGTTATAATGTAAGAAAGGTTAAAGTAGAAGAAAAAGAAAGAAATAAATTATAAACTGTGGGAAATCAAAATAGTTGATCAGAAAGCTTAATAATTAAATCAGGCGATTACGTAATAAATCACATGATCAGGTGAAAACACCTGAGGCGTTACCTAATTAATTTCATATATAAAATGGAAAAATAAATCTTATTAAGAACAATTTTTAAAAAATTTATAATTTATTATTGGAAAAAAAAGGAACTTTATATTTTTTTTATATCTTAAAATATAGTTTCAGTAATTTTTATCTTAAAAGTTTATGTAAAATTACATAAACAGGTATTTTCAGTATTTGTCGTCTAGGGTGATAAATATTATACGTCACCTTAATATAATCACATGATTTTACAATAATATTTTGTTATTGAATTTTTATAAGATTATTTAAATATTATATATATATTATTTATATATTATCCATACATTATCACTATACATTATCTATATATTATTTAATAAAGCAATATACTTTACATTTTCCTTACTAGGACATTTAGAAGCATAGTGTTCTATTTTATGACATATACTGTACCACATTTACGTTTTCCAGTATTACCGTTTACTTCAATATCTCCTTTTTCACAACTAATATTAGTATGCTTCATCCTATACATGCTGCCCAAATTATTTTGGGATGTCATAATTATAATTTGGAATGCTATAATTCATTCAGTTTATATATAATTTACTATGTAAAGTGCCAAAATAATTTGGGATGCCATAATTGAATTTGGGATTTTACTTATAATTATGGCAGCCCAAAATAATTTAGGTGGCATGTATACTTCATCCTTTTAACACTCACTTCATTTTCTTTATTAAAAACTTTTAGTTATTTGTTAGGCTACTCTTTACCATGATGTACTAATGAATCTTTAATATCATCAACATCATATACACATCCATCTGATAATTTTACAACATTATTTGAATCAGTATTTGTTAATTGAGTACCAGCTTCACATTTTACTTACAATGTATATATCATTTCATTATAATTAATATTTTTATAATTATGTCTTACGTTTAAATCTTGCTGATTGGCCTGATCTTAAACTAAATTGAATGTAAATTGTCTATATATTCCTAATCCAATATCTAAACTAACCCTAATTCTTTATCTTAATCCTAATCCTAACCCTAATCTCACACCCTAATTTAACTCTAATTCTGCACCTTAACCCGCATCCTAACCTAACCCTAATCCCGCATTCTAATCCTAACCTTAATCCTACACCTTAATCCTAACTCTAATCCCATATCTTAAATCTATACCTTAATCTAATCCTAATCTCATATAACTATATCTTCTAATACAATCTTTTAATAAAACTTATCAAATGAAGCTTATAGTATTCAACTCTATATAATTTAACTACAAACCTCTTCTGCTTTTCATACTCTTTTATATAATGTTCAGCAATTTCCCAAGAACTAAATTGTGCACCAACAGACAATTCCAAAGGTTGACTTAGCAGAGGATATTGTATTGAGTTAAGACTTCCAGCTCCATTCGAAAATAGGCCTATAAGAATATTTATGTTACTTTCAACTTCTTTATCAAGTTCTATTTGTTCTATGTATTAAATATTAAGTTAGCTTTTGTTTCTTTTATTTTACTAGGTAGGAACACATATTATACGAACCTTAATTAACTTTAAAGTTATCTCTATCTAACAAATAAGCAGATTCAACTGGTATATCTATATTTTAACCAAAAAAACTCCATAAAAGAGAGTTTCAGTATTCCTTTATTAAAAACTTTTTTTTTTACCTTGATAATATGTTGTTTCGTACAAAGGTTCAATTGGTTCCATTTTTGAGTCATTTAAATAGCTAGTTATGTGTAAGGTTGCTTGCTGAAACCTAGGGGTTTAGGCAAAATGGCATTTCGCCAAAAAGCGAAATTCTGCCAAAACTATATTAAAGTTATATCAAAAAACTGGCGAAACTTTGGAGAAAGGCGAAACTGCCAAAACTTATTATAAATGCCGAAACTGCTGAAATTCTGCTAAAACTATAATAAATCTATAGTAAAATTTTGACAAAACTAATCATAAGATTTTGAAGAGGTTTAGATAAGCAACCTTAATTATGTGACAAAGAATAAAGAAAGAGTCGTACTTTACTAAAAATGGCCAATTTTTTGAAATATTTTTATAAACCTAGATACAATGACTTTCAAAACAATTGTGCAATTATTTTGTAAAATTTTTAAAATATATTAAGATATATTTGAGGTATTTTTGAGATTAAAATATTAAAATAATATCAAAGTTAATTATATTATAATAATAAAATAATAACAAAAACATTAAAAAATTATTGTGATATTATTTTGAGTTATTTTTATAGACCTAGATATAATATAATTACAAAAGTATAATAAAAATATTTTGATGTATTAAATGTATTTTTGTAGTATTTTTAATTCTAAAATGAAAATTAAAATTTTTCCACTATAGCGAAGTTTTGCTAGTATTACATGACATAAATATCATTTCCTTTTTTGGAAATTTGTATAATCCATTTGCATAAATAATTTTCATTTTTCGTCAGAAGTAAAATTTCCTTTTTGGGAATTTTGTGTAATGTTTAAACCATTACCCTGTATCACACTCTCAAGCTTTCAAAAATTACTAAGTATTATTTGAACTTAGAATTTTTTTAATGAAAAAATTATATTTGTCATCTTATTTGTCACATGGTTAATTCTGGCCAAGTTCTGTAATTCCAGTCAAATCATATAATATTACACAAATTTCCTAAAAAAAAAATTTTACTTTTGACAAAAAATAGAGCAAATTGGTTACACCAATTTCCTAAAAAGGAATGATCTTCGAGTCATGTGACATTAGCAGAACTTCGCTATAGCGGAAAATTATAAAATCCTTTTAAAATTATTACAAAATCATTTCAAAAAATTGGCCATTTTTAGTAAAGTAGATCATTTTTCTTTCAGGATTTTTTTCTTTTGATAATCCAGATGAATTCTTTAAATTGTTAATGATAACATTAAGTAATGTAAATACTAAATATATAGCTACTTTACTAAAAATGGCCAATTTTTTAAAATGATTTTGTAATAATTTTAAAATACTACAAAAATACATTTAATACATCAAAATGTTTTTATTATACTTTTGTTACTTTACTAAAAATGTCCAATTTTTTGAAATGATTTTGTAATAATTTTAAAATACTACAAAAATACATTTAATACATCAAAATGTTTTTATTATATTTTTGCTATTATTTTGTAATTATATTGTATCTAGGTCTATAAAAATAACTCAAAATAATATCACAATAATTTTTTAATGTTTTTGTTATTATTTTATTATTATAATATAATTAACTTTGATATTATTTTAATATTTTAATTTCAAAAATACCTTAAATATATCTTGATATATTTTAAAAATTTTACAAAATAATTGCACAATTGTTTTGAAAGCCATTGTATCTAGGTCTATAAAAATATTTCAAAAAATTGGCCATTTTTAGTAAAGTATTATTTTGTAATTATATTGTATCTAGATCTATAAAAATAACTCAAAATAATATCACAATAATTTTTTAATGTTTTTGTTATTATTTTATTATTATAATATAATTAACTTTGATATTATTTTAATATTTTAATCTCAAAAATACCTCAAATATGATATATTTTAAAATTTTACAAAATAATTGCACAATTGTTTTGAAAGCCATTGTATCTAGATCTATAAAAAATATTTCAAAAAATTGGCTATTTTTAGTAAAGTAAAAAAAATTAGAAAACTATTATAAAATAATTACAAAACCATTGTAATTTTTTGACATTATTTTAACATGAAATTATAAGCCTAGATAACATGGTTTTACTTGCTAAAAATAGCTATTTTTTTGATATGCTTTTGATATAGCTATAATACTATTTTTATATAGTTTTAATGCATTATGCCAACAATTAAAACCATGTTATTTAGGCTTATAATTTCATATCAAAATAATGTCAAAAAATTACAATAGTTTTGTAATTGTTTTGTAATTATTTTATAATAGTTTTATAATTTTTTTTTAATAAATTTATAATACAATTGTAATTAATTTCAAAATACATTTATATAATTTTATAATGGATTTGTAATAGTTTTTAATTAATTATGCAATTGTTACATTATTGTTATATTATATATTCAGTGTAATAAAAATATTATAGCTAATAGACCATTTTTTATATAAAAAACAAGTTTCAAAGTAGAATTAGTAACTTCAAAAATCGCCTTTTAATGACCATATCCACCACCCAAAGCATGAAACCTACAAATAATTAAAGAAATAATCAGTAAACTGTTTCTTTGATTAAAAAAGTTATAGATTTTGAAGTTAAACTTCGAAACTTACCATCACTAATAATCCAAAATTTTCTTTCAAACGTATTTGAAAATCTGAAGTTAAAGTTCCTACAAAAAAATAAATAAATAAATAAAAATTGCTAAAAGCTTCTAAATATTAAAAATTCTTCTGAGACATACCTAAGATTAGTTGAAAGCTGAAGGCCTATAAATAAATAAAAAATGTATTAAATACTAACGTCTTTAAAAAGTTTTTCGTTAAAAAAGTGATTTAAAAGCTTACCTATTCTAGAATTCAATCGAAAATAAAATTGGAATAAAATCTAGAAATCCATTTTAAAAAACTGTTTAGAGAAGTTTTCAAAAGTGCTTTAAAAATTTCTTTAAAGATTTCAGTAATGAATTGAAGCGGTTTCCTATAAAATAGTAAAAAAAATTAAAAATAAATAAAATATATTAATATTTAATATTAATAATTTGGGGTAGTAGTATCTTTCGAAAGAGGGATCTATGCTTCGAAATCAGACCCAGATTCCTATAAAATGAAAAAAAAGTTAATAACTTTTTTTTATAAAAAAAAAATATTTGAATGAAGCAACTAAAACTTACCAGGGCATTCGACTTCTTTGAAGTTTGAAAGTCAGATTCTTATAAAACAAAAAGTAAAAACGAGCTGTTAAAACTTTTTGTTGAAATGCGTAAATTAAGAAATCTGAACAAAACTTACATGTCCAAAGAAACCTGAAGAGCAACCTAAAAAAAAAAAAAATGAACTATTAGTTACAGACTTACAGTTAAAGTTACCAGCTGAAATGGTAAAGGTCAAAGCTGAAATGTCTAAATTAAAATCTGTCATAATGCTGAAATACTGAAATAATTTTGACATGTAAAAATTATTGAAATGTCAAAATAGTCAGAATTGTCAAAATAATTTTAACATGTCAAATTGACTAAATTGTCGAAATGTACAAACTATACGAAATTAATTTCAACATGTCGAAATTTTTAGAATTGTCAAATTGTCAAAATTGTTGAAATGAAAAACTGATGTATTCAAAATTAATATTATAAATAAATGAATATGTAAATTTAAATAAAAATAATTAGTTAATGTTTTATTTAAAGCAAAAATTCTTATTTATTTAGTGAAAAAAATAGACAAAATCATCCATAAGTGGACAAAATTGTCCAAAAAAAAGTAAAAAAAAAATAGAAAGATTGGACAAAATAATGTGAAAAAAAAAATCTAAAAAGTACGAAGTTTGAACAAAACTGTCCAAAAAAAATTACAAAATACGAAATTTGGACAAAATTGTCTAAAAAAAAAGTAAAAAAAAAATAGACAAATCGCTAAAAAATTATAAAGATTGGACAAAATAATGTGAAAAAAAAATCTAAAAAGTACGAAGTTTGAATAAAACTGTCCAAAAAAAATTACAAAGTACAAAATTTGGACAAAATTGTCCAAAAAAAAGTAAAAAAAAAATAGACAAATCGCTAAAAAATTATAAAGATTGGATAAAATAATGTGAAAAAAAAATCTAAAAAGTACGAAGTTTGAATAAAACTGTCCAAAAAAAATTACAAAGTACGAAATTTGGACAAAATTGTCCAAAAAAAAAGTAAAAAAAAAATAGACAAATCGCTAAAAAATTATAAAGATTGGATAAAATAATGTGAAAAAAAATCTAAAAAGTACGAAGTTTGAATAAAACTGTCCAAAAAAAATTACAAAGTACGAAATTTGGACAAAATTGTCCAAAAAAAAGTAAAAAAAAAAACAGACAAATTGCTAAAAAATTATAAAGATTGGACAAAATAATGTGAAAAAAAAATCTAAAAAGTATGAAGTTTGAACAAAACTGTCCAAAAAAAAATTACAAAGTACAAAATTTGGACAAAATTGTCCAAAAAAAAAGTAAAAAAAAATAGACAAATCACTAAAAAATTATAAAGATTGGACAAAATAATGTGAAAAAAAAATCTAAAAAGTACAAAATTTGAACAAAATTGTCCAAAAAAAGTAAAAAAAAAATAGACAAATCGCTAAAAAATTATAAAGATTGTACAAAGTATGAAATTTGGACAAAATTGTCCAAAAAAATACCTAAAAAAATTATAAAGTATGAAATTTGGACAAAATTGTCCAAAAAAATACCTAAAAAAATTATAAAGTATGAAATTTGGACAAAATTGTCCAAAAAAAATTGCCTACAAAGTAAGAAAAAATTGCCAAAAAAAAAAAAATATATTGTCATTTATTAACAAATTCTTTTGCCAAATCTTCTACATTATAGTTTATAATTTCTCTTTCAGTTTCTTCCTTATCATTTTCATTGTCACAATTATTGTATTTGTTATCATCATTATTCAAATTATCCTCGATTAAATTATTATCATCTTCCAAAAAATCCTTATCCAAACCATCAATAATGTTTTGATGCAATACATTTATAGTATTTTTGATTAATACTACAACTTGGTTATTTGGAATAGGATATCTGTCAGTTGTAGTGCTTTGAAAAAAATCCGATCTGATCTGGATCCACAGATTTGATCTGAGCCAGATCTGGTTCAGTTTTCAAAATTCTGATCCGTAGATTTAAAAAATCTGATCTGATCAATTTCAGATTGGATCAGATCATAACACAAGAAAATCTGATCCGATCTGAACAGATTTGGATCAATTTTTTTTTTAAATAAAAAAAAAATTTTTTTTTAAAAAACCTTTTCCTGGACGAACAGACGAAACTGGACGACCAAGATTTAAAGAACAAACTAGGTAAGTTGGTTTCTTTTTTTTGTTATTTTTACTTGAGGAAATGTAATTAATGTTTCCTTCTTTTTTAGTAAGAAGCTTAGATAAACGAAGCCTAATAACACGACCAGGATTTAAAAAAAATGAATGAACTATAGTAAGTTCATTCCTTTTTTTTAAGTTTTTTTTTTATTTTTATTTAAGGGAACGTAATTAACATTTCCTTTCTTTTTTTTTAGGAAACCTGGACGTGAGACGAAGCTGAACGACTAGAATTTAAAAGAACGAACTATAGTAAGTTTGTTTCTTTTATTTTATTTTTTTTTTTACTTAAGTGAACGTAATTAACATTCCCTTTCTTTTTTTTTAGAAAACCTGGACGTGAGACGAAGCTGAACGACCAGGATTTAAAAAAAAAGAATGAACTGAACTATAGTAAGTTCATTTCTTTTTTTTGGTTTTTTTTTTATTTTTACTTAAGGGAACGTACTAATTAACGTTCCCTTTCTTTTTTTAGGAAACCTGGATGTGAGACGAAGCTGAATGACCAGAATTTAAAAAAAAAATGAACTATAGTAAGTTCGTTTCTTTTTTTATTTTTATTTTTATTTTTACTTAAGGAAACGTACTAATTAACGTTCCCTTTCTTTTTTAAGAAACCTGGATGTGAGACGAAGCTGAACGACCAGGATTTAAAAAAAAGAACGAACTATGGTAAGTTTGTTTCTTTTATTTTTATTTTTTTTATTTTTACTTAAAGAAACGTAATTAACGTTCCCTTTATTTTTTTTAGGAAACCTGGACGTGAGACGAAGCTGAACACCAGGATTTAAAAAAAAGAACGAATTATGGTAAGTTTGTTTTTTTTATTTTTATTTTTTTTATTTTTACTTAAGGGAACGTAATTAACGTTCCCTTTATTTTTTTTAGGAAACCTGGATGTGAGACAAAGCTGAACAACCAGGATTTAAAAAAAAGAACGAACTATAGTAAGTTCATTTTTTTTATTTTTATTTTTTTTATTTTACTTAAAGGAACGTAATTAACGTTCCCTTTTTTTTTTAGGAAACCTGGACGTGAAATGAAGGAATGACCAGGGTTTAAAAAAACGAACTATAGTAAGTTCATTTCTTTTTTTTGTTTTTTTTTTATTTTTACTTAAGGAAATGTAATTAATGTTCACTTTTTCTTTAGGAAATCTGGACATGAGACGAAGCTGAACGACCAGAATTTAAAAAAAAGAACGAACTATAGTAAGTTCATTTTTTGTTTGTTTTTTTTTTATTTTTACTTAAGGGAACGTACTAATTAATATTCCCTTTCTTTTTTTTAGAACAAGGACCAGATCTGAACCAAATTCGGGTCAGATTCAAATCGGATTAAATAGATCTGAACCAAATTCGGATCAAATTGAACCAGATCTGATCGAATTCAAATCAGATCAGATCTATTAAAATAAAAATCAGATCAGATCAGATTTAAGCTGAATCCGGTCTGAACTGATCTGTTAGGAGCACTAGTCAGTTGTTCTTCGAACTTGTATTTCCTTAATGATCTCTTCATTATCATCTTCTTCTTCAGGTTCTAGTTCTGCTAAACTATCATTAATGATAGCATTTATTTCACTATCACTTAATTTTACTGACTCTTTCTTCGTACCCTTTCCATAAAATCTGAATTCTGAATGTGTGTTTAATCAATAATATGATATTATTTTTGCTATTGACTCTAAACGTTTAACTTCAAGCTGAAGCCGTCTTTTATTACATATCCAGCCACATATAGAAAAACCCCGTTTGCATGATGCAGAGTTTAGGCAAATAGAAAATAATCATAATGCGAGTGATTGAAAATATGGTGGTTCTAATTCCATATTTGTCCACCATTTAATTGGATCATCAATTCCATTAGAATAAAGTTGGTTAAAAGGTCTTTCATTATTTTTATACATTAAAAGTTGTGAACAAAGTATGCGAGAGCATTCTAAGTCCATTCCTGCGTTTTTAGCTACTTTTCCAGTAATTATCACTATTCTTTGCCAAACACCATATTTTAAGCAAATGCCTAATTAATTATATTTAATTAGTATTATTTAAATATTTTATAATAAAATTGAATAATTAAAATAATTAATATACTAATGAAAGCGAGAATGTAAAAAAAATGCTAGTAAATAATTGTCATCATTAAACTCTTCAAGTCTTTTATTAATCATTGAAATATAATGATTTTTAAATTCCTGATTGAAGGTTCTTGGTAATTTTTTCATAGAAGCCGCGATACAAGCTATTCCAAAATAACAGTTACTTAAGTTAGCTGAACTTCTTTCTAATAATAGTATAGTATCATAAAGGGGTTTTAAAATAAATGCGAGAACCTTCAAGTCATTGAAAAAGTTCTATAAACGAATAATTGGTTTGATTTTTTCATTTGATAAAATGTTTGAATAGTTACTAGCTAACTGTAATAAAGATTAAAGAATAAGTAATATATATATAATAGTAATTAAAATTGTAACTTTTTACATACTTCTTCGAGAACAGCTTTTAGCCTTATAATATCTGAAATACTTTGAAATGCTGTAATCTACCTAAGGTTGCTTGCTGAAACCTAGGGGTTTAGTAGGCAAGATGGCGTTTTGCTGAAAAGTGAAATTCTACTGAAACTATATTAAAGTTATATTAAAAAACTGGCAAAATTTTGGAAAAAGGCGAAACTGCTGAAACTTATTATAAATGCTGAAACTGCTGAAACTCTGCCGAAACTATAATAAATCTAGAGTTCCGAACAGGTCAGCCAAATTCAGGTAACCTGACCTGACCTGACCTGAAATTCAGGTCAGGTATGAGATTTTTTAAAAAAATTCAGGTCAGGTATGAAGATTGACCTGACCTGATTGACCTGATGACCTGAAACTATTGATTCTACTATATAATAAAAGTGAGTTGCAGTATTGCGATTCACTTTTTTATATTGATTTTATATAAAAAAGTGAATCGCAATACCGCAATTCACTTTTTTTATATTAATTCTATATAAAAAAGTGAATTGCAGTATTGGGATTCACTTTTTTATATGATTTTAATATAAAAATGTTGAATCGCAATATTTTGAGAAAAAATGTTGCGAAAACGTTTTTTCATAATATTATATTAAAAAAATGTTTCGTAAAATAAATGCGAGAACCTTCAAGTCATTGAAAAAGTTCTATAAACGAATAATTGGTTTGATTTTTTCATTTGATAAAATGTTTGAATAGTTACTAGCTAACTGTAATAAAGATTAAAGAATAAGTAATATATATATAATAGTAATTAAAATTGTAACTTTTTACATACTTCTTCGAGAACAGCTTTTAGCCTTATAATATCTGAAATACTTTGAAATGCTGTAATCTACCTAAGGTTGCTTGCTGAAACCTAGGGGTTTAGTAGGCAAGATGGCGTTTTTCTGAAAAGTGAAATTCTACTGAAACTATATTAAAGTTATATTAAAAAACTGGCAAAATTTTGGAAAAAGGCGAAACTGCCGAAACTTATTATAAATGCTGAAACTGCTGAAACTCTGCCGAAACTATAATAAATCTAGAGTTCCGAACAGGTCGAAATTCAGGTAACCTATGCCAATGACCTGACCTGAAATTCAGGTCAGGTATGAGATTTTTAAAAAATTCAGGTCAGGTATGAAGATTGACCTGACCTGATTGACCTGATGACCTGAAACTATTGATTCTACTATATAATAAAAGTGAGTTGCAGTATTGCGATTCACTTTTTTATATTGATTTTATATAAAAAAAGTGAATCGCAATACCGCAATTCACTTTTTTTATATTAATTCTATATAAAAAAGTGAATTGCAGTATTGGGATTCACTTTTTTATATGATTTTAATATAAAAATGTTGAATCGCAATATTTTGAGAAAAAATGTTGCGAAAACGTTTTTTCATAATATTATATTAAAAAAATGTTTTGTAACATTTTTTTTTTTGATATTTCAATAATAACGTTGCGAAAACATTTAAAAAAAACGTTTTGCAATATTTTTTTTCAATATTTTAATAAAAAACGTTGCAAAAACATTTTTTTTCATAATATTATATTAAAAAAAAAAGGTTTGTACTGTTTTTTTTCAATACTTTAATAAAAATAGTCCTGAAATTTTTCAGGTTTCAGGTCAGGTCAGGTCAAACAGACAACCTGATATAACCTGACCTGACCTGACCTGAAAAAAAATTTCAGGTCAGGTTTATCAATTAACTTGACCTGACCTGACCCATTCGGAGCTCTAAATAAATCTATAGTAAAATTTTAACGAAACTAATCATAGGATTTTGAAGAGGTTTAGACAAGCAATCTTAAGTCCACCTGATTTTGCAAAAAGGAACAATTCCATCACCTTTAACATTTATTGATTTTATAAGTTCACGAAGTTTAGCTCCTAGTTAAATAGTAATTAGAGTAAGTTAAACTAAAAAAAAATTGTTAATATTGGGAATTCATACCTGCCATTGCATTGTTTCAAAAAAAATTCACCAATATATTGATTTTTTTTAGTAGATTTTCAGCAAACGGATATTTTACAATATCGCAAGATATTAAGTTTACACAATGTGAAATACACCGAACATCTTTGATGTATGGATACTTGCTTTGAATAATTCCACGTACTTTTCTCATATTAGAACCATTATCGCTTACTATAGCGGAAAATTTTTTAGCACCAACACGAATTAGAATATCTTCTATTTTTTCTGCGATGAATTCACCTGTATGGGAATTACTAGATAAATCTAAAAGTTGATAAATATATTCTTTATTTGTTGGTGTCAAGATTGTAAAATTCCATATTGAAAGGTGATTCAGAGAGGACCACCTGTTCAAAGCTAATAAAAAAAAATTTATTAAAAAAGTATATTAAAAATGAGAACAAACAAAATTTTAAATACTTAAGGTTAAATTTTTTGTGGCTTCCAATTCTCTTAAAACTTTAGAATTAACATATCCTAATTCTTCTTCAAATAAACGATTTGTCAAAATATCACGAGAAGGAGGTTATATGCCGAATTTAATTATTGAAGAAAATCCAGAAAAAATGGTGATTCAACTATTTGAAATGATACACCACAACAGATAAAAAATCTCATTAGCGCTTTATCGATTCTATCAGATTTTCCTTTTGAAAGTGGCTGATCTTTATCATGAAATTCATTTAATATTAATTGGCCATTAATTTTCATTTTTTTTGGTGTTTTCTTCAAAGTTACATTAATACATTCGTATAACATTTCCTGGAACTTTCATATAGTGGTTAGCAAGGTGATCCTTAAAAAGAGAAGTTTTACCCTTGCTGTATTTTATATTACAATAAATACATATAGCACTCACGTGTCCCTGTGAATCATGTTCCCCTTCTAAATAATATTGCCATATGTCGTCTTTTTGGTCTACCTTTTTTGAGAAGCTTAAGTTCGAAAGGCAAATTCATTTTTAAAAGAAAAAAATATATATATCTGAAATAAAAAAATTAAAGAAATTAAAAAGAGTTTGCATGTTTTCAAAAACTTTTTTTAGACAATTTTGTCCATTCTTATTAATTATACGTTTTGTACTACTAATCCTAAATGCTATAAAATTGATCTTATTATAGCATAATGGCTTTTTGGACAATTTTATCCATTCTAATTATTACACGTTTTGTACTACTAATTCTAAATGCGATCTTCACAAGTCGAAATATAATATACCGGTCATCAATCGGTCATATAACTGATTGGTACCTGATTGGTACCTGATCTGTTACTGATTCATTCATTCAGATACCAACCGGTCATCAATCAGGCATTTATTTCAATCGGCTACACATCAGTTATATGACCGATTGGTGCCAATTGGTGACTGATTGGTGTCAGTTTAACAATCAGTAAACAATCAATCATCTGTCATCTATATTGAAAGTTGACCGATTAGTTGCCGATTGGATATTGTTGACCATCAGTCATCAATCAGCTATCAGCAGGTCGAATTATTGTCAATCGAATACCAATCAAGCATATGTCAGATTACAGCTATTTGCGAAAATAACGGACCACTAATTCATTTTTCGACTGCGTATGACATTTTCATACGCAGTCATATGCATGGTAATATCTGCTCAGACCGTCAAACTCATTTTTTGAATTTTTCATATGCAATCATCTGCAGTTATATCACAATAATTCTAGCAGTTAACTATGCGTATATGACTGCATATGGCTGCATATGAAAATTTCATATGCAATCAAAAATCGAATTAGCTGGTCCGTTATTTTGCAAATAGCTGTAATAGATGATTTGTATGTAGCCGATTGATGCTCATTCAATAAATGTGCTTTATGATTTTATTTGATCTAAGACTTATTTTAACTGTTACTAGTAAACCGAACAATGATGGAAATCATAATAAAAATGTATGTACCCACATTATTTTTATATTGCATAAGCTAATAAATGATTTATTCTAAATAATAAACAATTTTGTCACCAATTGTATTAAAAGATTTAATAATTCTCCTAATTACCCACTGAAAATTTATCATTTGACTATACATGATGAAATAATATGTACAAAATAAATGAACAAGGGAATATACAAGGAATGATATTTAATAAAGAAAAAATAGGCAGAAAGTCAAAGATTTTTATAAAAAAGAATATTATTGGATAATTAAAGAAATAATTGAAAAAAGAAATATTACAATAATATTATTTGAAAGAAGTATTTTTAGAAAAAAAAAATTAACTGTATATACTAATTAATATACATAAAATTCGCAAAAGCAGGGGAGGGGGAATCAGTTATTAGTGAGAAATAGGTAAATAGAATACAAAATATAGGAAATCACCACCATCACAACACCACTACCATCACTACCATCAATCGTTCATTTCAAGATAATCATCGTCAGAAAGTTGGCCAGAAGGTTGGCCAGAAGATTGGTTGGAAAATTGGTCAGAAGGTTGTTGGTTGGAGGATTGGTCGGAAGGTTATTAGTTGGAGGATTGATCGGAAGGTTGTTGGTTAGAGGATTGGTCAGAAGATTGATTGGAAGGTTGGTCAGTACTTGTTAATAAAACAGTCTCTTCTATTTCTTCCTCACCTTCTCCAATGTCAGTGTTATATCCATCATTAAAGGACTTTTCACTTTTTGCAAATTTCATCAAGTCATGCTGCTGGTCTTGACGCTGGTCCAGCTGCTGGATGACTGTGATCTTTAACTTTCCTTTATATCTGGAACGAGTCCAATGCAGCACCAATAAAGGCGCCGCTGGTTCATTATTACAAAAATAATTACCCATAACTCGCTCACGTAATTTTCTATTATTGGGTTATTCAGTTCTTAATCGGTCAATATATTCACACAAAAATAATCATAACTTAAAAATTAAAATAGTTAGTAAAATTAAAAATAGTTAGAAATAGTTAGAAATAGTTAGTAAATAAATTAAAAATAGTTAGAAATAGTTAGTAAAATTAAAAATAGTTAGAAATGGTAAAATTAAAAATAATAAAAGCAGGAAGAAATACTCACTGTGTCAGATCTCCACTTAAGATCTTTGACAATAATATTTCTTCTCTCATTTTCGCAATCAGTCTTGGATTTCTTGGGCGAATGGTAAGCGTTATTGTCAATTATTAATTGTAAGCCTTCGTCCTTAAATTTCTTGACTAATGAATTTTTCACCATCTGTAAATGTTTTATTAATCTTCCCCTTTTTAATCTTTTCTGTATTAAATAAGAAGTTAGTATTAAGCAAATATTTACACTGTACAAAACTTTATTTACTTACGTCGTGGCGTCTGGAATTGGAATGTTTTCTTTTTTCTTGCAGTTTTTTTCTTGACGATGACCGATTCTTTTTAAGATGCTCTTCACATTGATAATGATGAAGGGAGTGAATTATATCATATAAAATTTTGTTAGAAATAGGAAATATATTATTATTAATATTTTCCATTATACTAGGTATAATATCGTTAATAACACGATTTTGCTGATTAGTGAATGTTTGATCCAAATCAATCCTTCTCCCTTCTGGTAACGCATCATATTTCCAAATAACTTCCTTCTATATAAAAATTAAAATTAACAATATCAGTTAATAAATATATATAAAATTAATTTGGGATATCCTTATTTACCCTTAAGGCTTCTCTCAGATCTTTTGGCATATCACTCTTCGTCAAATAAAAGGGAGTATTTGAACTATTTGAGCTATAGGAGCTGTCCGAATCACTTGAATCGTCTGAACTTGATTGGACTGGGCTTTTCCTTTGCTTTATCGCTGATGGCTTTTCTGGAATTTTTGTCATCATTGTTAGTATTTTTTTTTGACGGCCTTTTTAGTACCCTATATTTTTCATTAGTAGCGCTAGTTACAGCGCTTTCTTTACCTTTTTTACTAATACCACTAGTTACAGCGGTGTCACTTTTTTCCATTTTAATTGTTATATTCTCATTTGACAATATAAGAATTGGTTCTTGTTGAGAACCAGCCTGTGAAGAACCTCGTGAAGAAACAGTCTGTGAAGAACCTAGCACCTCATAAGATTCATTATTTTGCTGTTCTTGTTGTCCTTGTATAATATTCGATATTTTTTCAAAAAAATATTTGGCTTGTTGGGTAAAAGCTATTAATTTGGATAATCATTAGTTTTTAGTATATCCTGATATCTGCTGTTCACCGATCAACTTACCCAATAGCTCGTCTACTTTTTCTAAATCTTTCTTATTGGACATATTTAATTCAAATTTTTTAAATTTTTTTAAAAAACATAAAAATATTCACAGTAATAGAAAGAAATCAGTATTTTTTTTCAGATCAATTATTTTCATTATTTTTAACAATTTTAACAATTTTCAATTGTTCTAACAATTATTAGTTTTAACAATTAAATGATTAATAAATTTAATAAATTAAAATCTGACAATTAATCATTAGACTGTAATGATGTAATGATATAATACTTTACTAAAAATGGCCAATTTTTTGAAATATTTTTATAGACCTAGATACAATGGCTTTCAAAACAATTGTGCAATTATTTTGTAAAATTTTTAAAATATATCAAGATATATTTAAGGTATTTTTGAAATTAAAATATTAAAATAATATCAAAGTTAATTATATTATAATAATAAAATAATAACAAAAACATTAAAAAATTATTGTGATATTATTTTGAGTTATTTTTATAGACCTAGATACAATATAATTACAAAATAATAGCAAAAATATAATAAAAACATTTTGATGTATTAAATGTATTTTTGTAGTATTTTAAAATTATTACAAAATCATTTCAAAAAATTGGACATTTTTAGTAAAGTATGATACGCGAAATTTGCAGAAATTAAGCAACACCGGTATATGTTATATGTTATTTAATAAGATATATCATTGACTTACAACTTTTCTATCATTTATTATTTGACTGTAACGATGTAATGATGTAATATGATACGCGAAATTTGCAGAAATTAAGCAACACCGATATATGTTATATGTTATTTAATAAGATATATCATTGGCTTACAACTTTTCTATTATTTATTAAGGACCCCAAAATATACATAAAAGGGTCAGGTCAGAGTTTGCGTATAATGAGTCAAAAAAATCATGTAGATCATTCCTTTTATGGATAATCCCAGCTAAAATAATATTTCCTAATTTAGATAATGGCTGAAATTATTGTAATTCTGACCCTGAAAGAATGCGTATTTTGGACCACTTCTGGACCTGACCTCTACATATATATTTCGGGGTCCTATTTATTATTTGACAAGTATAATAAGACTTACTCGCATATTTCACGTATTTTAATTTTACCGTTTTCATTCTCCTTACCCTCCTCACTTCTGATATTATTTATTTTGACAGAGGATGCTAACATCAGAGCTAAGGTTGCTTGCCGAAACCTAGGGGTTTAGGCAAGATGGCGTTTCGCCGAAAAGCAAAATTCTGCCGAAACTATATTAAAGTTATATTAAAAAACTGGCGAAACTTTGGAGAAAGGCGAAACTGCCGAAACTTATTATAAATGCCGAAACTGCCGAAACTCTGCCGAAACTATAATAAATCTATAGTAAAATTTTGACGAAACTAATCGTAGGATTTTGAAGAGGTTTAAACAAGCAACCTTAATCAGAGCATTGCTGAACGAATTCACTTCTTGATTATTTAATAAAGTTTCCATTTCTGAATTATTAAGTAGGGATAGTTGAGTTTCTAATATATCGATCTTTTGTTGTAGAAAATTATTTGCTTCTTTCTGCATACTCATGATTTCCATTGGGATCTACTGATCCGTTTTTTATAAATTTAGGCTCTTCAAAAAGCCCTTGATCTGGTCTATATAAGCGAAAAAGAGCTTGCCGATTGGATCATTAGATCTGAAGATATTTACGTTTAAAGTTGAGATACAAATTTTTAATATATATAGTAAATTCTAAGAATTATATTAATTTAAAAGAAATATTTACCAATTTAAAGTATAATAATATTAAATAAAAGTTTTTTAATACTTACCTCCAATTTACTGTATATTATATAGTATTTTGTATAATAAAAATGTAACAAAATCAATATTTTAATTAAAGGTAGACAAATCAGCCTATATGTCATTTACTTATAATAAAGGTTATTGGTTAACTAATCTAAAAAAAAAAAATCAAAATAACTTAGTATAATAATTTCTTTTTTATATATAATTTATTTATATATAGTAATATTTTTAAAATTTTTTATATATGAATTTTATTTTAGGATCCTATTAAAACTTATAAAACAAATAATATTTTATCAATTAATAAAAATAATTTTATATTCACAATAACTATTTCTTTAATTTTTTTTAAAAAATTAGAATAAGTTTTTATTTTGTATATTTAACTTTAAATAATATTAAATAAGATTATTTACATACAATTATTTTTTTATATAATATCAAAATATGGAAAAAATAACAAACTGAAGTTATAGATTAATTATATTTCACTAAAAAAAACAATAAGTTTGAAATATTTGATAATAAAATCTTGTATTACTTAAAAGTAAACTATTGAATTGTTTTCATTTAATATGATATATATATATTTAGATTTTAGATTTTATATAAAACAAACTTGAAACTCAAAGTACTTGAAACTTTACAATAATATAATAATTACAAAATTATTCTTTTTTTATTTAATTTATAAATAACCTATTATAGTAATGTAGTATACCAATATACTTATTCTTACAAATTTGTTTTATAAATTTTCTAATTAGAAAGTTGAAGTGTAAGTTCATCAATTTTTGAAATTAATTCTTCAATTTGTTCATTATATTCAAATTCCTCCTGATATTTCTCTGATAATAACAGGTTAAGTCTTTCTTGAGATTGATTAATTTGATCAATTAATTCTTGGTGAGCATCTTTAACAGCTTTAGTAGCATCTCTTAATTTAAACATTTTGTCTAGTGTTTCTAGTGCAGATTCTGTTTTATCATCTTTATATTGATTATAAATATCCATAGCTTCTGAACCAGTAAATGATTTATTTGTATATTCTTGCATAAATGAATCCAATGCATTATTAAATTCATTATAATCCTAAAAATGATAATAATTAATTAATCTATTAAAAAATAAATAAATAATAAAAGTTTTTTATTTACCTCAAAAAGAGAATCAGCAGTTAAACCTGGACTAACATGAACTTGCCATAAACTATTGGCTAAATTTAAATTATAATTTTTTACAGATTCAGAATTTTTTTCAGTAAATTTATTTTTTTCATCCTCAATTAAGTTATCAAATTCCTTTCTAATGTCAAGAGTTTGATGATAACTTCCAATTAATTTCTCATTGAATAAAAAATCAGCTTGAGATAATATCATACTATGTTCGTTTTCAAAGTCTTCCCAATTTATAGGAAAATCATCTATAGATCTAATGGTCATCATAGTTGAATAATAAGTAAAACCTATATCTATAGCTAATTTTGACATAAAATTAATGAGAGAAGTATATTGAGTAGGCAATGATAATTTGTCTAAGTTGTTGGTGTTTGAATTCATATGTTTTACGCAATCTTCCAAAAATTTAGAAAATGAAATACCGGTCATTGATTTGAAATTAATTTTTTTTGCAGTAATTGTATCATAAATTTCAGATACTGCGTGTGTCATTTTAGAAATAAATTCCGTATCAAGTTGAGACGTTTCGATTTTTTCTAGTTCGTGAAGAACCTTTTTTTTACACCCCGGATGCTAATAAAGATGATGAAATATTAAAAAAAATATTTTTTTTTTTAAAAAAAAAGAACAAAATATAGTAATCAAAATTAAAAATACAAACTGGTAAAGCGTAAACATCAAGATCTTTAAAGTGATTTGTAATTCCAGCAGCAGCTAATGAAAATACAATAAATTAAAATTTATGAATATTAATTATTTTTATTAAATAAAAATGAAATATTTAATACTTACCATCAGAATTAACTTGAGTTAATTTTTCCAAAAAATATTCCCTAAAATCATCGGGTTCTATTAATCCAAAATCTCTCAATAATACAACAAGTCTTGGCAAATAATCTTTCTCCTCATCTTCACTATTTACCAAAAATTTACTTAAATCTGTCATCGTATATAATTTTCCAATATCATCTTTACCAACAATTCCATTAATATTATAAATGAATGTAGAGGAAATTGCAAGACATAATATAAATAATTTCGTTGCCCAAACTTCATCCTGTTTTGGGTCGTCAATTCCTTCACAATCTAATATTATAACCCTACAATTATTGTGAATAAATGGTGTATCCCACATAAAGATTCCTTTAGTACAACTGTCTACTTTAGAACCAAGTTCGAAACCATCATGTCTTCCATGAAGAACATTTGCAAAGTATGATTTTCCTCTACGATAAGACCCGACTTAAAAATGCATAATTTACAAAAAATTAATATACTTTTTATTAATAAATATATTTAATGAAATATATTATTATGTACTTAAATGAATGAATATTATAATTACCGACTGAAATTATAGCGACAGGTTCTTCGATGTTTTTAATAATTTCAAGAGATTCTTTATTTAAAATAATTTTTCCATTTTCATATTTAATAAGTTGGATTGCTTTTCCTTTACGATAAGGTATACCTTCTCCAAATTTATTTCCATTATCATCATTGTCATTATCATAATAATAATCATACATTTTTAGACGTAAAAGATATTTTTTTTTTTATATGTATAAATAGTAGCTAGAAATTACATTTTCGTTTTGGAAGTGTATCATTTTTTTATGTTTTACGGTTCATTGTTTCCGCTTCTAGTATCTTGATCAGTAGTACTTATTAGCCTATGTGGCGTTAGTAGAATGTTAATTTTACCATAAAGAGATTTTAAAAAAAGATACGAAATCAGCCGAGTTATCATACTTAACATAAATCATTCTTTTATTTTTATAACCATGTCCAATAATAAATAGTTACGTACATTCTAACTAATTTTAATTTATTCTTTTTGTCTACATGTGTAAGCTGGGCTGTGCGGCCGTAAAATTTCGACCCACGTGACTTCGCATAATTTTGTCACGTTGACAGATCTGGATGCCGGTGATGAATATTTTAGGTCACGTGGGGTAGAAAATTTACTGGTAATGCCTACAAAATCACGAGGTGAAATTTTTGAGGTGGATTATGAAATTTGCATCGATTTTTTTATTATTGGTTTAAATTCTACTAATATAAATGGATTCTTTTAAATATAATTTTGAAAAATAAACCGAAAATAAATAGTAAGATGTCATCAACCATATATTGGTATGGTTCTTAGATAATATTAAAAAATATAGTTGCGATCAACAATTAAGAGAGCATTGTTAATGAGTAAATTGACAATATAATGGAAGTTGATATAATTAATTATTCCTAAAAATAAAATTGAAGAACGTTAAATCGCATCAAATTTGCAACTCAAACAAATGAAACAACTTGAAAAAAAGAGGAATTGGAAATAAACATTAGCAAAATGGGTTTGTGTTATTAGGGTCACAAGATCATATAAAATAATTAGTATATAAGAATTTCACAAAGCAAATAAAAATTTATTATATTTGATTATTCGATTATTAAATTCTAAATAGCAAATAAATTCGTTCATTTTAAATGTTATAGCAAAATTATGCGACACATAATAATTCCAGGAAAAGTTTAATAATAACCCAAGTGAAACCCTGGTAAACTCGGTAGATGCGAATGTTAGTGTGATTTTTGCCTAAAACTATTAACGTTGCTGGGCGGTGGGCGGTGACTGAAAGCCCCAATGAGTTTTGGGATTATAACTGACGGAAAGCAGAAATAAACACGGTCTATTTACCTTTTACCTATACGGCATATGGCATATGATACTAGACCCTCGTTAATGATTTAATAATGAATTTGGATTATAAGGAACTTGATCTCCGTCATTATAATGTACGATCCTATGATTCATGAATAATTACGAAATTTTTAGAGGTTTAGAATTCCTCCAAGGAATTCTCTTTTTCATGAAACAACACAATTTTAATTACCTGTGATTATGATATTGACATAATTGTGTAGGGCATCAACTGACTCATAATATATTTTATTTGTAACTCAAGTTACCTCAAAAGTACGGTTTCTTAAAAAAAAGATTTTGTATTGGCATAATGACCAATTGTGTGACATGTGTGACAACGTTTTATGTATTTCTCCATGGAATTCCCTAATCCGATTTTTTTTTTTACATTTCAAGCTTTACAATAAGTCTTCATTCATGTATTATGGTGTCATTATATTATGGTGTGATTATAAATACTGTCAGAAATTTTTTTTTGAAAGTTTTTTTTAATTAATAATTGATTCCAACTTACATTTCATTCATCCATTTCAACAAAATAAATATAAGAAATTAATTATATTTATCAAATTTTTTTTTAAAAAAATAATAATTCTTTTCCAATTTTTCTTTATTCATTAATAACAAGCCAAAATGTACAGGGTTAGGTATTTTATCGTCCGATATCTTAACGAAATTTTTTTTTTCGTTTCGCTTTAATGATAATTTTTTTTTCTTTTAGTGACCCAAATCAATATTTGGTTAAAACTGGAGCATTCGTTAGAGATATTTCAATCTGTAAAAAAGGATGGGTATTCCCATGTAATTATTAGTTTTTTTACTAATTAATTTTATTACTGAATATTATTCTAATCTTGAATTTTTTTCTTTTTCATCAAATCAGTCCAAAGATCAACATTCTTCGACATAACTCCGGCAAATTATACTTTACAATTACAAGCAATGAGTGCCGAGAAATTAGAATTTAATCTTCCAGCAGTTTTCACTATTGGTCCAAAAGATGAACCTAAGGCTTTAGAACGTTATGCAAAACTTTTAGCTGCAAATGATAAGAATAGTGATCATGTTAAAGAATTAGTTCGAGGTATTATTGAAGGTGAAACTAGAGTTATTGCTGCTGCAATGACTATGGAAGAAATTTTTCAAGAAAGGAAAGGATTTAAAGATCAGGTCATTAAAAATGTTCAAGCTGAATTGGATCAATTTGGTTTGTTCATTTATAATGCTAATGTTAAACAACTTCAAGATACTCAAGGGTCTGAATATTTTGCATATATGGTTTGTATTATTAAATTGATTCTTATTTATTTATTTATTTATTTTTATCATTATATTTAAAAAAATTTTCTTTTTCTCATAGAGAATGAAAACACATGAAGGTGCCGTAAATCAAGCAAAAGTAGATGTGGCCGAAGCAAAATATCGTGGTGATGTTGGTGCAAAAGAACGTGAAGGTTTAACACGTCGTGAAACGGCTAAAGTTGAAGCTGAAACAATTTTAATTGAAAATGAACGTAAAGTGTCTATAGCACAAGCTAATATGAATTTGGCTACTAAAGAATCAGAATTTGACCGTGCTAAAAAAATAGCCGCCATTGAAGCTTCTCAAGCCGCAAAGATGCGTGAATCTGAACTTCAAAAACAAGTTGAAGAACGTAGATTATTATCAGAAACGGAACGTCTTCGCGTACAATATGTATCTAAAGCAACCGCTGAATTTGAAGCCGCTAAAGCAAATGCTAATGCTCGTTTATTTGAAAAACAAAAAGAAGCTGAAGCTGAACTCTTTAAAAAGCAAAAAGAGGCTGAAGGTCTTTTGGCTATTTACAATGCTCAAGCTCAAGGTATTAAAAATATAATGGATTCTTTCGGAGGTGATGGTTATGCAGCACTTCAATATATAATGATTGATCGTGGTGTTTATCAACAATTGGCCAAAGAAAATGCTAATGCTATTCAAGGTCTTAATCCTAACATTACTGTTTGGAATACTGGAAATGAAACAAATGAAAAAGCAAATCCTATAGCAAATATCTTTCAATCTTTACCTCCACTTTTGTCAACTATTCAGCAACAAACTGGAATTAGTCCTCCTAGCTGGTTAGCTCAAATGCCGAATAAAGAAAACTCTTCTTCTGGAAAGAGTTAAAGCATTTTTTCAAAAACACACACACATATATAGAAATTTATTGATAGAATTTTAATTGAGCTTGTAAATGTTTTTATTCTTTCTTTATTCAAATTGTTATTCCATTTTTTTCTTATCATATGAGACATATATTATGAAAAAGCATCAAAACATAAGCTTGAAAAATAGCACAATATTCTTTATTCCTGTATGTACTATACATTGCTATATATTTTGTATTATATAACATTCTATATTGCAAACAAATAAAAATTTGTAAAAAATTATTAATATTGATTGTAATTATATTCTAAATTAGAAACAGAATCTGTAAATTTTAGCATAACTACAACATCGAGGTGCGCTCCGGATGAATCTGGTCAAACCGTCAGCCGGATGATCACGTGACTGATCAATCCGGATTAAAAAAATCGGATCATCGGATCAGATACCCGGAAAAATTCCGATATCAAATCACAAATATTTATCACGATAACAGTAAAAATTCCGATTTATTCCGATATAAATTTTACTAATCATTATAGTTATTTGTTGCTATTTTGATTATTAAAGTACATAATAGTAAGGAATTTAAGTGATTCTGGATTTAAATTTTGTCTATCATCATCTAAAATTTTATTATATGCGGAAAAACTTCTTTCTACTGCGCAGGAAGAGATTGGTAACCAAATATAATTTCGCGCAATTTTTTCTAAAAGAGGAAGCTGTAATGAAACTTTATCCCAAAATTCATTTAATTCAGTAAATTCAATTAAATTTAAATTAATACAGTCAACTCCCTCTATAGTCACTCCTGTTATAGTCACATTCTACTATATAGTCACACCAGTTAAATGTTCAAAACACTTTATTATTAAAATCTATCCTATATAGTCACAATCTATCTATAGTCACTATCACACCTATTTTCAAAAATCTTATATTAAAAAGAACCGTTTATAATCACAGTTATATAAAGAATATATTAAATAACTTGGCATCTAATAATCGTACAAAGATGTATCATAGCTTGTTAGAATCATCTCACTGAGACGAATCGAATGGTGGTAGTTTTATCCTTTTCCTTTGCTAGTGTTTATGGCCAGACCACCCATTGCCTCTTATGAGACTAATCTCGGGTCTGTGTCCTATCATCTTCACTGGGCAACCATTATACCGAGTACTTAATTCTTCAGGTAACAGCACCACTTTAGAAGACATCCCCCATCGGGCCATTTTAGGTTGATCTGAAGCTAGATACACGCCGCCTACTCATCCTATATCCATTGCATGACACTGATACTCAATTTATTTTACAACCTTTAGAGAGCATCTACTTTCATGGAGGACTTTCGACAGGTAACATCAACCATCTAATACCCTTCCATACCACTATTTTAGTCTGACATTTCAGGCCACTACAGCCTGCGATTACCTAGCACTGATAGTACAGTTGTTTACCCCAAGTGGTATACTTTGTAATAACCACTCGAACAGGAAGTAGCAGGCTTCTGTCCAGGATCACCCCTTATGGTGGGTATCGAACCAGGGATCACCAGCCAGGACCCAAGAAGTGGGAAATCGAACTCCATAACCATGCTACCTGTTCTGTGCACGAACATCTTGGTTGGCCTAAGACCTAACAGAAGGTCTAACTACCACTAAGACATTGCACCCTCAGCTTTACCATCTAGGACGACTATCTAGCCATTACTGACCTCAGTGTATCGTGGAAATGACCACCCGAGCAGGAGTCCCCCTAGCGTATATAGTGACTCCCGCGGACAGGACTGCGCACATGCCAATGGCCTCATAAAGAACGTTAAGAAGGACATCAGCGACCCTTGGCGTTGAAATGTGCGGCCTAACCGTACGCACTAATTCGCCGTTTGATGCAGGTCCCGCCTCGCACTGTTCCCTGTACCTTCACGCTATTGGTTGTAACGTCCGCAGTAAAATTCTTTTTATTTCCGTGGTCATGGGAATCGAACCTGCGACCTCACCATACTCAGGCTTAATGAGGGTCTCAGTGACTAACCACCGAGATAGGGTGACCAACCCTAGTTTTATCCTTTTCCTATGCAAACAGTCTTAAGACTTTATCTTTTATTTATATTTAAACATCGAAAATGTGGTCGAACAATATTACAAAAATAAGAAAATAAACTAATAAAAAATAAAAAGAGTAGCTTCACGACTCATACAAGTAAAGAAATCTAAACTAAAATAAATTTAAGCAAAGAAAAACTAAACTATTACAGAATCGCATACCCCAACTTTACCCGAAGGCCAGTGTGAGTCAACTATCCAACATCCAAAAATCCAGTCCGTTACCAGAAAGAGACCCTAAGAGGTTGAACTGTTAAGCGGCGCAGAAAATCCAGGTGCGAGATCCATGATCCACCCCGAATTATAGAAGAGGATATCCAAGAAATCCAGGAATCCTGAGAAACTGTCGCCAAAGAGGAGTTGTGATGATGAGGAGAAATAGTAGAGGTGGTAGTTATAGAAGGGCCACGTAATTTGGAAGCAGCCGAGATACCCTGCGACTCTTCCCAAGCATGAAAAAGAACATTCCGACATAGCCAAATTTCACCATATAATTTGACTTGGAAGTCATTAAGAAGGGGAGAAATAGTCTTGTATATAACAGAGAGAGAGAAGTGTTGATTCAAAAATGCCGTTAAATGTGCAGGCAACAATCCTCGAGTAAGCCAAAGACAGGATGAAGAAGGAGCTTCATAGTTCCAACATTCCAAAGCAAAAAATTCGGTTTGAAAAGAAATATCCAAAGATTTCAAGGATAGGAAGGAAGATAAACAAGAATCTCTAAATTTAATGACTTCAGACCGGTGTGTTAAACAAGGATTTAATTCCGGTAAAATATAAGGACAAGTCCAAAGATGATTCAAATCTTCTGGAGCAGAATTACACTGCGGACAAAGCCAGTCGGAGAGAGTATAAGTAAGGTTTGCGTTGTTGAAGAGTAGTTAAGGTAGGCAACATATCCAAGAGGAGTTTGATACGGAAGATCCAGAATTCCGGACGACCATTCTTATGCGAAGCAAAACCTTTAATTTGTGAAAGGCAAAAATATATACCAGCCCAATCAAAAAGTGAAGGAGAACCAAGAGCAGTAAAACGTGCCAATAAACAGAAAGATAAAAGAGCACGAGCGTCTGCTATAGAGCGAATAAAGTGACGAATATTCATGTCAACAGGTAAAGAGTTAAAAGTTAACAAGCATGGAGCATGACAAAATGCCAAAGGCGAAACAGAAGGTTGTATAGATGAATGAGCATCTTTTGCCAGAAAATCCGCTTGTACATTATAGACGTCATCGCCATGAGCAGGGACTTTAATCAAATCGACTTGGAGGTTACGATCCATGATAAGTTGTCGAATAGAAAACCAAAGAAGATGATTAGGTTCTCGAAGCAACTTCGGTGAGAAAGGAACATCAACAAAACGTGTCCATAGTGAAATTAACTGACTACAATCAGTATAGATAGAAATTGAAGAGTCACGAGAGAGGGCGTTCAATCCTAATAAAACAGCATAAATTTCAGAACGTAAAGCTGAAGGGAAACAAGAGGGAAGATGCATGGATGAAGATTCAAGGATAAATCCATCATCATCGAGAGCAATCCAAGCAGAAGTCATGGAAGAGGATAAAGAATCTTTGGCAGGACGGAAAGAGCCATCGGTATACAAAGATTGCACAGAAGACGGCAAAACATCATCTTCTAAACTGTCCTTAACAGAAGGAGAAAGGGTGAAAGAAGCGGTTGAGGGCGGGTTCATCAAATGAACAAAGGCCAAGGAAGTGGCATAACTCCATGAAGTAGAAAGAGTAATGGGAAGGTAGGCCGCAAAAACTTTGGCATTTCTAGTAGGGTAGCCCACAGTTTCTGATAGGGTGACATTGAAAAAACACTTTTCGCTATTACAGCGTTGTTTGATAGCAGATTTCTTGGATAAGGCAGGAATGTTAAGAGCACAACCAGGACAAGGGTTATAGGATCGTTCATCAGCCGAGGTAGATACAGGAAGCCAATGTGACATAATAGCCGAGTTTTGTTTCTTGTAGGTGATACACACACGACCAACAGATAAAGTTTGAGTATCGAAATCAAAATTAATAGCCCATTGTGGGTAAAATTGATAATCTTTAACAGTATGATCTAATAAACAAGGTGAAGCTAAAGTAAAAGAAGAATTAATAAAATACAAAGGCAAAAACAAAGAAGAAGAAGAAGAAGAAAGAAAATTGTTTTTAATAAAATTAAACCAAGTAGGAATTCGTCCTTTACGACCAACGATACCAAGATAACGATGGTCAGGCCAATTCATAAGATAACGTCCACAAGGAGAAACCAATTGAGCGAGCACAAATATATTCAAATTTTTCCAAAGTTTCCAACTCAATTGAAAAATGGAATGAGGTAGAATAAAGCGCAGTGGCAGAGCAGGCTGTAGATCATGCCTCGGAGGTCGGAAGGAAAGAGACCACGTGATGTTCAATCGCGAAGAAAACAATAACGAATTAAACAAAGTGTGCGTTCGCAAAGAAACGATTTGTGACCATGGTTCTAAGTCGATAGTAGTCGGGCAACTTTCAGCACCCAAATATCCTTGAAGATAGGAGATAGCATAAAGGGCAAAATCTTTGAAATCAGGATGAGTGAAAATTTTTTGCCAAGATGCAATATGGGAAGAAAGAAAGCGATAGAAAGCATTTTGAATAGAAAAGGGAAGTTTGAGAAATAACAAAGGCAACGGAGTAGTCGCAGCTAGACCAGCTTTTCTTCGAAGTACCGAAAACATAGGCTTGACAATTGTTTGAATAGTACTTTCAGAGAAAAGGGTAGTTTGAAGACGAAATTCCAATCGCGGAAGAAGGACAGCATTATAAAGATAGGCCACATGCTGTGCTAATAATTTCTTCAGTCCCAGGAGAGCTGCCATATCTTTAACCATAGAGCGCGCTTGTCTGAGAACAAAATCAGAAGAAGCAGATAAAGAAAACCAAACTCCTAAAAAACGAAATGAAGTTGTAACAGATAAAAAAGAAAGAGAAAGGGAAGGAATGGGAACTAAAGGAGAAGGTGAAAGATCAAAAATAATCTTCGAGGAGGGGGAAGAGGATGAAAGAAGAACATATTTCGCTGAATTAGCTTAAACATTATTTAAAGTATAAAATTCAGCAGTAATAGAAAGACGGTCTTCAATTCCAGATTTCGAAGAAGCAATGAGGGTAGAATCATCCATAAATGTCAAATGTGAAACAGGTAAAGAATGTTGTTCAAATTCAAGTGGAGAATAATCTAGAAGAGCTGAAGATTTTAAAATAAAAGGATCTCGTGCTTCATAATTCAAAACAGTG
Organism: Rhizophagus irregularis; assembly: GCF_026210795.1. NCBI lineage: Eukaryota > Fungi > Glomeromycota > Glomeromycetes > Glomerales > Glomeraceae > Rhizophagus > Rhizophagus irregularis. Next base: position 3,453,782 of record NC_089446.1, on the reverse strand, counting down.
AGCAAGGGATCCAAATAAATCACCCAAAGAAGAGGGGAAATGATTTCTCCTTGATCGATACCAACACGTACTCTATAAGATAATCATGTATTCTTCCGAAGAAATTTTCCTAATTCTTCGGAATTCTACACAATCCGAAGAAAAAATATTTTACCCCTGAGAATCACCATTTTTGGATTGAACCCGTGACTTAATAACTAATAAACACTATCATTTTTCAAAATTGAATAAATTTTTCGCATTAAACCTTTTGTTAGTTATTAAATTTATTATTTTATATCCTGCATAAAAAGGAACTACAAGAAAAAACTGTGAAATTCGGAACTAGAATTTCCAAAATTCGAAACTCTTTCAGTTCCACACGATACAAATTTGTTAACATGTTATAGAATATTGTCATTTCGTTATTATGACGGAATTGTGAGAATTTTTGTAAGAAATGTTGTCATTTTAACGTGTTATAAATGCTAAAAAAGTGACATTTTTCGGTTATTAGCTATTAGGAATTTTGTAAAATAGAACTTTAAAAGAAAATCAGATAAATCTTTAATGTTAGATTTATCGTTGTTTTATTTTTTATACTATATACTGAAATCTGATAGATTTATTATAATGCAGGTACTTAGTTTTCTACATATGCATCACGAACTTAATCCAAAAATGGTGATTCTCAGGGGTAAAAATTTTTTCTTCGGATTGTGTAGAATTCCGAAGAATTAGGAAAATTTCTTCGGAAGAATACATGATTATCTCTATAAGCAGCTGTATCGCCATGACAAGTAATTATCTTATTGTTGCGTTGTGTAAAAAGATTCAAAATAAATCGCACTAAAAGTGCAGGGATATGTAATCTATCTAAAGCTAATTTAAGCATATTTAAATCCATAGAATCAAAAGCTTTAGATATATCTTGAGAAACGATCTATAGTTCCTGATCATCAGTAGAGTCATGTTTATGTTGATGAATAATCGCATCAAGCATTTTGATAGGGACATCAGTAGAACCACCAGGTAGACCAGCAAAGTTTCCTCCTTGAAGAATTTTACCATCAGCAAGGATATTAGAAAGACGATTCGTGACGACCTTAACGACACATTTCCGAATTGTTTCCAAAAGGGTAATTGGTCGAGTGTTCTTAAGTTGAGCATCAAATTCGTGAGGTTTAGGAATAGGATAAACCACAGCTTCACGCCAGTCAGCAGGGATATCACCGCGGGAAAGGCAGGTATTGGCAAGTAAAAGAGAGAAATCCAAGGCTGCACCGGACAGATGTTTAATCATCTCATAAGAAATTTTTGAAGGGCCGGAAGCTTTGTTATTTGGCATGGAAGAAATCACAGCAGACCATTCTTGTAGGGAAATAGGTGCCAAAACAGGATCATATAATGAAGCAGACACATTAGCAAGAGGAGTGTAAGCTTGTTGCCAGCGGGCGGGAAATGAAGTGATGCAAGAGTAGTGGACCAACGGAGGAGAAACAATTAATTGAAAATGAGAAATAGCAGCTTGTTTAATATCCGAAGGATCCGTTAATAAAGTAGGAGTTGAGTTCAGGACAACCAGGACACGGTCAAGAACAATCGAACGTTTTTCTACTGATAAGGCAGAATCTATAAAGGTGCCGAGTGAAGTCGAAAAATGTTTGTCACGTAGTGCAGTATAATATTCCACTGAGTCCGTAAGGTGTTGGGCGAATTTAGTAGACAAAAAGGCAGAAACTAAATTCTTCTGTGATCGTAAAAACGATTTAAATACAGATGCAGGGGTCGTGGAATAGGTAGGAACTGAATAATCAGGAAGTAAGGATGCTAGGTTCTCAAGATGGGAAGGCAAAGCAGCAGTTATTTGCGCAATCTGAGTGGGCCGATTAGAGCGACGAGTAGTAAGGCGATATAAAAATCGATCTAAAAACTTGTTAATAGCAATAAGTTTAGTTAGTTCAGGAGAGTACGAATGTCGACGTGTATTCGAAACTTTTTGAAAGGGTAGCGTTTCAATTGCAGCACTAATTATGGCAGCTTTCAATGCATGTCACATACGATCAAGAGAAAGGGAGGAGAAATCAAAATTAGGGCGATATTGTCTATCTAAATAAACTCCAAGAGAATCATCTACTTCAACGGTGAAATTATTCCATTGTTCAACTGAAGTGGAAGCGTAAGAAAAAATAGTACGCATTTCTTTTTTTTGTTTAAGACGAGATTTAGCCAAGATAGCCAGGCAAGAATTAAAGTCAAAAACAGTTGTAAGAACTTTGTGGTCGGTGAAAGGTCGATCAAGAAGATTCGGGCGAAGTAACCACTTGCGAAAAAAGACCAGGAGCAGGAAAACCAGGTGAAGACCAGATATAATCAAGTCGAGAAGATCCATTATCGTGAAAAAAGGTGGGATCGGGACCATCTGTAGAGGAGTGAGCTTGATGATCGGTAAAAAACCGAGAAGAAAGTAAACGAAGAAGTCTAAAATGATTAGAAGAATAATGGGAATGAGCGACTTCATCAATATTAAAGTCGCCAAGAATAATTACAGAATAATTATTAGATCTGGCATAATCAAGCCAAGAAAGGAGTTTAGCAACGAGATCATTGCAAATAGATTGATGAATAGATCCAAAGGGGATAATATATAGAAATAATAGAAATTTTAGTTTGATGAAAAAACAAATCTAATTTAAGAAGTCGACCTTTCCAGGGATCAATTGTTTGAACATGCTTATGAAGAGGATTACGTAATAAAATACCAACACCATCATGAGGGCGAGAAGAAGATGAACAAGACCAATAGGATTTAAAGTGATGTTGGGAGTGTTCATTATTAAAAATAAATTTAGCATTTGAAGGGGAAAGTCGCGTATCATTAATAGATAAGACACCAAAAGAAGAGTGAAGAAAAAAATTAAGCAAATGTTGTTGTCGAACTGGAGAACATAAACCATTAACATTAATTTGACCAAATTTAATAAGAGGAGAGGGTTGAGGAGAAAAATTGTGTTTTTTGTTGTCCATCATTATTACACACTGATAAATCGGTAATAAAGAAGGGGAGGAAAGAGAACAATTATTGATTAGCTTGGCCTTGTTGCCGAGCTAAGATGAGGTTGTTTTGTTGGATTCCTTCTTTAATTGAACCAGCCAAAGAGGCAACAGTATCAGAAAGAGAGGAGAGACGTTGTTCCATATCAATAGAGGAGGAAGGAGCAACGTTGGAAGGTGGAATGGGAGCAAAATGAGGGATCGGGGAAAAACCACTTGTTGATTGTAAAGGAGGAGAATTAACATCCACAAGGATATTATTATTTGTTTGATTCACTGTATCGTCCCATCCTTGCATAGAAGAAGGGATATAGGAAGAAGGTTTTGTGGTAAAAGATCCTGGAACAAGAGCACGAGCAGCCATAGCAGATTCCAAATTAGTGATGCGGCTGTTCATGGTAGCAAATTGTGTGGTAAGGAGGGCTAATTCTTCAACCACTTTTTCAAGGGCAGCACCAATAGATTTTCAATCAGTAAGTACAGTAGGAGGAGCAGGGTATGTAACATCCATGCCATCAATATAGTAATCAAGTTCTTTAGCATCAGGAATACGACGACGTTGATTATTATTGTTGTGATTAAGATTGTCGCGATTCCATGGGCGATGTTGAGAGCGAGAACGAGATTGTTGTCGGGTATTAGGTCGGGATTGAGAGCGATGGCGAGAAGCATTGGTACGGCTTTGTCCATCATTATTGTTATCAGGGCGGGCAAAACGGTTATGTCGTTTAGTAGGATGAGAAGGAGGTAAATGCTTGTTATATAAAGCACGTAATTTATCATTAGATTGCCAAGGGCGAGAAGGGCGATTAGGTCTAGATGAAGAACCACATCGATCAGGGTTACAATTAGGGCGACCACATCGATGACAAAGAGAAGTGACTTCATCCGGAGAATGCCAGGTGAGGCCAACCTTTTTAAGGGCGCGTAAATAGAACATTCGCATTTTCCATAGCCGTTTCGAGGAGGCAAAATGGCAATATGCGTAGGGTTTGGGATTGTAAGAATTCATAAAGAAGGGAACATTGACAGATTTGGCGGAAATTTCATCGGCAATTTCAGCAAGATCGACCGCTATAGTACCACGCGGAAGGCCGGCAAGTAAAGCGACATAAGCGCGTCTTTCAGCACGTTGGTCAGGTGAGAAGGTAGCGGGGCAGATACGCAAACAATGTCCTCCACAAAGGACGCCCCAGGTAGAGTCGAGGTCCCATAAAGCACCAGTAGATTCAAAGGTAATGTATGCAGTACGATAAAGTTTAGATAAACGGGTATGGCAGCGAGTAATATTGTCGTAACGAGAAAAGGTACCACGCAAAAGAGCGTCAGTTATAAAAAGGGGGATATCGGTAACCACCAGGGTACGCGCGTGTTCATCTGCCTTAATAGCCTGGGGTCATATGCATGGAAATGCAAGCCAAACAAGGAATCCATAGCGGAAGCTGTGGCTTTGTCAAGATCATCCTTTTTTCGGAAGTGGACGATGATCCTCTTCAAATCGTTGGAACCACTACATGTGGCACGACTACCATAAGAGGGAAACAAGGAAAGTTGCCTATCAACCACGTCGCACGCATCGCGGTTCGAAGCGAAGTGAGTCCAAAAGCCTTCGACGTCATTAGGAGCAGCCGAGGCGTAAAAAAGTGTAGGTTGAGACTGTACTGCAGCTTGGGACGCGTCTGGGGAGGCAGCACGTTCAGAGAAGGAAACGGCGGGAGTAATTTCTGGGCTTTTGCCTTTATCGTTAGGAGCGTGTTGAGAGGCATCAAGAGAGGAGGTATCAGGTTGAGAAGGTATCTCAGCGGAAGTTGTCTCAATAGGGCCAGGAGGTGTGAGAGGTTTATCAACATCCATGACAGAGTCTTCAGCACTGACTCTGGTACGTTTATTAGTAGAGGTAGTCGAAGGTGGAGTGTTCGAAGGGCCAGACATAGAGGAACCTTGACCAGAAACGTTGCCAGTTGGAGAGCTAGAGGCAGGACGTTTAGATGTAGTATCTTTGTTAGACTGGTTATTTTTCTTTTTGTTATCTTTACCCATTTGTAAAGTGTCGTAGTAGTTATCTAAAATAAAGAAATTATAAAGAAAAAGTAATAAAAAACTCCAAAAAAATTTTTTATTTTTTTCGTAAATATTGTCAAGTGAGCAGAACGGGAGAGAGTTAGTTTTAGTTTTAGTTTTATCCTTTTCCGATCACTGGCTGACGAGTTATTCAACAAAATGTTAAACATCGGCATTATAATATTTCTTGATTTACGTTTACTGCGCCATTTAACATTTTGCTAGATTTCTCAGTACCTAGTGATTGTAAAAAGATGATTTATAGCTCGTTGGAATCGCCTCATTGAGACGAATCGAATGGTGGTAAGATCATCTCTCTGTGATCAATATTGACGGAGTTATTACTTAAAAACCAGTTAATATTTTTTAATTTCGAAAATTGATCTAGTGATTGGATTTCGATGTATCTTATACCATTAGATTCGTCTATTCAAGACGAATCGAATGGTAGTAAGATCGTCTTTCTAGGATCAATATTGGCAGAGTTATTACACAAAAACCATTAATATTTTTTTAATTTCGGAAATTAATCTAGTGATTGGATTTCGATGTATTTTATACCATTAGAACCGTCTCATCAAGACGAATCGAATGGCGGTAAGATCATCTCTCTACGATTAATATTGGCGAAGTTACGATACAATAAAGTTTTAAGTATAATTCTGGTTAATTTTTGGCCAGAATTATGATATACAAATATAAGAAATTTTTTATATAGTCACATCTCTTTATAATCACCAAATATAATAAAAGATAAAGACATAAGACTGTTTGCTCATAATCACCAAATATGAGGATCATCGCAACTCTTTCCTGAATTTTTGAAAATACTAATAAAATTTATTTTTGAAATTTTCGTTCGAAAATTTCTAAGTGCTCGTTTAAATACTAATATTTCCCCAGTTGCTTTCCTCTTTACTGAGCTCTAAACTATGACTACACCTCCAGCTCCTTCTGTTATTAACCCAGATATTCTGCCGCCACTGCGTCCTATTGCTTCTACTCCCTCTGGAGACTGACCTTTATCTCCAACGACTACCGCTGGCGCGCCTAACAAATGTTCGCGTGTTGTCTCTGAAGACGCTATGAATGTTGATATAACTTCGCACTCTGCTCCTGCTCCCAACCTTATTTCTACCGTTCCTTCTGGTCTTCCTGTCAACAAAGTTCACGTGATTACATCTCTCCAAAATATTACCACTCCTGTTGAAACTGTTGACGCTTCTATCCATGCTTCCTCTACCACCAGTGGTAAAGGCAAAGCTGTCGCCTTTGATATTCCGGAACGATGACTATCTCCCGATGGTAATGCTGCCGCTATAAAATCCGCTTCATCTCGTTATTATGCTGCGGCATATTTACGCGACATGCCTGACGCGTTCAAAACTAAATTCACCACCAATCGCTCCATGTGTGACGAAGTGGATTGCTCACTCTCCCGCTATTTCTCTTATGGCGCCCACGCACGCTGCGATGGATCAGGCGATCACAAAAAGATCCTTGTCTTCTTCAATGATCAGCATGATTTCACCGATTGTGTCAGCTCCCCACGTGCAGATCTTCTCAATTTAGTCTTCCTTCATTATTCCCTGCAGATGCCAAACTCAATGACGAAGCGAAATCTTTGTTTGTCACCGACATTCCACTTTTCCTTACTGAGACTCAAGTCCGTCAGGCATTTTCCGATATAGTACCATAATTAAGTGCAAACTTACCCCTAGAAAACATTACTATAATGGACATATCCAGTTTTCTTCCGCGGATGCAATTACCCAATTTAATTATATTTGGGCGATTATTTGCCTTGGTAATTCTTTACGTGTCTGCCCGGCATCCTTTTCGAAATCCCAACGCGATAGCCGCAGAGAACACGTTGCTATCCTTGCCGGCATTCCTAAGAATATTAAAGAAGCTGATCTGTTAGAAATTGCTACTCAAGTCAACGCTAAGGCCCTTAACGTTCCTCTATCTATCAGTTCCTACAAGCCTAAACCCTATGTATATTTGAATTTCTCCTCATTTGAATCTCTTGAAGCTGCCAAAGAAATGACCATGGCTTTCCGCGGCAAAGGATTAACATGGCACCCTCCCAATGAAGCACAAACTTTATGCCACGTTTGTGGGCGTCCTGGTTGTTCTCCCTCTGTATGTAATCCTCGTACCATACAGAAAGTGGACGATTGTCTTAACAAACTATATTCTCGCTTCAATGCTGGCCCTAAACGCGGTCGTCAGAATTCACGACAATTACGTGACAATTCCAACTCCCGTTCAAGATCACGTTCCAATTCTAGATCCCGAAAAAATAATTCCTCTTTATCTGGTTCCAATAACAACAACAATATTAATAACACTTCTCGTCCCAATACCTCTCGAAGTAGCAACAAAACCAACTATAATAATAATAATTCCAGGAATAATGATAATTCTTCTGGTTCTGCTCAACCTCCACACAGACCTCATCCTATCATTTCTACACCACCTACTTCTCCATCTGACAATCCTGCCCCTACGCTTCCTCAACATGTTATTGATGAATTAAAGGCATAGATCAAAGAGATCCCCTATAAAAAAATATACATACTGTTATCATACGGTATAACCGTATTTTGCGATCAGTATCTTTACAGTATGAATAATGTATTATTATCGTATTACACATACGGTATATATTCGGTATTCTGCACACCGTATCATACATATTGTATTAACGCACATATGTTTAACGTGAAAATTATATCGACATAAAGAATGATAGCTACAAGTGCTGAATCAGACAAGCTTCCTGCATCTGTTGATTAATTTGCGAACAGCACAATATCCCAGTGTGAACCGTACATTTCCCACTGTTGATTAATTTGCGAACAGCACAATATCCTAATGTGAACCGTACGTTTCCCACTGTTGATTAATTTGCGAACAGCACGATATCCCGGTGTGAACCGTACGTTTCCCACTGTTGATTAATTTGCGAACAGCACGATATCCCAGTGTGAACCGTACGTTTCCCACTTTGATTAATTTGCGAACAGCACGATATCCCAGTGTGCACCGTACGTTTTCCACTTTGATTAATTTGTGAACAGCACGATATCCCGGTGTGCACCGTACGTTTCCCACTTTGATTAATTTGCGAACAGCACGATATCCCAGTGTGAACCGTACGTTTCCTACTTTGATTAATTTGCGAACAGCACGATATCCCAGTGTGAACCGTACATTTCCTACTTCGATTAATTTGCGAACAGCATGATATCCCAGCAATTCGTATGTTTACATATTAAAAATATACCATTAGCAGTGTTGGGCAATTGGACAATTGGACGTTTTGGACATTTGTCCAAAACCTGTCCAAAATTTGTCCAAAACCAAAACCTTTTTTTCATTGGACAGGTTTTGGACAGATCACATGACAAAAAATTTAATTTTGGCCAGAATTATGACTAATTTTGGCTAATTTTAATTTTAGTTCAATTATTAAATTATTTCAAAAATCTTTAAATGTTAATTTTTAATATTATTTTGATTTTACATTAATTTTTATTATTTAATTATATTAAATATTTACTTTTTTAACATTTTAACATTATATTTTCATTTTATTTTTAGTTTCAGTTAATAAATATTAGGACTCTTGAGCAGTTTTAAACTGTCCAAAACTATGTCCAAAACTATGTTCAAAACTGGTTTTGGACAGTCCAAAATTGTCCAATTAAAAAAACCAATTGGACAAGTCCAAAACCCAACACTGCCATTAGTACACGTATTTACATAGAATGTTTTTATTTTATTAATAATATAATGTATAAATAAATATAACAGATAATTTATTATTTAAATTGATATGCAATTAATAATTTGTGTAATTAAAATCTAATAAAAGAATACTTCTATTATAGTAATAAAATTATTATAATTAAATATAGAGAAAAAAAAAAAAAAAGAATTAGTAGTTATAAAAGAAGAAGTGATAAAAAGAGATACAATTAGTAGTGATAAAAAGAAGAAAAATTAGCAGTAATAAAAAAAAAGATACAATTAGTAACGATGAAAGAAAGATACAATTAGTAGTAATAAAAGGAAGAAAAATTATTAGTGATAAAAAGAAGATACAATTAATAGCGATAGAAGAAAAATTAGTAGTAATAAAAAAAAGATATAATTAGTAACAATAGAAGAAAGATACATTTAGTAGTAATAAAAAGAAGAAAAATTATTAGTGATAAAAAGAAGATACAATTAGTAGCGATAGAAGAAAAATTAGTAGTGATAAAAAAAAGATATAATTAGTAACAATAGAAGAAAGATACAATTAGTAGTGATAAAAAGAAGAAAAATTAGTAGCAATGAAAGAAAGATATAATTAGTAGTGATAAAAAGAAGAAAAATTAATAGTGATAAAAAGAAGAAAATTAGTAATGATAAAAAATTAGTAGCGATAAAAGAAAGATACAATTAGTAGCGATACAATTAATAGCAATAAAGACTGAAAATAAAAGTAACTGTACCTATTTTATTAAATTATAAATAAATCTATTTTAGAAAAGTTCAAAAAGACAAGATAAAAAATTAGTAATAAAGAATAATACAATTAATTATATTTAAGTTTAAAAAAATATTACTTCATAAACGTTAAATATTTTCTTTTTGTGAAATGTATTTCTTTCTATATCTATTAGGCAACCTTTTATTTGGTATCGTTTAAAATTTTCTTCTATAAAAAAATGAAATAAATAAATAAGTGCAATATTTGAGATAATACTTCAAGTAAAAAGCAAAATAAAGAATAAAGAGTAAAAGAGAAACAGTTTGTATTTTTCCCAATTTATATCATTCGCGTGCATGCAAAAACAAACAAATAATCGACATCCATGTGATAATTATCCAATCATAATCTATGAATGAAAGCGATTAAATCACATGATATATATATATCCGGGTTTATGCCGATATTGTAGATATGAATTTTTGTAAGATATAATAATATATTCGAAATTGCATTACAACATCTATTAATCTATTATAGTATAGATTTAATTTTATTCAAAATAATAAAATTTGTTCGTTATAATGCCAAACAGTCAAGTCGCGAGCGATTAGATTGATAGTTCAGTTGTTAAAATCTGAAAATAGTCGAGCTCCACGTATAAAAAGAAGAAATTAATAACGAAAAAACAAGAATCTGGAGACTATTAGAGATACCAACCAATAAATTGAAATCACGATTTCAAGAAAAATTCTCGCGAATTTTTCTTGATATTGCTTATTTTAAAGTTTAAAAGACTGATTAATAAATAAATTAAAATTACGATTTCAAGAAAAATTCTTGCGAATTTTTCTTGATACTGCTTATTTTTAAAGTTTAAAGACCGATTAGTAAATTGAAATCCCGATTTCAAGAAAAATTCTCGCGAATTTTTCTTGATACTGCTTATTTTAAAGTTTAAAGACCGATTAGTAAACTGAAATCACGATTTCAAGAAAAATTCTCGCGAATTTTTCTTGATACTGCTTATTTTTAAAGTTTAAATAAATTGAAATTACGATTTTTTAAGAAAAATTCTCGCGAATTTTTCTTGATGCTGCTTATTTTAAAGTTTAAAGACCGATTAGCAAACTGAAATCACAATTTCAAGAAAAATTCTCGCGAATTTTTCTTGATACTGCTTATTTTTAAAGTTTAAAGACCGATTAGTAAATTGAAATCCCGATTTCAAGAAAAATTCTCGCGAATTTTTCTTGATACTGCTTATTTTAAAGTTTAAAGACCGATTAGTAAATTGAAATCCTGATTTCAAGAAAAATTCTCGCGAATTTTTCTTGATACTGCTTATTTTAAAGTTTAAAGACCGATTAGTAAACTGAAATCACGATTTCAAGAAAAATTCTCGCGAATTTTTCTTGATACTGCTTATTTTTAAAGTTTAAATAAATTGAAATTACGATTTTTTAAGAAAAATTTTCGCAAAATTTTCTTGATACTGCTTATTTTAAAGTTTAAAAGACTGACTAATAAATAAATTAAAATCACGATTTCAAGAAAAATTCTTGCGAATTTTTCTTGATACTGCTTATTTTTAAAGTTTAAAGACCGATTAGCAAACTGAAATCACAATTTCAAGAAAAATTCTCGTGAATTTTTCTTGATACTGCTCATTTTAAAGTTTAAGTAAATTGAAATCCCAATAAGAAAAATTCTCGTGAATTTTCTTAAGGTTCAAAAGCCAATTAAATATAAAAATTACTATTATTATTTATTTCAGTTCATTAATAATTTTTTTTTATAAAAATGAGTTGTTTATTAGAAACATGTTTAACTATTTACTTTTTACTTTTTATTTTTCCATTATCTTTTTTATTGGCTGTCACTATCCTTTTGTGTAAGGTTATTTACCTTTTATTTTTTTCATTGTCTTTTTTTATTGGCCCTCGCTTTTTTATTGGCCTTATTGGCCGTCACTGTCCTTTTGCATAAGGTACGTCCACCTCCTTAAGAAAAAATGATAAAAATAAGTTATTTTTAATACTTAAATTAATTAATTAATATACAGAAAAATTATTACTTGTCGCTGTTTCATTTTTCTTTTCTTCTATTTCTTTCTCTTTTTCTTCAATTTCTTTCTCTTTTTCTTCAACTTCTTTTTCTTTTTCTTCCTGCTGCTGTTTTTGTTGTTGTTGTTGTTGTAGTTTTTTTTGTTGTAGTAGTTGTCTCTCCCTCTTTTTACGCTCGTACTTACTTCTTATTTCACGTATAAGATTGCGTTCTAATTCTTCATCCTTACTACTATCTGTTCCGCCTGTTTTTTTATATTTTTTACGAAATAAATCTAAGAGTTGACATTCTAAATCTTCGTCTATATCGGAATCAGAATCATCCCGAATTTCAATTTCTGCTGCTGCTTCTTTAGAATCAGAATCATTCCGAACTTCAATTTCTGCTGCTGCTTCTTTAAAATTGAAATTATCCTGAACTTCAATTTCTGCTGCTGCTTCTTTAGAATTGAAATTATCCCGAATTTCAATTTCTGCTGCTGCTTCTTCGCCTTCGCTTCTCTCTCTTGCGTCTGCTTTCTTCTTCGTTTTTTTCCCCAGCCTCTCTCTACCTCTGCTTCGGGTTCTTTTCGTGAAATATCCATTTATTGTTTTTGCTTTGTGGTCGCCTTTGATTATATAAATATAAATTATATTTTTTGATTTTTTAAAAAATCATATTTAATTTGTATTATATTAATAAAAAAAGAAATACTTACGAACGTGCTGAACGTGTTTCTTTAATAGCTCGTATGCAAACCAATCATTGTATCCAAGCGAAATGTTAAGATCCTTAGTTTTTATTTTAAACTAAAAAAAAATAATTATAAAATTATTTTATAAATATTATATATTTATTCTATAAACATATTGATTAAAGTAAATAAAAATAAATACCTTTTCGATTATTTTAAATAAAATATTTTTGTGTATGTCTTTATATGACAAATTATAATCAAGATGATAATCTGCACATATTCTCATTGACGACTAGTTTTATTGATTATTAATTTATTACAAAAAGCCTTGTTTGTATGAAAATTCAACCCCAATTCAATGATTATATAGAAAACAAGTACAGTATGGAATCCTATGTATGTATGTATGGTGGTCGAATGTATGGTATGTATGGTGTTAATTTTCATTTGGTGATAGTTATCACAATAGTAATATACTATACATGAGCCACCATACATCCATACATAGGTCACCATACATACATACATAGGATTCCATACTGTACTTGTTTTCGTCACCCCCAAATTGAATTATTATTTAATGTATATACGTACCATACACAACGTATACATTTCATTCGTTATATCTAACGTACTTATTATATCTAACTTAGATATGTATTTTTTTTTCGGGTTTGCAACAAAACTTTTATTGTGTGTCTTTTAATCATACATATCATACATTATTAGTTTTTTTAGTTTTTTTACAAAATTGAATTTTTTTTTTAAAAAAGTATGATTAGACTTATATTAATAACTTACGTCAACGGGGAAGGTTGTGGACGACGTAGAGGATCTGCGAGAATTTCCACGAACTGATAAAGATGACACGTCAACGGGGAAGGTTGTGGATAACGTAGAAGGTCTGCGAATATTTTCACGAGCTGATAAAGATGACACGTCAACGGGGAGGTTGTGGACGACGTAGTAGGCCTGCGAATATTTGTGGATAACGCAGCAAAAGTACCATCATCTAAAGAACTTTAAAAAATAACTCATTAGTAATAATATTCATTTAAATTTATTCTTATAAAAAATCTATCATACTTTAATCTTTCCAAGATGAGTTCATTTTGTTTTTTGATCAAGGAAATTTCTTCTTGTTGATTCATTTTTTTGACATAAACATACGAATATGAATGAGAACACGTAAAAATAAGAAAGAATACGTAAATGATAAATGCAAAATGTATGAATGATGGAGAAACGCGTACCATTAACAGAAAATTCAATCACATTTATTTATGAACAATCGTGACTGCAGAAACGCATACCGTTAACAAAGAAAATTCGATCACAAATATGACTCTATACTATCTAGGGTAACTAAATTGTGAACAATCGTGATTCTAGAGAAACGCGTACCGTTAACAAAGAAAATTCGATCACAAATATGTAATTTCTATACTATCTATGATACTTTAGAGAAACGTGTACCGTTAACAAAGAAAATTTGATCACAAATATAACTCTATACTATCTAAAGTTACTAAAAAGTCGAAATGATTTATTTAACTAAAAAAAACTATTTTATAATAGATTTCAAAATCCGTTACAATTGCAAAAGTATCGATAATATCATACTATGTATCTAAAATTAACAATTCTAACAAAATGATCAATCATTATTAAAGTTAGTCAAATATAGACAATCATATTTAAAAATCATGATTTCAATTTACTAATCAGTCTGTATCAAGAAAAATTCGTGAGAATTTTTCTTAAAATCGTGATCTTAGTTTACTAATCAGTCTTTAAACTTTAAAAATAAGCAGTATCAAGAAAAATTCGCGAGAATTTTTCTTGAAATCGTGATTTCAGTTTGCTAATCGGTCTTTAAACTTTAAAATAAGCAGTATCAAGAAAAATTCGCGAGAATTTTTCTTAAAAAATCGTGATTTCAATTTATTTAAACTTTAAAAATAAGCGGTATCAAGAAAAATTCGCAAGAATTTTTCTTGAAATCGTGATTTCAGTTTACTAATCGGTCTTTAAACTTTAAAATAAGCAGCATCAAGAAAAATTCGCGAGAATTTTTCTTAAAAAATCGTGATTTCAATTTATTTAAACTTTAAAAATAAAGCGGTATCAAGAAAAATTCGCGAGAATTTTTCTTGAAATCATGATTTCAGTTTGCTAATCGGTCTTTAAACTTTAAAATAAGCAGCATCAAGAAAAATTTGCGAGAATTTTTCTTAAAAAATCGTGATTTCAATTTATTTAAACTTTAAAAATAAGCGGTATCAAGAAAAATTCGCGAGAATTTTTCTTGAAATCGTGATTTCAGTTTGCTGATCGGTCTTTAAACTTTAAAATAAGCAGTATCAAGAAAAATTCCCAAGAATTTTTCTTAACAATCGTGATTCTAATCGGTCTTAATCACCATATACAGATCACAGTTGTTAGTATCAGCTGATCTTATATTTTCAGTGCTATCTTTGTGATTGGGCGCTATGCTAATAAGTTGTTTTCTAAAAAATCATGGGGCATTTTAAATTTCAGTCCATCAATATCAATACAGTATATATTTGTGAAAAATAGTTTCAGAAATCGGAAGATGATCATGATTTACGTCACAATCAAATGATTAGAATTTACAAACAAACAATTGGAATTGAGTTTAATTAGAAATCACTCTTTTATTATTACATAATAGCGTTATGACTATCTATTTTATATTATCTAACTATTATTGTTAAAAAAAAGTGCAAATTGATCAATTTTGTTAATATTTTTTTTTTTTTTTTTTTTTGAGCCAATCAAGGATTTTATTAAGTTAATGGTACGAAAGAGTAACTTTACAACAGTTCGAGGATAACCTACTACATAAAGAAAGCTACAAGGCTAGCCAAAAGAGTTAAAAACCTAGAAGCCTGCCTGCTCAAAAAAATCGGATTTAAAAGGAAAAAAAATCAACCCCAAAAAAGGGGCGAACAGGAAAGAAAACTATAACTAAAAGAATGAAAACAAACCAAAAAGTGCGCAATGCACCAAAAAGTAAAATAATCCCCTATTTGACTACATATTATGGATAACAAACCTATTTCATAAAGATCTCCTTCGACCTAAGATCTACCTAGATAAGTCAATCCAATGATAGTCCATCATGTGACCACCTTGATCGGCATCTACAAAAAATTGCGGTACCCAACCTGTCAGCCCCTTATCACCCGGATGATCATCGATTTTGAAAATTAGTAACACCAAACCACCATGACGATCAAATTTTCCAGTATCCCTCCACCCCCAAAGAAGATAAGGTTACACCAAAAAAAATGACCAAGAAAAACAAAAAACAAAAAATAAAGACATAAACCTCAGGAAAACTCGAAGTGCAATGAGAAAAAACCTGAGTAAAAAACACCAAACATACACCTCAACTCCGTCTCCTTATTTTAGAAGACTAACTCCCCAGTTAACAACATCAACTAGCAAGAAATACGTTGGTCAGGAGCTCCTTCCAAGAAATACTGGTCCGGCCTGCGAACCACTTGGCCAGTTAGACTTTAAAGGCGTAAGAACCGAAACGCACTACTTTTCAACCTTTCAGAAAGCCCAGGGGAACGTTCGTATGGAACTGCCATCTTACAGTATTATTGGTAACTCCAAGACTCATGATAACGGTCCTAACTCAATATAAGCCGTAAGGAGTTTGGGCGAAACTAAAGACTTCGGTAATAACTTCATATAACGTCGAAAAGTCCTTTTACTATCACTCAAGGCAAAAAATCCTCATATTTTTCATCCATAACTTCATGGGAAAAAATGGGCAGAGCCCACCGGGGAAGAAAGTACGATGATCACCATCAATTTTGTTAATATAACAGAATAATCATTAAAATTAAATTCGCGTTTAGCTATTTTTAGAAATTGATGGGCCTTATTTTTCAAAGGCTGATTAATAAATAAATTGAAATTGAAATTGAAATTACGATTGACAATTTTTAAATTTAAATCCAATTAATTGCGATCATCAAGAAAATTTTCTGAGAATTTTCTTGGTACTACTTATTTTTTTCGATTAATAAAATTGAGATTGCGGTCGTCACTGGATATAACGCGGTATATAAATTCTACCAATAAAATCAAATCACATGATTAAAAATAATTAAGGTGAATTATGAATTATCTTTATTATTATATTATATTATTTAATTCTTTACCCACTTCTGCGTATAAAAATCTTATAGATTCGTTTATAAATCTTTTAACTACTGCCAAAGTAACTTTTTCTGTATAAATAAGTTATTTCATTTTTGTATTCATACCCTATCAACAATTTCTTCATCAGTAAGTCCACCCTCTAGCATTTCATCCTCAATATGAACATATCCATACGCGTTAATATCAGCTAGAAATTAACATATCAAGGTCATCAATTTTTCCATCAAAACTAAGAAATAAAAGAAATAAATATATATTAGAAGAATTTCATGCATTAAGTTCAAGAGATTAAGTTCAAGAAGAATTTCATTAAAATACTAACTTGCATTCACGCCTTCTTATTCCAAAAATAATGAACAGGAAGGTTTTTGTAGTTGACATTTTTCATAACACGGGGTTGCATTTGCACAGCAAAATATTGTAACACAAGATTTGTTGACATAATCCCTTTTCTTTGTTGATATATTGTGTTAATATCGGGTTTTTTTTTAAATTTTGTATTCCGATAAAGAAAAAGATTATCCAATTTTAATTCACGTGATCATTCAGTATATAATATATTTGATCAAACAAACACGAGTTTTGGATAAATAGTTCTGCACTATTTGGTTCGATATAACGAGTTTTCGGTATATCCAGGTTTGTAACCAGTGGCGATTGTATTTCTAATTTTGTACTTTAAAGTAAAGATGACGACTATAAAAATTAAGATAAAAAAATCAGATATAAAATTCCCATGCGCTTCGCATAAACTTTTACATTTAAAAATTATAATAAAATGGATATCAAAGTACTAACCTGAGAAATGAAATAACAAAAGGAGAAAAATACCCAAACAATGACTTAAACATGAACGTGAAAGAAAGCGTCAAAAGAGAGCCAAAGAAACGGACGAAATCAGTACCAAGTACCGAGAAACAAAAAATCAAAAAAATAATGGATTCTACTGGTGAAATTAAAGAGGAAAAGGAAGGAGGAAGGGAAGGGAAGGGAAATGAAAGAGGAAAAGGAAGGAGGAAGGAAAGGGAAGGGAGGAAAAGAACGAAGAAGGAGAGAAGAAGGAAAGAAGAGAAGAAAAAAGTGAAAAAGAAGAAAAAGAAGAGAGGGAGAATACGAGCGAAGAAGAGAGAGAAGAAGGGAGGAAAGGAGGAAAATAACGAAGAAGGAAAAGAAGAAGAGAGAAAGGAAGCGGAGGAAAGAGTTAAAATTCATCTATAAGAAGAATAGATTCTTCGTTATCGGCATCATCGAGAAATTTTTTAAGATGCAGAACTGCGGAGATCTGTAAAATTAGCAGATCTCCGCATTTTTTATATGAATTTATGCGGAAGTCTGTGATTTTGCAGATCTCCGCTTTTTAATTTTTACAAAATTTTGCAATAATCTGCGATTTTGCAGATTTCTGCTTTTTTTTATGTGAATTTATGCAAAAGTCTGCGATTTTGCAGATTTCTGCTTTTCTTTTTATGTAAATTTTTGCAGAAGTCTGCGATTTTGCAGATTTTTACTTTTATTTTTCATTAAAATATCGGTTCAATCTGCAATTTTATCATTTTGATTAACTCTACTTGATTTAATACTTTAACATTTACACAAGTAAAAACACTGTTCTACTGACATGATTGCCGGTTGAAGTATTCATATTATTACAGTCATATGCACTACCAGTAATTAGAGATGTGATCCGAAATCCGAAAATTCAAATCATCCGCATCTGGATGGATTAAGGATATCCGTTTTAATCCGAAACAGCATCCAATGATCGTACAGAGATGCACAATAGCTCATTCGAATCGTCGTAATGAGACGATTTGAATGAGCTATTGTGCATCTCTGTACGATCACTGGATGCCGAGATATTCGGCAAAACGTCAAACATCGGCATTTTCATTTTACGATTATGCAAAATTTTACATTTTTCCGAATATCTCGGCATCCAGTGATTGTACAGAGATGCACAATAGCTCATTCGAATCGTCTCAATGCAACAATTCGAATGAGCTATTGTGCATCCCTGTACGATTGTTGGATGCCGAGATATTCGGCAAAACGTCAAAAATCGGTAGTATCGTAAATAAAAAATGCCGATTTTTGACGTTTTGCCGAATATCTCGGCATCCAACGATCGTATAGGGATTCAAAATAGCTCATTCGAATTGTTGCATTGAGACGATTCGAATGAGCTATTGTGCATCTTTGTACGATCACTAGATGCCGAGATATTCGGCCAAACGTAAAATTTTGCATGATCGTAAAATAAAAATGCCGATGTTTCACGTTTTGCCAATTATCTCGGCATCCAGTGATCGTACAGAGATGTAGTATAGCTCATTCGAATCGTCTCAATGCAACAATTCGAATGAGCTATTGTGCATCCCTATACGATCGTTGGATGCCGAGATACCCAAAAATTCGAAGTTAATCCGGATTATCCGGATGATAATCCGGATTGATCCGTGCGGATTACGGATTGTAAAATTTCATCTGGATCGCATCTCTACCAGTAATCATTGCCAATCGGATCATATAAACCAGAAATTAGTAAAGATTTGGCTGATCAGACTAGTCAATTATGGTTTATGTGCCGAATAATAATCTTTTTTAACTTCTAGCTTTAAAAAAAGTTTATTTTTTTCCTTCTTTTTTTTGTAGATACCAGCTTTTTGGATTCAGTTGGTAAGTTTCGAAAGTTTCATTCTTTCGAAACTTTTGTTTTTTAAAATAAAAATTAAATTTTTTTTATTTATTTTTTTAGGTATCAGCGCCCTTCACTTTGGATTGGTAAGTTTCTAAAGTTTCATTCTTTCGAAACTACTTTTTTTAAAAAAAAATTAAATTTTTTTATTTATTTTTTTTAGGTATCGGCACCCTTCACTTTGGATTGGTAAGTTTCGAAAGTTTCATTCTTCAAACTTTTGAAACTATTTTTTTAAAAAAAAATTTAATTTTTTTTTATTTATTTTTTTAGGTATCGGCACCCTTCACTTTGAATTGGTAAGTTTCGAAAGTTTCATTCTTCAAACTTTCGAAACTATTTTTTAAAAAAAAAATTTAATTTTTTTTTATTTATTTTTTAGGTATCGGCGAGACCCTTCACGTAAGTTTCGAAAAGTTTCATTCTTAAAACTTTCAAAACTTTTGTTTTTTAAAAAAAAATTAATATTTTTTTTTATTTCTTTTTTTTAGGTATCGGCGAAACCCTTTCACATAAGTTTTGAAAGTTTCATTTTTTCAAAACTTCGTTTTTTTTTAAAAAACATTTTTTTAATATTTTTTTTATTTATTTTTTTAGATCGGTGAGACCCTTCACTTTGGATCGGTAAGTTTCAAAAGTTTTATTTAGAAACTTTTGAAACTTTGTTTGTTTTAAAAAATTAATACTTTTTTTTATTTTTTAGGTATCGGCGAGATCCTTCCAGTAAGTTTCAAGAGTTTCATTATTTTGAAACTTTAATTTTTTTTACTTCTTTTTTTTAATTTTCTTTTCTTTATTTTGTAGGTATCGGTTGGGACCTTTGGATAGGTGAGTTTCAAAAAGTTTCATTACTTTTCGAAACTTTAATTTTTTTTTAATTTTCTTTTCTTTATTTTGTAGGTCAGTATTGGTTGGAACTTTTGGAAACCTGTGGTAAGTTTCGAAAAGTTACATTAACTTTTCAAAACTTCAATTTTTTTCAATTTTTTTTTTATTTTGTAGGTATCGGTTGCGACCTTTAGAAACCTGTGGTAAGTTTCGAAAAGTTACATTAACTTTTTGAAACTTCAATTTTTTTTAATTTTTTTTCTTTATTTTGTAGGTATCAGTTGCTACCTTTGGAAACCTGTGGTAAGTTTCGAAAAGTTAACATTAACTTTTCGAAACTTTAATTTTTTTAATTTTCTTTTCTTTATTTTGTAGGTATCGGTTGCGACCTTTGGAAATCTGTGGTAAGTTTCGAAAAGTTACATTAACTTTTTGAAACTTCAATTTTTTTTAATTTTTTTTCTTTATTTTGTAGGTATCAGTTGCTACCTTTGGAAACCTGTGGTAAGTTTCGAAAAGTTAACATTAACTTTTTGAAACTTTAATTTTTTTAATTTTCTTTTCTTTATTTTGTAGGTATCGGTTAGCATTGGTTGGAATCTTTTAGATAGGTGAGTTTCGAAAAGTTTCATTACTTTTCGAAACTTTAATTTTTTTTAATTTTCTTTTCTTTATTTTGTAGGTGTCAGTTGGGACCTTTGGAAACAAAACCTGTGGTAAGTTTTGAAAAGTTACATTAACTTTTCAAAACTTCAGGTATCGGTTGCGACCTTTGAATAGGTGAGTTTTGAAAAGAATTATATTAGTTCTTTTCGAAACTTCAGTAATTTTTTTGTTTTTTAATGAACTTTACTAACGTATTCTCCGTCTTTTTGTAGATCTATGGCTTCCTGGTGCTTTCTGAATTGAACTTCAAAGGTATCCTTTGAAGTTCTTTAATTTCTTTTGTTTTCTTTAATGAAATATCAACTAATATCTCATTTCTCTTTTTATACTGTAGGTCAGCAACTTTTTGGATGACATCTGGATGGAACTTTGAAAAAAAAAAATAAAGATTTTCAAGGAAATGAAATTTGTAGATCCGTGACTTCTTGGATTGCACCTGGATGGAACTTCAAAGGTATTTTTCGAAGTTTAAATGTTATTTTTTTTAATGAAATATTACTAATTAACTGAAGTTTTTACTTTTATACTTTTGGTAGGTCTACAAGTTCCTGGACGCTTCCTAAACGCAAATTTAAATAGTTGTTTGTTGGAATCGAACCAACTGGAATAATATCCAAACCATTAACAACATGTAAATTACAGTAGAATTTTAGCTATTAGTACATTAATAAAATAGTATAGTAAAGTGATAAATTTGTAATGCGTTTAATTAATAAATTGATGTTAAATAATACTAAAATAACAATCAAAATTTGTATAATTTATTATTATTTAATGATTTTTATTTTGTAAAATATGTGCAGAATTTAATAACAAAAATCTGCGCAGAACTTTGTGATTTATAAAATCTGCGCAGTTTTTTATTGGATTTTTCCTCTGATGTTTTGCGCCAGGGTATAAGATCTACGCAGATATAATTTCTGAAATTCTGCGCAGATCTGCTCCCCAAAAAATTTCCCGATGATAATATCTTGGTGATTCTTCGTTATCAGGATTGTCGTTATCAGGATAGTATCTTGGTGATTCTTCATCAATGTAATAATATTCCGCCGATTCATATTCCGCTGATTCATACACTTGTTTAAGAATATTTTCTCTTAATGAATTCTCCTCCTTCTTTTTTTGTTGATAGATTTCGTATCCTTGCTCCTCTGAAATTATTTCCCCCGTTTCTATAATCTTCAGCCAACATTCATATGTAGCGACATTAATTGACGACGATTTAAAAAAAACTACATCTAAATTAGAAAATATGTCAACAATGAGAAAATTTTATTGGAAAGACTTAATAGCCTATCAATTCTTTTTGCTGCTCTGAGAGTGATGGTGAGAGTTGTTAATTTAATTTTTTGTTCGCTATAATCGACAATTTTGGTATTTGTTTGATTTTTTATTGTTTGACCTTTCAATCTGATTTTGTATATGTTACAAAATATTTCAATTTTTTTATAAATCTTTAAAAAATTCAAATAATTACGAAATCCATTTTGTCTATTAATCTCTGCTTCGATATATTCCTGAAGAACATTGTCATAAATTGATATTAATTGAGCAACCAGCGCTTTTATTATTTCTTCCTTACTTCGTTCGAAAGAAGATTCCTCCATTTTTAACAAATTTACCTCCGAGGTAATCTCAAAATTATCTTTTAAATTTTCATTATTAGGAGGTAGACCGATTTCTAAGAAACTGTCATTATTACATCTAAGTTCTTCAACAAAAGCTTCTTTTGTTGAAGAACTTTTTAATTTGTTCAACAAAAATTGTACATATGATTCAATTATTGTGAATTTTGTCGGGTTCATCGTAAAAGATTGTTGATCTGGGAGTTTATCGATATTTAGTAATAATTCTCGTAGATTCCTTGCCATCGTAATAGCCGGAGATGATAAAAACGGTTTCTGCGCATAACAATGCATAATTAATATATTGTCAAAATGAATAGAATCTTAATGAATTAAAAGTATAAAAAAATTATTAACTTTTTTATTTTTTATTGCGATTGACTGTTTTTTTGAATCAACTTCTTCTTCATCAATTTCATTAAAATCGTTTTCTCCAAAATGAATTCAGAATATCCCAATATCATTATTTTCTAATATAGCGTTTGAATTAGAAATATTAAGAGATCTAATTTCTAATTCTTTCATCTCTTTAAATGTCTTTGTGCGAACCTTATTAAATTTTGTTCTTTTGGAAAAATTATTAAGTAAATAAAAAAAAACTTATAATACATAAATAAAAAACATAAATTTATATATCTCATTCATTATATACTAATTTCTTTTAATTTACTTTCTTTGTCGATTGAATCCATTTTTGAGATTTTTGAGGAAAAAATTGAAGGAAGAAGAAAAAATTGAAGGAAGTTTGAGGAAAAAATTGAAGGAAAAATGAAGGAAGTTTGAGGAAAAATTGAAGGAAGAAAATTAGTGTTAAAGATGTTAAATCGATAAAAAATTAAAGAAAAAATTAATTATAAGGGTGATTTTTGAGGAAAAAATTGAAGGAAGAAAATTAATGTTAAAGATGTTAAATCGATAAAAATCAGAAAAAATTAATTATAAGGGTGTTGAATCGATTTAAAAATCCAGAGAAAAAATTAATTGTAAAGGGTGTCTATTTAATAAACTCGAATTGATCTAAAAAATCAAGAGGGTGTTTTATTTATTAAAATAAATTTAATTACAATCTAATTATGGTCAATAAGGGTGTTGAATCGATCTAAAAATTTAGAGAAAAAAATTAATTGTCTCGAATTGATCTAAAAAATCAAAGGGGTGTTTTATTTATTAAAATAAATTTAAATTACCAATTTAATTATCTAATTATGGTCAATAATACTCTCATATATGTAATATTTATTTTGTGAATATCACAGCGCAAACTGACGGTTTTGCCTTTTAATATACTCATATTGATAGTCTTTTTTACTCATCTTTTTAATTAAATGGCAGAGGAAAAATTTTTTTTTTCCTCTTATTAAAACTTGAATCAAACTTGGATGCAGTGATCCTACTACCCGTGAGAATATCAAGAAAATTCCTCTTATATACAAATTTTATTTCATATGATTTTACGATCATCTTTTATAAGTATAGAGTTATCTTTAAACGTAATTGGTAACGATTCAAACAACAAACAATATCCTTAGTTTCACAAATAAAAATTACATCATCTCCATATGATTTAGCAGGTCGGGCGCGGTTTCTATTCATGCGCGATGCCAATCCCTACTGTAAACTGTATAAATAATTTCACGTGATCATATAAAAAATCCATCAAAAGTCTGATTTATAACGAAAATTCGCAAGAAATTTCCTTCATACTTGCTTAATTTTAAAGTTCAAAAGTCTGATTTATAAATTAAAAATCACGATCATCAAGAAAAATTCGCGAGAAATTCTTTGATAGAACCTTAATACTAAATTAGCTGAATTAGAATTAAGCAGTATCAAGGAAAATTCTCACGAATTTTTCTTGATAATGACTAAAACATACTAAAAAAAACTCATTTTTTTTTGAATTTGAAATTTTTTTTTTTGTTCGCAAAAAAAAAAAAATTTAGTATAACTGAATGATTTAATTAGATACTGCGTAATTTTTAAATTAAAACCTTAATACTAAATTAACTGAATTAGAATTAAGCAGTATCAAGGAAAATTCTCGCGAATTTTTCTTAAAAACGTGATTTCAATTTTATTAATCAGGGAATTAAGCACGGTATCACAAAAATTAAGCAGTATTAAGAAAAATTCTTGCGAATTTTTCTTAAGAACGTGACTTTAATTTATTAATCGAAATTAAAATAAGCGGTATCACATAATTAAACTTTAAAAATTAAGCAGTATTAAGAAAATTCTTGCGAATTTTTCTTAAGAACGTGACTTTAATTTATTAATCGAAATTAAAATAAGCGGTATCACATTTTTAAACTTTAAAAATTAAGCAGCATTAAGAAAAATTCTTGCGAATTTTTCTTAATAACGTGTAATTTATTAATCGAAATTAAAATAAGCGGTATCACATTTAAACTTTAAAAATTAAGCGGTATCACAAAAATTAAGCAGTATCAAGAAAAATTCTTGCAAATTTTTCTTTAACAATCGTGATTTAGATCTATTAATCTCGCAAATATTTTGCTATCATTTATTTTCTTTTTTCTTTAATATAAATATGAAATTTACAAGTATGGTAGTAAATTTACCGAACTACAGTATTTCATTGGTATGCAAAAAACTTTTATCAATGTTTTCTGGTTGATTATTTAACGTAAATTAAGACACTAAGTCCATTTTATATGAAATCATAATACTTTAATTATACCTATAATATATATATGATTGCATATTTAAGTATTACTAAGATGTTTGATAAAAATCCACATTAATAAATTAAGATTGCAATTATTAAAAATTTTTATGAAAAATTTATTTAATTTTTTTTATTATTTATTAGAAGAAAAGTTTATCATGCCACCCGGCAACCTTAAAACTTTTCAAAATTCTAAAGTTTTACCTAGTTATCTAGCTACAACCAGCATCTTTTAGGTAAAACTTCAGTTATACGAAAAACCAAAAATAAAATCTTCAAAAATTCTAAAGTTTTTACCTAGTTATGCTACCTAGCTTAACCTACTAGATAAAACTTCAAGTAAAAAAATAAAATTCAAAAACTAAAGCTTTAAAAAAATCAAAAAAGCATGCTACTAGCAAACCTACTATACTTCAGTTATAGAAAAAAACAAAAAAATTATAAAATCTTTAACCATGTATGTTAAAAAAAAAATTTTCATTACGACCTTTAATTTAAATAAAAAGAA
Organism: Rhizophagus irregularis; assembly: GCF_026210795.1. Lineage (NCBI taxonomy): Eukaryota > Fungi > Glomeromycota > Glomeromycetes > Glomerales > Glomeraceae > Rhizophagus > Rhizophagus irregularis. The sequence continues at coordinate 3,428,245 of NC_089446.1, read as the reverse complement.
AAGTTAATAAAAATATTAATAATAAAATAAATTGAAAGATATATATATAATCATTAATTACCTTTAATGACCAAAAAATATCGGCAATTTAATTATTATTTATTAATAAAAAAATATATTAATATATTATTAAAATCAAAAAGTATAAATCTAAAAATCTTACCTAAAAAAAAAATTTTGAATTAATTGTGTTGGTTGTATATAACCTTCTTTAAACAGAGGCAAGTGCTCGATCATTAGTACAATTTCCCGATGTTCCATGGATTAGTCCCCAACACTTTATACAAATATTCTGAAGTTCTTGTACTATAAAAATTATACTTGGACAATTTATAAAGCCATGTTCATAATATAGGTGAATATGGCAGGGGTCTTTATAATATTCCACTGGTAATAAAAAAAAATATATTAATATATTATTAAAATCAAAAAGTATAAATCTAAAAATCTTACCTAAAAAAAAATTTTTGAATTAATTGTGTTGGTTGTATATAATCTTCTTTAAACGGAGGTGTGACCCGATCATTAGTACAATTTGTCGATGTTCCGTGGATTGGTCCCCAACACTTTATACAAATATTCTGAAGTTCTTGTGCTGTAAAAATTATATTCAGACAATTTCTGAATCCATGTCCGTAATATAGGCAAATATGGCAGGGGTCTCTATAAAATTCCACTGGTAAAATCCAGTTGGTTGTCGGACAAATTTTTATATCTTTCGCCGAATAAAGTTGTACTGGTGGTGGAGATGATGATGGCGGAGGCGGAGATGATGATAACGATAACGGAGATGAAGATGGTAGAGATGATGATGGGGGCAACGATGATAATGATGATGATAATATTGAAGGTGGTGGTGACGATGACGTAAATAATGTCGGTGGTGATGATGATGATATTGACGTTTTTACCATGCATAATAACTCATATATTGTTTTATCCTGATTACGAATTAATTCATTTATCGTGTCATTTTGAGTGCGTGTTAATTCAACTAAAAAATTTGATAGATTAGTGATGACTCCAAAGCTTTTATCGATATTATTGAGTATATCTTTTGTAGTAACGTTATTTTCTATGACTGAAAAACTTTCGTTATTTTCAGTCATTTTTGTAAAAAAGCTTGGTAAATAAAAGAGTACTTAGTATGAGTAAAAAAAAATTTGCGTGAAAAAAAGTATTTAAAAAAAAAAATTTTGCGCGAAAAAAAGTATTTAAAAAAAAAATTTTGCGCGAAAAAAAGTATTTAAAAAAAAATTTTGCGCGAAAAAAAGTATTTAAAAAAAAAAATTTGCGTATTTAAATAATGTGTGAAAATTTACTTGGTTCTAATACTTAAATAGAAGTTGATCTGCTTATCTTAAGGCTTTTTACTCATTCTGGTATTTAAGCTTTTTGGTAGTAGTTTTTTTAATACTTAATTAGAAATCGACCAGCTTATCTTGAGGCTTTTTACTTGTTCTGGTATTTAGATGTTTATTTTTGACTGTAAAACTACCATTCTAATAGGAAAAATTTTTTTACTGCATTTCTTACGTTAAATGCTAAATATTTAATAATTTTCATTGCTTAAAAATGGTTTGTAATACCAAAATTACCCAATAAATTGATATTTAAGTTATTTAAGTCTACATTTGTTTTACTTTATTAATTTTTCATTCACATAGTAATTTTTAATATTAAATAAGGTAAAACAAAAGTTACTGGACATCATGTTAAAATCGTCATACGATTTGCATAATATCGACCATAAACAGTCTGAAATTTAAAAATCACAAGCCATAAATCAAATAAATTGCATAAAATTGCGTAATATAGCATAGCCTATCTAAGAAATCAGTAGCACATAAATCAAATAAAGTCATATAGGAAAATTAATTGCATAATATAGCATAGGCTATCTAAGAAATCAGTAACATAATATTTATGATCAAATGTTAGTATTTACGGATATTATTAATTTTTATGTAGTCATTCTCTTCAAAATGAATTAGAAGAAATTATGATTGAACTAGAATTAATTATTTGATGGTATGTACTGTAAATAGTTTGATAAAAATGTATGTATTTTTGGCTTATGCATATATCTAATTATCCATTAGTTAAAGAAGATAATATAAGACTTTTGTCATTTTTGGGAAATGAATCTCATGAGTTTATTGATGTATGTGCTATTGACCATTGTGTAGGATTTATTAAAATTAATTAAACTTACTATATAATAGATAAAGAAGAACTAAATAATGATTTAGATGAATGGAAAAATTTTTTTTTTAAAATACATAATATATGAAATAATGATCTAATATAAAATAAAAATTAAATAGAATTCAATACTAAATGATTGCTTGAATTAAAAAAAAGAGCGAAAAAAAATATTTATTTATAATATGATCTGACCCTATATCACTATTTTCAAAATAGTGTGAGACTAAAATCGGGTGAAAAACTGGATGAAAACTGGTATTTAAATATACAGATAATCAAGTATTTTTTTTTAATATGTCAGAGTGGCACAAAGCCAACCAATTCGTATAATTACTAGAAAAAATGGGAAACTGATTAAGCCCATCATAAAAAAATTTTTATCTGAATATTTCCATTATTCCTCCGTAATTCCATAAAAATTCTGTGATAACATGAAACGATAAAACACGGATCAACATTTTTTTTTACATGGGGCTTCTTTAATGAGATTAGATAGATTGGTTTATATAAATTTATATAATTCTGTGATACTGCTTTAGCTAATTTAGTATTAATTAAGGTTTTAATTTAAAAATTAAGCAGTATCAAGGAAAATTCTCGCGAATTTTTCTTGATACTGCCTATTTTTAAAGTTTAAAGACCGATTAGTAACAAATTTAAGAAAAATTCTCATGAATTTTTCTTGATACCGCTTATTTTTAAAGTTTAAATAAATTGAAATTACGATTTTTTAAGAAAAATTCTCGCGAATTTTTCTTGATACCGCTTATTTTTAAAGTTTAAAGACCGTAAAAAACTAAATATAGTGCATGTGATATTTAACCTCATTCCTTTTTTACATCAGCTCATGATTTAAACTTATTATAAATAGCAAAGCATGATACTGTTAAGAATTTGGTCGATTTATTATTATACGATTGAGGTTGTGAACGGGATCTCAGCCATCTTTTATGAATCAATTAAATTCAAATCTTTTGATGCCACCAGTTCATTTGATTAGATTTTATAAAAAATTTGTTTATTATTATTTATTGTATATTTTATGCTGTACATATCCGGATGTAAACTAAAAATATTTGTTTTAATATTTTAAAATAATAACGGATTAATTAATTAACAATAATAAAAAATTTAATCAAATTATTTAATTTAATGATCAAGGCTTTTAATAATCAAGGCTTTTTAATGATCAAGGCTTTTTAACGGTCAAAGCTTTTAATAAACACAGCTTAATTTTAATTAAACATCCTTATTAGATTACAGATTTCTTCTTTTCGATGATACATATGGTACCTTCAGATATTGTTTTTTGAATGTTAAAGCTAAGAAATCCGGATCTCAGCCCATCATCTATCTAATTAAAAAAATTTTGTCATATTTAGATTACCCAGTATAAATAATTTAAATTGTGTAATATTGAAAAGTGTGATATTCTTGCGTTCAATCTATTTCGTAATTATCATATCATAATTAACTAACTACGATAGCTAATCTTTAAACTAATACATTTATAGTTAATTAAAATTTTAACTGGATTTTAATACTAACAAAAAAAAAGTATAATTTCTCTTATGCATTTATTTGCGGTCATTTTCACTCTTTTAGTTACCACGAACCATTTCTATAATAATAATTTTTACTAAAAAACTGAAACTACCTTTTTAGTCTTTTTTTTATTAATTTTTTATCCCTCTTTTTATCATTATTGTTTCTTTTGGTTAACTTAACCAAAATTTTTTTATTCTTATTGGATTTTTTTTTAGGGGTTTTTTTTTAATCGAAATTTATCAAAATTTTGGATTTTTTTTTTAACCCAAAAAATATACCCTGTAAAAAATCTGATCTGTGTTTTATCTTTCCATATTTTTTTCCGTGAATGCATCATTTTAATGGAATTTATAGCCTTAAATCATGGAAATTTTCATCTCGCTAACACGGATATCCGTGAATGTATCATTTTCACAGAATTTTTACGGAAGACACGGAGAAATAATGGAAATATTCAGATAAAAATTTTTTATAGGGATAGTTTATTCTTTTTTTTGGTTTGGGTTAAGATTATAGAACTATGTCCTACGGCTTTTTGTGAGATTTTTTTTAGTCAATGATATTGTTCTGACTAATAAATTCGTGTGAAAATTTTTTTTTTAGTGAGAATTTTTGATTTAGTGAAAACTTTTTCTGTTTATTGAGATTTTTTTTCGATTTAATGAGAATTTTTTTTATGAGATTGATTTTTTCAATATTATTTCCGACTAATAAATTTGTGAAAAATTTTTTTGATATTAACGAATTTTTTTTGTGAGATTGTTTATAATTATATAGATATTTTGTATTAAATCAATAATAAATTTTTTGATAAATCTATATAACTAAAAAAACTATATAACTAAAAAAATTTGTCTGACATTTGGACTAGTTTTATTTGATTATATATAGATTGAAATTCGAAGAAAATAGTAACAACAAAACTTTTTTATTAAAAGACCAAAATACATATATATTTTATTAATTAGTATGCCTTTGTGTACGTGTACTCACTGTAAAGCTTTAACAAATGGTATTGGAAAAGAAATTCATAGAACAACAGTAATTCGTCATATGAAAAAAAAACAAGAGGAGCAAGAACTAGAAAATGCATACCAAAGTCTTCATTCTGAAGAAAATTATTTTGAAGAAAATGAAGAAAATGAAGAAGAAAACTCATATGAAGAACGCTCATCTCCTATGAAAATATCAGAAATATCAGAAATATCTGACAATGAAGAAATTCTTATAGAGGAAGAAAATCTTACTACCTTACATAATGATGAGGCTTCTATGGAAATTCTCTCCAGTTTTCAAGATGAGGATGAGGAAATTGATGATTACTATCATGAAAGCGATGACTTAAACCATTATGATTCTCAAAGTGAATTAGAGTTTGATACCTCTGATGATAAAGAAGATGAATTTTGAAATAATTATAATAATATTTTAAATTAGTAATTTACCAACTTTTTTTAGATAATACAACTTTTTCTAATGAATTGTTCGAAGGATTAAGGCTTTTATATGTGAAATCGAATTTTAATTTTTCTGAAGCAGCATTTAATAATATATATAAAGCCTTCAATAGAAATAAAATAAGTTTTAATAAAGTAAAAGAAAGCTTGGTTCAATAGTAGGAATTGAACCAAAAATATACGATATGTGCGTTAATTCATGTTATGCATTCGTAGGAGTTTTAGAAAATGAAACAAAATGTAAATTTTGTAAGGAGGATCGATATTATAGTAATGGTAAAGCGAGAAAAAATCTACCTTTTATTTCTATAATTGAGCGTTTAAAGCTTCAATTTAAAAACCCTGAAAGATCTAAAGAACTATTATATAGGCACAATTATACTTGTAATAAAGGAGAATTTGCTCATAATAACATAGGTGACATATTTGATGGACAGATTTATCAAGAATTATTAAATGACGAATATTTTCCCGATCCAAGAGACATCGCATTTACTGCTTCTTGTGACGGCTACCAAATATTTCGTCAAAAGACCGATGATTGTTGGGTGTTCCTGTTTCTAAATAATAATTTACCTCAAGAATTAAGAGTAAAGAAAGAAAATTTAATGGTAACTTTAATAATCCCGGGGCCAAAACAACCTCAAGATTTTAATTCATTTCTCTATCCATTAATTCAAGAAATGAAATCCTTACAAGGTATATTTTAAATAAATGGTACGTAATAAATGTAATATTTATTAATAATATTTTTAATATTTACAGATGGAATCTCTTGTTACGATGGTAACAAAGAGGAACAGTTTACTCTACGTGCTCACATTCTGGCTTGGACCGGCGATATCCCTGCCCTTTCAAAGGTTTTATGTTTAACAGGACATAATTCATACTCAGGTTGCAGATTTTGTAATCTTTGAGGGACTTTAAATGAAACGAATAGACATGTGTATTATCTATTACAACAAAATATTGATCCTAAACGATTACCAATTCGAACACATGATGAAATACTGAATAGCACAAATCAAATAGAACGTCTGGAGGGAGATCGTAGAGAAACTTATATACGTGACTGCGGTTGGTCCAATATTTTAAAATAAAAATAAATTCTTAGTAATTAATATTAATATATTTTCTCAATTTTAAAAATTTTTTGTTTAATAAAAAAAATTAGGAATTAAAGGAAAGAGTATTTTATTTGAGTTATCTTCTATAAATTTTTCACGTTCATTTCCAGTAGATATAATGCACCTTTTTTTCGAAAATGTTGCACCCCATATGTTTCGACATTGGATAGGAAAATTCTATCCAAAAAATAATGAATGGAACTCAAATGAATATACAATAAGTTCTAAAATATGGGTTGAAATTGGTGAAATCATGGAACGAAGTAGATCTCATATGCCACCTGATATTGGACGTCCTCCACGCAATATCGTTAAACATTCAGCTGGATTTAAAGCTGTAGAGTGGGCTAATTGGATCATTTTATTCTCTTTACCATTACTAAAAGGGCGATTGCCGCAAAGGTAATAAAAAAAATCAAATTGTTAGCAGATAAAATAATAAAAAGTCTGCTGATAACATTATTCAACTTAAAATAATAGTAACCTCTTAGGATGGTCAAGATTTGTTGAAGCTGTCAAGTTATGCATTCAACTTCTAATAGAATTTGAAGAGCTAGATTTAATTCAAAATTTATTAATAGAATTTTACAATCATTATGCAAAGTAATTTTCTTATGAAATTTATATATGCCTTTTTCTTTAAACGATATTTTTATTGATCGCGTGAATTTTTTTGTGCAATAGTTCATATGGCGTTGGAGGAGAAAGATTACTGGCATTTTTAATTTCTTTTCATTATTTATTACATGTAATAGATTCGATTGAAGACTTTGGCCCTTGTCGTGGATTTTGGCAGTTTCTGATAGAGAGGTTTTGTGGAATGTTAATTCCACTTGTTAGCTCTCAAAAGCTACCATATGTGAATTTGTTTAATAATGTGTTGATGCAAGAAAGATTTAAGTATCTGCAACTTTTACCAATATATAATGAAAAAGTTTTTTCCAATTTTAAAGAAAAAGAAAAAAAAACATGGCCGGTGCATAGAGTATATTCTAATGAATTATATGTTCACAAATACGAATTTTATTCACCATTTGTTAATTGTGTATTAACAAAAAATGAAGTCATAAAGTTAAAGCAATGTTATGCAGCTATATTTCAAAAGAATACTAGCGAAATTACGGTGATTTTATATTATAACTCACATAATAATATGTATAAGAATATTCTTTTTTAAAAAAAATAATATATAATTTTTTTTATATACAGTAGGACATTAAAGAAAACTATGCTAAGTATGGAAAACTTCGTACAAAGGATGGTAACATTATATCATCTAAGTGGTGGAAAAAAGAAAATGATAGTAGTCAAAATGATTTTTGCGTTGCTGTAAGAAATAAATATATTAATTATTATTATTGTTTCATTATATATTCAAAATTCAAATATTAATAAGATAATTTTATTATATAGATTAATTTAACTGTTGACTTACAAGAAAAAAATTACCGTGCTCCTCTAAATTTGAGAGAAGAAGAAATTTTTGGACAAATTGAATATTTTATGGTTCATGAATTTCAAAATCAAGAGCGAATGTTTGTATATATTCAAAAAATCAAAAAATTAGAGAAAAATAGTAGTATGAATTTAAAATTTTTTGATAGTTTTGGTCCTTTACAATATGTGGAAGTAATTGGTATTGATAGAAATGTCGGATTTTTTGAAGTACTCCTTGAAAAAAAAAAATATTATTATATAACAGATAAATATGAAAATTGGTAATAAAAACCTTTACCTTGAAAATTCATATTATTAATTCTCTAATAAATAAGAAATATTTGCTTAAATTTTTTTTTCTTTGAATTTACATAAATAAGAAATTCTCGCGAATTTTTCTTAGTGATCGCGATTAGTAAATTCGCGAATTTTTCTTAGTAATCGCGATTTAAATTTACTAATCGGTTTTTAAACTTTAAAATAAGAAGTATCAAGAAAAATTTGCAAGAATTTTTCTTAAAAAATCGTGATTTCAATTTATTTAAACTTTAAAAATAAGCAGTATCAAGAAAAATTCGCAAAAATTTTTCTTAAAAAATCGTGATTTCAATTTATTTAAACTTTAAAAATAAGCAGTATCAAGAAAAATTCGCAAGAATTTTTCTTAAAAAATCGTGATTTCAATTTATTTAAACTTTAAAATAAGCGGTATCAAGAAAAATTCGCAAGAATTTTTCTTAAAATCGTGATTTTAGTTTACTAATCGGTCTTTAAACTTTAAAAATAAGCAGTATCAAGAAAAATTCGCAAGAATTTTTCTTAAAAAATCGTGATTTCAATTTATTTAAACTTTAAAATAAGCGGTATCAAGAAAAATTCGCAAGAATTTTTCTTAAAATCGTGATTTTAGTTTACTAATCGGTCTTTAAACTTTAAAAATAAGCAGTATCAAGAAAAATTCGCAAGAATTTTTCTTAAAAAATCGTGATTTCAATTTATTTAAACTTTAAAATAAGCGGTATCAAGAAAAATTCGCAAGAATTTTTCTTAAAATCGTGATTTTAGTTTACTAATCGGTCTTTAAACTTTAAAAATAAGCAGTATCAAGAAAAATTCACAAGAATTTTTCTTAAAAAATCGTGATTTCAATTTATTTAAACTTTAAAATAAGCGGTATCAAGAAAAATTCGCAAGAATTTTTCTTAAAATCGTGATTTTAGTTTACTAATCGGTCTTTAAACTTTAAAAATAAGCAGTATCAAGAAAAATTCGCAAGAATTTTTCTTAAAAAATCGTGATTTCAATTTATTTAAACTTTAAAAATAAGCAGTATCAAGAAAAATTCGCAAGAATTTTTCTTAAAAAATCGTGATTTCAATTTATTTAAACTTTAAAATAAGCGGTATCGAAAAATTCGCAAGAATTTTTCTTAAAATCGTGATTTTAGTTTACTAATCGGTCTTTAAACTTTAAAAATAAGCAGTATCAAGAAAAATTCGCAAGAATTTTTCTTAAAAAATCGTGATTTCAATTTATTTAAACTTTAAAATAAGCGGTATCAAGAAAAATTCGCAAGAATTTTGTTTAAAATCGTGATTTTAGTTTACTAATCAGTCTTTAAACTTTAAAAATAAGCAGTATCAAGAAAAATTCACAAGAATTTTTCTTAAAAAATCGTGATTTCAATTTATTTAAACTTTAAAAATAAGCAGTATCAAGAAAAATTCGCAAGAATTTTTCTTAAAATCGTGATTTTAGTTTACTAATCGGTCTTTAAACTTTAAAAATAAGCAGTATCAAGAAAAATTCGTGAGAATTTTTCTTAAAAAATCGTGATTTCAATTTATTTAAACTTTAAAAATAAGCAGTATCAAGAAAAATTCGCAAGAATTTTTCTTAAAAAATCGTGATTTCAATTTATTTAAACTTTAAAATAAGCGGTATCAAGAAAAATTCGCAAGAATTTTTCTTAAAATCGTGATTTTAGTTTACTAATCGGTCTTTAAACTTTAAAATAAGCAGCATCAAGAAAAATTTGCGAGAATTTTTCTTAAAAAATCGTGATTTCAATTTATTTAAACTTTAAAAATAAGCAGTATCAAGAAAAATTCGCAAGAATTTTTCTTAAAAAATCGTGATTTCAATTTATTTAAACTTTAAAAATAAGCAGTATCAAGAAAAATTCGCAAGAATTTTTCTTAAAAAATCGTGATTTCAATTTATTTAAACTTTAAAATAAGCGGTATCAAGAAAAATTCGCAAGAATTTTTCTTGAAATCGTGATTTTTAGTTTACCGTATACGGAATTTATTTTTATTTTTTTTTTTTACCGTATACGGAATTTAATACGGAATTTATAAAAACGTATATCAAATATATATAAAACGTATCATTTCCATATACAGATTTCTTATAGTTTGAACTTAAAATAATCAGACCTAAAAATTCAACGATATTAAGGAAAATACTCGCGAATTTTCTTAACAATAAAACTTTAAAGATTAATAATCATGACTTTAATTTACCAATCAGATTTTGAACTTTAAAATTAAGCAGTATTAAGAAAAATTCTTGTGAATTTTCCTTACTAATCAGGGTTTGAAGTTTAAATTAAAAATTCTTTTGTAAATTTGACGATTTTCAAATATCAATGATTAGAGGAGCGTCTTTATATTAGTTTAATCAAAAATCAATTTATCATAGATGGAATTGAAATTATTATATTTATATTAAAATTTATGGTTAAAATTTAATAGAATAAAGAAATAAAAGATAAAACGAATGAAAAAACGAATATAAAAATTTATTATTAGTTTAATTAAAAATCAATAGATGGAATTGAAATTATTATATTTATATTAAAATTTATGGTTAAAATTTAATAGAATAAAAAAATAAAAGATAAAACGAATGAAAAAAAACGAATAAAATTTTAAAAAGAAAAAATTTTAAAAAGAAAAAGAATTTAAATTCATTTTATGTATTATAAATTTTATTTAACTTTTCAATTCTTTTTCTTTTGGCTTCATTCTTAAAGGCTTTGTATAACCGTTTCCTGTCAAGACGGGAAACCAGTTGGTTCGTTCTTACTAATTCCAGCCACCTTTCAAAATTTACCACTCCTATTTTTTTTGCGGTAAATAGGTAAGGATCTAAATCTGAAAAGGCATAAACAATATTATAATTATCTGATGCTATTTCCAGTAATCTTTTAGCTCTCACCGCCTTGTTTAAAATTGTAGATATAGTGGTAGCCTTTAACCGTGGTGCTATTTGATCTGGTAATTTTGATGATTTTTCGATCATCGTAATAACTTGAGATTTAATAGTTTCCCCTTTGTTTCGCTCATAATTTATACTGCAATAAATTTCGAGCCTTTCATAATATTCTAAAAATAAAATGAGATGCCGAAATTGCCGGCGTCTTAGAATTTCAGTGGATACTTGATCTTTTAATGATAGATCATATATGTTTAATATAATATTTGTTATTGCCGTACAGGCCAATTTTTTCTTATTTTCAAACTCTCGTGAGTCGGATAAATTGACCAATAAACTAGGATCATTTATTTCGGCAATAATATCCCGATTTATTATAGGATCATCCGGGCTTATGATTTGGTGATCCAAACTTCCTTCGCCAGTCTCTTCTTTTTCATTATTTAAAATATAGCTTATGGAAGCTCTTTTAGAAAAAACTTCAATGAACACGAATTTGTCAATGTTAGTTGAAAAAAATTCATCCACACTGGCGATTTTGGATAAATGGTCAATAAGAAAATAACGATATTCTTCTTTATTTAGAATATCGTTATTATTCAGGAGGATGTGTAAATGACGTCCCATATTAATTGTCGATTCCGGAATACTATGGTTCTCTTCCTCATTCACTTTCTCGTCTTCTTCCTCGCCTATTTTCTCACCTATTTCCTCGCCAAAGATTAACTGATCTTCCTTTCCTTTCTCTTCCTCGTCTTCTTCCTCGTCTTTTTCTTCGCCCAGGATTAACTGCTGATTTTCCTTTCCTTTCTCTTCCTCGTCTTCTTCCTCATCTTTTTCTTCGCCCAGGATTAACTGCTGATCTTCCTCTTCTTTCTCATCCTCGTCTTCTTCCTCGCCTTTTTCTTCGCCCAGGATTAACTGCTGATCTTCCTCTCCTTTCTCATCCTTATCTTCTTCCTCGCCTTTTTCCTCGCCTAGAAATAACTGATCTTCCTCTCCTTTCTCATCCTCTTCGTTTTCCTCTATATCCATTTTTTCGTCAGGAGCCATCTTTTCTCCGCCATCGTCATGGATTATCTCATCCTCTTCGTTTTCCTCTATATCCATTTTCTCACCATCCTCGTCAGGAACTACCTTTTCTCCACCATAGTCATGGATTAACTGATCTTGCATTTCCTCATCCTCCTTATCCTCCTCATCCTCAATAATATCAATTGTTTTATCACTTTCATAACCGTAGTGATAAACATCATCTTCTGTTACTTCACCATCATTATCATCAATATTATCTTTATTGTGATCTATATCAACGACTGGTACCTGAAATTTATGATTGTTTGGCAATTCTAATAATATGCTAGATTCGTCGATAATTGCTTTTTTATAACCACATTCTTTTAAAAATCTTTGTGTCTTTAGTATTGACGACAATAATTCTATTATATATACAATAAAATATTTAATTATTTACTATATATAATAAATAAATTAATAAATGCAATAAAAATACTTTTATACCTGCTTTATTATTATCACCTTTTTCTGCTACGAATGTAGAAATATCAGACGTCGCTGCTGCACTTGTTCCTGCAAGTGAAGAATCAGACATTTTTGATGGAATGAATGGAATGAAAGACATTTTTGATGGAATGAAAAAAGCAGTATATAAGAAAATAATAAGCGATAGCGATAATATAAAATAATTTTTTGGAATTAATATGATGAAATAAAAAAGGCAGTATATAAGAAAATAATAAGCGATAGTGATAATATAAAATAATTTTTTGAAATTAGTATGAAAGATGCTGGATGATGAGATAGGGGAAGATAAGCTATTTATATTCAATTTGAGATGACTCGAATCAACATTTAGAAAATAAAAACAAAGGAGATTTAGAAAATAAAACAAAGGAGGTAGATATTAGCATCATTGTTTAAAATTTTGTTCTTCCGTTATTATTAAAAATTTTATTACAACGTATTGTTAAAATTTTATTCTTCCGTTATTATTAAAAATTATATTACAACGTATTGTTTATTCCGTTATTATTAAAAATCATTTGAGTTTCTTTATTATTGTTCAAAATCTACCGTTTTGTTCACATTTTCTATTTATATATATTCATATTCAGACTCAGATTCTGATTCTGAGAAGATCAGTAATTTTTTTTACGAATCAATGTTGTTTAAATATTAAAAAAAAACTAATGTAATAAAATAGCTGATCTCCCGCTGTGGCAAAAAATTGGCTGATCCATATATTTATTGCTGACTAATTATTTTTTTTAAATTTATTTATTACAATTTTAGACTATAAATAGTATTAAGTATCCATATTTAATAAATCATATAAATAAATAATAATAAATCATATAATTTAATAAATTATATAAATAAATAATTGTAAAAAATATACTTTTAAACAGTCTAGCGCGACAAAGTTGTCGCGTATAAACCTAATCTAGTTATTAAATACTAAGTTTTTTCTGTAAGTTCTTTCTGTTTTTGTCATTTTTGTACAAAATTCTGTTTATAGTAGTAGTGTGAAGTTCTTCTATAATTATTAGTTACTATTTGCCATTATTATTATGTATTATGAAACTCCCTTTCTGTCGTATTGTGATGATTTTTGATTACAGAATTCCATCTGATTGTCAGTCAGACTGTCAGTCATCTTCTTGAACATCATTCATTTTGAATGTCACAATTACAGCTTAAATTTAAAGTTCAAAATCCGAATAATCAAATTCTTGCGAATTTTCTTAAATTAAACAGTAGATCAGACTTTAAACATTAAAAAATGAGCAGTATTAAGAAAAATTCTCGCGAATTTTTCTTAAATTAAGTAGTAGATCGGACTTTGAACATTAAAATTAAGCGGTATTAAGGAAAATTCTCGCGAATTTTTCTTAAATTAAGCAGTAGATCAGACTTTGAACATTAAAATTAAGCGATATTAAGGAAAATTCTCGCGAATTTTTCTTAAATTAAGCAGTAGATCGGACTTTGAACATTAAAATTAAGCGGTATTAAGGAAAATTCTCGCAAATTTTTCTTAAATTAAGTAGTAGATCAGACTTTGAACATTAAAATTAAGCGATATTAAGGAAAATTCTCGCGAATTTTTCTTAAATTAAGCAGTAGTAGATCGGACTTTGAACATTAAAATTAAGCGGTATTAAGGAAAATTCTCGCGAATTTTTCTTAAATTAAGCAGTAGATCAGACTTTGAACATTAAAATTAAGCGATATTAAGGAAAATTCTCGCGAATTTTTCTTAAATTAAGCAGTAGATCAGACTTTGAACATTAAAATTAAGCGGTATTAAGGAAAATTCTCACAAATTTTTCTTAAATTAAGCAGTAGATCGGACTTTGAACATTAAAATTAAGCGGTATTAAGGAAAATTCTCGCAAATTTTTCTTAAATTAAGCAGTAGATCGGACTTTGAACATTAAAATTAAGCGGTATTAAGGAAAATTCTCACGAATTTTTCTTAAATTAAGCAGTAGATCGGACTTTGAACATTAAAATTAAGCAGTATTTTACGCTTTAAAAATTAAATACTATTAAGAAAATTTCGCGCAAATTTTTATTGATGATTGTAATTTAAATTGGACGTTAGTAATAAGAAAATTTTACTGATCAGGGTTTGTACTTTAAAAAAAATTTATTAAGGAAATTGTCCCGAATTCTTATTAATGAATGCGATGGATGTGGTATATGACGAAAGATCGCATTCATGCCTTCCAGAGCGTGTTTTTTTCTTTAAAATATTTTTCGGTGACGTATTGTATCTGTTTAAATACTATGGAATTGAATTTTTTACCATTTTTATATTGCGTCCATGTAACAAGAAGGGTTTAGGTTGATTCAAAAAATCTTCCTGATTTAAAATACTATGCGATAGTCTATTCTATCGTTTCACTTGATTTGGCGTTCGTTCGATATCAAACCGCAATTTGGAATATTCTTTATAATATACCCGTTTTGGTATGAAATTCACTGAGTGATCGTAAGCAATATTAGCAGGATTTTCCATAACCTTCATTTTTCCTGTATGGTATTTTCGTAGTGTGACTTATAACTGACATCTAACCTACTGGAGTGTATTCTTTTAAGTTGGGCGTGAGGTCTACCGTATGTAGGGTTGACAACGCCGTATCTAGTATAAAGTTGTAAAGTTAATAAAAACAATAAAAACAAATACAATATCCAGTACAACTATAGAAAATACGTTATAACGTATGAATTTAATATAGTATACACTATACACAGTCTATAGAATAATACATTATATACATATGGATTAAATATACCATATCCTTCATTTATAATATTTTTTGCGAACAGTATACAAAATACTGATATACAGTAGAAATAGTATATGTTTCAAACGTATGATTTTAGATACCGTATCACACAGTATGTTTACCGTATACTTTATTGTATTTTTTGCTAAACACATTTTGCGAACAGTATACATTATACTGTTATACAGTATATAAAAATACGAACCGTATCAAAGATACATGTATACAGTGTAAAAACCGTATGCATATTTTTTATAGGGATGTCTTTGTATGGGATGAAGATCAAGATAATCCAAATAATTCTAATAATGAAAAAAATACTAATGAGAATCAAAAAAATGTAGATTTAAATTGGCCCATGCAAACCTCAGGAGTTCTAAAAAAAGTAAAAGATACTTTATATCAAGCAATGCTCTTTTATTGGGAAAATGAACGTGAAATATCATACCTACCATCAATTCTTGATCCTCAGATTAAAAAGCTTGATTTTGCACCACATGAAATGGAGCAAACTCTGAACTCTTTAAAAGACAAGTATAGGAAGATGAAACTTAGTATGTCATCACGTTCACAGTCCTCTCCATTCCCTACACCGGCTACAATTACTACCACCCCTTTTCTTGGTCCTACACCATCCTCTACACTTTATCAATCAACCCTTTTTGATATTTTTAATCATCCATCACCTGCTAATAACCGAAATGAACTTGATGAATATCTTGCTATTCCACAAATACCATTTAATATTGATCCTTTTTCCTGGTGGAAAATTAACAAAGAAAAATTTCCAATATTAAGTGAATTGGCACGTGCTTATCTTTCAGTGTCAGCAACCTCAACTCCAAGTGAAAGACTGTTTTCAGATTGTGGAAATTTAATGAGTTCTAAAAGAACATGTATCAGTCCAGAATTTTTTAAAAGAATAATGTCTTGGATACAATTCACAAACTATCTTCACCAAAAAACTAATATAATGTAATAAATACAATTAATATAATTATAAATACAAATTAACAATAAATTTACAATAAAATAATAAAATAATAAAACGAAAATGTGTGTGTACGAAAATTTTTTTATTGTGACTTGTATTACATTGCCAAATCTGGTTAAATCTAATCAAATTTGATTATCCGTTCAAAATCTGGCTGATTATTCGTACAATATATACGGATGGATTTTTTTTTTGAACGAATAAGAATCTAAGTACGGATTCTATGTTTTTGACTGAATGCAATCTGGATCATTTGGATTTGACCGGATCATATCTCTAGTCTTGTTTATAACCAAAAACTTGTTATTCAAGCTGTGACTAAAGCTCTGAACGGGTCAGTTTGGTCCGGATTATAGACGGTTCAGATTAGAGCCGAAATCCGTAAGAACCGAACTGAAAAACCGGCGGTTCGGTTCGGTTTAATCCGATTTTTATAAAAATGCGAAAAATCGAATAGCCAGCCATCTAGTGATCGTATAAAGTCAAACCATATATCATTGGATTCGTCTCGACGAGACGCGTCGAATGGTGGTAAGATCATGTCTCTAGCATCGATAGAACACACGTTAATCCACGCTAAATGATTTATCAATAATTGGAATTAGCAAGCTATCTATCGGTGCTAGAGACATGATCTTAGCACCATTCGACGCGTCTCAGTGAGACGAATCCAATGAATATAAATCGTCCGTGTACGACCACTAGATGGCGAATAATATCAAGTTTCGCATTTTTTTAAAATTTTCGAGCGTTAAAAATTAAAAATTCCGATACATGAATTTATTCGTCGTCCAATGGTCGTACAAATATGAATTAGGACTCATTGGATTCGTCTCGACGAGACGAGTCGAATGGTGGTGAGAACATGTCTCTAGCATTAATAGATCGTAAGTTAATTCACGCTAAATAATTTATAAAAAATTGGCATTATCAAGCTATCTATCGATGCTAGAGACGTGATCTTACCACCATTAGACTCGTCTCATCGAGACGAATCCAATGAGTCCTAATTCATATTTGTACGACCATTGGACGACGAATAAATTCATGTATCGGAATTTTTAATTTTTAACGCTCGAAAATTTTAAAAAAATGCGAAACTTGATATTATTCGCCATCTAGTGGTCGTATACGGACGAATTTATATTCATTGGATTCGTCTCACTGAGACGCGTCGAATGGTGCTAAGATCATGTCTCTAGCACCGATAGATAGCTTGCTAATTCCAATTATTGATAAATCATTTAGCGTGGATTAACGTGTGTTCTATCGATGCTAGAGACATGATCTTACCACCATTCGACGCGTCTCGTCGAGACGAATCCAATGATATATAGTTCGACTTTATACGATCACTAGATGGCCGGCTATTCGATTTTTCGCATTTTTATAAAAATCGAGTTAAACGAACCGAACCGCCGATTTCGGTTCTAATACCCAGGCAAGAACCAAACCGAATTTTGAGCCGGTTTCGGATCGGTTCCCCGGTTTAGCCCGAACCGTTCGGAGCTTTAGCTGTGACATTCATTGATCAGCTAGTTTAAGAGCATAAATTCTAGCACAAACATTAGCTATATCTTCTTGGAAGCTTTTAAGTAGGGATAAAATTTCCTGAATTTGGAAACAATTAGGGTCTACTTAAGGTTGCTTGCCAAAACCTTGGGGTTTAGGCAAGATGGCATTTCACCGAAAAGCGAAATTCTGCCGAAACTATATTAAAGTTATATTAAAAAACTGGCAAAACTTTGGAAAAAGGCGAAACTGCTGAAACTTATTATAAATGCTGAAACTGCTGAAACTCTGCTGAAACTATAATAAATCTATAGTAAAATTTTGACGAAACTAATCGTAGGATTTTGAAGAGGCTTAGACAAGCAACCTTAGGTCTACTAATGGAAATTTGGAGCCAGCAGAGGTGGAGGTAGAGGCAGTGTTATTGTATAGATTGGAAAAATTTGAAAGCCAAGCAGAGGTGGAGAGTAGAGTAGCAAGAGACAGAGCACGGTACCAAACAAAGCGATTCTTGCTTTTGCATTCATTAGATCTAGAGTATTAAGTAGAATTATTGCGATTTGAAGAATCATTAGAGCTAAAAGAAGTAGAATTGTAATTATGTCCAGCTTTGTTGGTCAAATTGTTACGTTGGTAAAAGTTGAAACGATTTTTAGATTAAGAACGGGAGCATTGCTAATTTCAATTAGATGAGAAATTTTTGGAGGTTGGCCAATATTGAAGCGTTCTTTGAGATGAGCAACAGGATTATGAGTATGTGAGCGACCTTTAAAGTTGTTTATTGGGCAAGCGGTGGGGCTGAAGGCACAGCCAAGTTTACCACATCTGTGGCAAAGTTTGTTGGTATTTTGGGGCAATTCCCAAGTAAGCCTTTGACTATGCAAGGCAACCAATTGTTTTATAGTAACATCCATCATTAGTTGCGATTTAAAGGTAACATACATCTATTTTTTGGGTTTGTAGGAATTGAGAGAGAACGGGACATTAAGGGGCATGCCAGAAATCACGTGATTATGCTCAATTAGAGACCTGACCCCCCCTACCCACCATGTGATTGAATTCTGATTGGCTAAAAAAAAACATACAATATAATATATATTATATTATATTAATATATATATTATAATACAATTAGTTTGCTATCTAATGATCCAATTTGCATAAACTTTTTTTTGTTTTGTAGCCCCATTTATGCTTTATAAAATAAAAAAAAATTCATTGAAATTGGACTGCTAGATGGTGAAATAATTGCAAAAAAGCTTATTAATAAATAAATTATCATCTATTATATATATTATAATACAATTATTTCACTATCCAATAATCCAATTTGCATAAACTTTTTTTTGCTTTGTAGACCTCTTTATGCTTTACAAAACAAAAAAAATTTATTGAAATTGAACTGCTATATAGTAAGTTAATTGCAAAAAAGCTTCTTAATAAATAAATTATTATATATTATATATACTGTATATTATAATACAATTATTTTACTCCAATAATTCAATTTGCATAAACTTTTTTTATTTTGTAGCTCTCTTTATACTTTATAAAACAAAAAAAAAATCATTAAAATTGGACTTTTAGATGGTAAGATAATTGCAAAAAAAGCTTCTTAATAAACAAATTATATATTATTTACTATAAAAGATATACTATTACCATAAAAGGTATATTGTGACACCTGATTGCAGGACCTGACCCCCACCTACCCACCAAATCACATAATTTCTGGCACGCCCCTAACAGCCATAGCTTTGATTTTACGAATCAAAGGAGCCAGATGCATGTCCTTAATATTTGGAAGAAGTTGTACAAGTACGGTGACAAATTCTTGACGGGATTTTTTTGATCAACTGTGAAATAGCATGGAGTGATTCATAAACAGGTGGAGTAACAATAAATTGCCCATTGCATGTCGAAGAAGTGGTGAATAGATGAGGCATCATCATAAACAATATGCGTCATTGCATTTCGGAAGATTGGGAACAAGTATGATTGTGAGAATTGAATGTTGCCATATTTCTTGAAAAGCGCAGTAATATCATCCTTTTTAATGAAGAATGGAATGTCAATAACTTGTATAGCCCAGAGATCTTCATTAGATTGGAGTTATTTAGGGTCATACAGATGAAATTGTAGATCGGCAAGATCAGCATGTTGGAATAATAATTACTCATTACGTTCCTTGGACGAGTTGAAATGTATGACGAGTCTTTTTTGATCACCAGTAAGGTTGCTTGTCTAAACCTCTTCAAAATCCTACGATTAGTTTCATCAAAATTTTACTATAGATTTATTATAGTTTCAGCAAAGTTTCGGCAGTTTCGGCATTTATAATAAGTTTCGGCAATTTCGCTTTTCTCCAAAGTTTCGCCAGTTTTTTAATATAACTTTAATATAGTTTTGGCAGAATTTCGCTTTTCGGCGAAACGCTATCTTGCCTAAACCCCTAGGTTTCGGCAAGCAACCTTAATCACCAGAATCAGAAATGTGGGCACATCCAGTGTAAAAATGATAAGTTTCCAGAAGGAGATTATTGATAGTGTCTATCATAGCTCTATTGGTGGAATATTTTTTAATGAATTCAGAAAAAGTGCAGTAGCTTGATATTTATACCTAAAAATGTAAATGGTAGACGTGTCTAAGGGGAGAATTAATATCATTGGTGTCTATAGACTATAGTATCCTTATTAGGAGACGTGTTTAGGGAAAAGTTTCTTTGTCCTTTGGAGCATACATAGACATGTCTGTGCCAAACATGTTAGAACCTGGTGCAGTGGGCGCAACAGAATCTTTGAAAGGAGTAGACGAAGTATTGTCAGTATTTTTTTGTTGAGAAGGAGTAATATTACTACCTCCAGTATCAGCCGCTGAGTCAGCGACAAAATCTTTTTTCATGAGGTATACAGGTGTGCTTGGAAGGATTGTTATTATTTTTATTTGTGTATTCATTATCAGAGTTAAAAATATTAGAACCAAAGTCTTTATTATTATTATTTCATTTATCTTTGTACTTGGCAGGACTTTCGTGAGGTTGCCAGCATTTTTGTTATCTTTTTTAGCCATAGTGGGTAAGAATGGTGCTGCAAATATGTAATTGCTGAATAATTGCAATTTACAGTATTGCGGAACATTGCAGATTTTTAAATCTAAAAATCCGCAGATTTGCAAATCCGCAATTATTCGCAATCCCGCAAATATTCCACAAATCCACAAATATCCAAAGTACCGCAATTCAATTGCAGAATATTTGCAGGATTGCGGAATATTTGCAGATTTGCTGAATGTTTGCAAAAAAAACTAATGTTTTTTTTAATGAAATATAATTTTTTAATTTAACTAATAAAAAATATATTTCCTCTTATTATTAATCATAAAAAAAAATCATTTTTCATTAACAAAATTTAAAAAAAAATGATTTTATTTTTTAGAAAAAGATAGATTGGTAATTGGAAAAAACTGCCAGAAACAGCGTTTTCTCTTATTATAACTGCAAAAAAAATGCCAGAACTAATAGTTTTGGCAATTTTAATAAAAAAAATGCCAGAAATAATAGTTCTGGCAATTTTAATAAAAAAATGCTGGAAATAATAGTTCTGGCAATTTTAATAAAAAAAAATGCTGGAAATAATAGTTCCGGCATTTTTATAAAATTAAAAAAAAAATGCTGAAATTAATAGTTCTGGCATTTTTATATAAAAATTTAAAAAAATGTCGAGATCCATAGTTCTGGCGTTTTTATATAAAAAAAATTAAAAGAAAATGCCAAAACCATAGCTCTGACATTTTTATATAGAAAAAAAATTAAAGAAAATGCCAGAACTATAGTTCTGGCATTTTTATATAAAAAAATCAAAAGAAAATACCGGAACTATAGTTCTGGCATTTTTATACAAAAAAAAAATCAAAAGAAAATGCCAGAACTATAGTTCCAACGTTTTTTATATAAAAAAAAATTAAAGAAAATGCTGGAACCATAGTTCCAGCATTTTTATATAAGAAAAAATCAAAAGAAAGCACCAGAATCATAGTTCTGGCATTTTTTATATAAAAAAAAATTGAAAGAAAATGCCAGAACCTATAGTTCTAGCGTTTTTATATAAAAAAATTAAAAGAAAACGCCAGAACCATAAGTTCTGGCATTTTTATATAAAAAAAATTAAAAGAAATGCCAGAACTCATAGTTCCAGCATTTTTATATAAAAAAATCAAAAGAAAATACTGGAACTCATAGTTCTAACATTTTTATAACTGACAGTTATGGGCAGCCAATTAGAATTGCAGAATTGCGGGCTACTAACTGCAATTCAACCCCAAAATCCACAATATTGCGGATTTTGAAAATCATTTGCAGACCCATCCTTAATAGTGGGTTGAGAAAATAGAGTTGTATTAGTACGAAGAGTTAAAATTTCTTTACTGAAATTTTTGTCAAAGAATCTACAAGAAAGAGTTCGGCAGATTAAAGGTTACACTTTCAGCGAATTGACCCATTTTTTAAGGCTCAAAAAATCATTTTTTATAAATATCTCAGCATCCAGTAGTCCAATTTCGATAAACTTTTTTTAAATTGTAGTTCTGAATGAGGGCTACAAAATAAAAAAAGTTCATTAAAATTGAATTATTAGATGCTGAGATATTTACAAAAAATGATTTTTTGAATTTTGGTGAAAAGTAGTGTTTTTGGCCAAAAGTCCTTTATAACCTCTATACAGTCAGACCTCTATATACCGATACAATATATACCGATATTTGCTTATACCGATGATTTTTAATTTCCCCGTTTTTTATCTAATAAAAAAACCTCGTTATACCGATTTTTTATATGATTTCACGATATAACGTTATTCGATACTATTTGTTTGTCCCTCATATAGTAACGTATATGTAGATCTGGTTTATATACCGATATATTAACTATTTAAGGTTAGATCGCGTAAATGAAGTTACGCAATTTTCCCTTTTCTCAATGTCGGAAAAAAGAAAAGCCATTCAAACTCTTTCACAGCCACGAAAAAGAGTGACTTTAACAAAAGCACAAAAGTATCAACTTTGCTTAGACTATCAGAAAAAACCACGACTTACCCAAGAACAACTTGCTATTCAATATGGCATTAAACAGAACACGGTTTCTGATATTTTGAAGAATAAAGATAAGTGGTTACTTCTAGATTTAGACTCTGAGGAAAGTAAAAAACAAAGAGAAAGGCCTGTGCAATTTCCAGAAGTGGAGGAAGCTATGACACTATGGGTTACAAACGCGCTTGAAGCAGATCTTGTTATTAATACTGATATTTTACGTGAAAAAGCAGAATTTTTTGCTAGGAGTTTTGAAGTTAATAATTTTAAAGCTTCTAATGGTTGGATTTCTAATTTTAAAAAACGTCATAACATGAAAGAATATGTTAAGTGGGGTGAAGCAGCAAGTGCTCCACTTGAAACTTTAAATGAAGAAAGACAAAAGTTGCGTGAAATAATTAAGGATTATGATTTAAATGATGTCTTTAATTGTGATGAGACAGGTAAATACTGAATTTTTCAGATTTTACATGCACTTATTTGTGTTGATATTTTTTTTTGTTATTTTAGGTTTATATTGGGATCTTGAACCTTCAAAAACTCTAGCAAGAGGTCCGCTCTCTGGAAAAAAGAAATCAAAAAAAAGAGTTACAATTCTTCTTACATGTAACGCAACTGGAACAGAGAAATTAACGCCATTTTTTATTCATACCTCTAAAAATCCACGAGCACTAAAAGGTAAAAAAAAAGATGATTTACCTGTTAATTATTATTGGAATAAAACAGCGTGGATGCAGGTCTCTATTTGGAACGATTATCTCAAAAAATTGGATACAAAAATGCGATTGCAAAATCGCAAAATTCTATTGCTGGTTGATAATGCTCCTGTGCATATTACAAATGAAAATACCCAATTAACAAATGTAACTCTACATTTTTTACCGCCAAATACTACTTCTCATTTGCAACCATGCGATGCAGGAATCATTAATTCCTTTAAGGTTAGCATTTTTTTTTTCTTTTATTATTTTTTAATGTTTTAACATACACTCACTTAATTTTAGGCGAAATATCGAAAACTCCTTGTAAAAAATAGGGTTGAAGCATATGAAATCTCACAGCAATTGAATAAAGGAGCCGATTCTTTAAATATTCATGATGCTATTGTTTTTTGTACAAATGCTTGGAATGCAGTAACACAAGAAACAATTTATAATTGTTGGAAGCATACAGGTATACTTCCATTAGTAAATCAAGAGGAAGTGGATGAAAGTGTTAATCAATTAGGAGAAGATAATCAAGTGGAACGGGAAGAAATACAATTTCTAATTGATCAACTCCCATTTGATGATCATATGGACGCGGATGAATTTATTCATATTGATGATCATCTAAAAAGTAACGAAGGGCTGACTGATGAAGAAATTATATCTTTAGTAAATTTAGATAAAAATGAACTAGAAGTTGAATCTGATGAAGAAATTCCATCGGTAATTTCAAAAGTTCAGGCCTTAAATGATTTGGATGATCTTGTTATGTTTTTTAAATATTCATCGTTAAATAATTCTATTAATCAAAGTGAATTAAATACATTACAAAAATTGAGACATGAAGTATTAAGATCACATATCACCGATTTAAAGCAGGCTACATTAGATAGCTATTTTACTTCTAATCCTAATAATGTAATTATATAATTGATATTTACTTCTAATCCCTAATGTAATACATAATTGATATAATTGATACAATTTTGTTAATAAATTTTTTGAATTTTATAAATATAGAATAAAGTTGCATGTTTATATATATTAAAATATTTATACCGATATTAATCACGTTACTTATAATAATATCGGTATACAAAATTTTTTTTATAAACCGATAATTCGATATACCGATGCTTTTTCCCCAAAACAGCAATATCGGTATATAGAGGTTTGACTGTATTAGTTTTCTGGGATCCTATAATGGTGGAATGAAGCTTGATTAATTTAGAAATAATTTTACAGAAATTATTATTATTTAATAAATGTAGCTAGATGATGATTCAACTATATATAGTAATAGTGGTAATGATAACGATATTATTGATATAAATGATACTTATACTGATAATGATTCAATTTATTTTTATAAAGACTCAAATTACTCTAATATGTATTGTATTATCTAATTAATATAATATAACATCTAATAAATTACTAGGGAAATGGAAACTATTGTAAGTCTGAAATAATAAGTCATTTCGCCAACCAAAAGCTGCCTAAAATCTGCAACTAAAGAAATAAACAAAATATTAGCAGACGTTACATTTTGTTAAAAATAAAAAAAAAGACAAAGAAAAAATATTTAAACACATACCGTAATGCATCTAAGGAGAACCAGATTTCCAACCTTACTGAAATTCATGTTCATAGATATTTGAAGAAACTGTCTAAATAAAGGTAATAAAATAAAATATTACTAGTAAAAGTTTTGTTATTTTGTTAAAACAAATAGCAAAGTAAAAACAATATCTTACCTAAATCTAACGCGTCCAGATGACTCTAAGATGAAATATTAGCAAACATTTCGCTAAAAGAATTGATTTAAGTAAAAAGAATACTTCACTTACCAAAATATATGTCTAAGAGACTCAAAGAATCACCTACAAAAGAAAAAAAGAAAAGAACCATTAGTAACATTTCATTAAAAGAAAAATAAAAAAAAGTCTGAAAAGGCCAAGTTTACACTAAAATTTATTCATAAAAAACCATTTTTCCTTAGCGCTGCTGATAATTTTCAGTATTTTGTTTTAAACATCAACCATCTAAAAAAAGAGAAAAATTGAATATTAACAATGCTTTGTTAGAATAAATAAATTCGAAAAAATACATTTCCAGATGTTACTCAGTTTCTATGTATCTAAAGAGCTAAGAAATAATGCCTAAAAAAGAAAAAAATGATAAAAACTGGTTATTAAAATAAAAAAATTAAAGAAAAAGAGTAAGACGAAAAAAATAAAAAAGTACAAAAGAAAGGAAAAGAGAGAAAAGGGAAAAATGAAAAAAAGAATTAAGAACAAAGAAAAAAAGCAAAGTTTTTTTTTCATGTGACTTATTTGTTTGATTATTAATCTTATCAGATGTGATATGCAGAGTAATGTGACGTAACAAAATTTTTCAAATACGGGGTCTTTTTTTTTATATAATGAACATGATACATTTTGCTTTATTAAATAATCAAGAACATTGCATATAATGTTACTAAAAATAAAAAGTATAAAGGAAAATAAGCAAGGGCATTATGTTTCAAAAAGGAAATTGTGGTGATGATATAAGTAGAAGGAAGGAAAAATTACATGGGTTAAACCAGTACTACAAATTTATCTAATTCTGTACAATAAATAGTTCTTTGCTACGCTCTGAATAATTATAGCTAGAGATCTTGGGCGAAACCAAAATATTTAGTCATTTGACTAAACTGAAATAGTTTAGACATTTAAAATTAAAAGACGAAATGCCAAAATTCAATATTTTATAGTATTTCCATAGATTTTTTATAGATTTTCATGGATTTTTAATTATAATAATTACTTATAAAAAAAAAAAATAATAAATTTATATTAAAATATAATATTTTTTAAAGGAATTTATAAAACTATTATATGTATAATATAATTTCATATATTTTTATAATAAAACTATAATTTTATATAATTAAAATTTAAACTTAACTATGACGAAACCGAAATTTTTGGTAAAAAGAGTTTAGCCAAGTATCACTAATTATAGCTAATAAATTTGCTAAAAATTAATACATTTAATATACAGTTATTTAAAGCAACTAATAATGTGAATCAAATATAAACTATATTTTAAATTTCTATTTTATTGATTTAAATAAAGGAAAATTTATAATAAGAAATATTATTTATAACTTTGCAGGTAATAGATCCACTGATGTATTATTAATGATTAAAATCAATGAATTTTTTTTTAAAAAAACATAAATTTGTATGTGTTAAAGGTAGAATCCGAATCTGGTCAATCTGGTCATCCTAGGATTAATCTGTCAAATAGGCAGATTCAGATGAATCCGTCAAATAGATCAGATGGATGATCAGATATCTGATCAATTATCAATTCTATATGGGATTGACAAAAAATTTCTTTTTTAGGAAATTTTATGTTATATGACCAGAAACTAAATTTAGAAAAACTGGTTTTTGTGAAATGGTATTACTATAAATGGAGATGATCGATATATTCGGTAGTCACGTAACAACAATTAAATATCTAATCATAAATTCTAGCTGAAATTAGATGATCAGCAAAAAATTTCCTTTTTTAGAATCTTGTGAAATCTAAAATTTCATTTTTTCTGAAAAACAAAATAGCTTTTTTTTGGATTTGTGTAATGTTACTCATACCCTAAAAAAGATAATTCCATGTAGATTACTTAATTCCGGCCAGAATTATAATCAATTTGATCAATTTGTGGATAATCTGATAATCTGATTTTTTTAATCTGGATTGATTCATCACGTGATTATCCAGATGATAGATTGATTAGATTCATTTGGAGCGCACTTCTAGTACGTATATTAAGTTCTAATTGAATTAAATTATAAAATAATGTTAACTCATTCAAAAAAAATAAATTTGAATTTTGATTAAAATTAACTCCTTGCAGATAAATAATTGTAATGTTTTCTAAATTTATGCTTTTTAATAAATCAAATAACAAAATTGAATCAATATTTTGAAAGATAATTGAATTTAACTTTTTTTGATTTTTTATTAATCTAATTGTATTTAAGTGTATGAGAAGTATATATGACTGTGACTTACACATAAAAAGGAAATTTCAATATTTTAATGAATTTAGATATTTTATAGGCTGAATTTATAATTTTTTCAAAACATTCAAATTGTAATTGATCATAATAAACTTTAAAATTCTTAATTGATTTTATCAAATTATTTGCATTTCAAAGTTTAAAGATGTTGATTAACTGTTTATTTAAATGAATTTTTATTAAATTAGCTGAATTGATTACTAAATGTTCTAATATAGCATCAAATATTTTATTCCTAATTAATGTTTCATTTTGAACTTTTGACCATAACAAGATAGCTAAATAAATTTTATCTGTTCTAATAATTTTTAAAAAGCTTATGTAGTCAAACAATGTATTCAATATTTGGAGATTTCCATACATCAATTGTCAAATAATTAACATAAGTGTAAACTTTGATTTTTTTCTTATTTTTTAAATGGATCATTTTATAATTTATTTATTAATTTGATACACCAATGTCGATTTATAAGAATAAAGGCATGTAATGTTCCAAAATCATTATTTAAGTAATTGTCTGAAGTATGAGGACATTCTACTTTTATATATTTCAAATGCAAGTCATTTTGTACTATAGCCTAATTGACGAATGAAATTTTGTTATATATGTTGTGCCTCAGATTGATTCTTACCTCAGATTAAAACTCATGCTGCGTGAGATTAACACCAGATCACGTGCATTACATATATGGTAATTTTACTATATAGATCATCACATGTATATACATAATTCATCACATCCTATTGGTAGTTTTAATCTGAAGCAAGAATCAATCTGAGGCACAACATATATATACAAATTTAGTCACGTATTAAGTGTTTATTATGTTAAAATATATTAATATTGATTTTGCATAGCTAAAAAATAATATACAAACACGTAACTCTGTGATATCAATAAAACTTAAATAAATAAGTAAAACTTTAAGCAGTAAGAGTTAAACTTTTACTTATTTTGATAGAAGAAGTACTATATTGTAACTTAGAAGTTAGAACGAAAGTCTTTAGTGAGTTATCTTAGATGAATAATTTTTAATCGGACGCTCCAACGGTTCCCATTTCCTAGTTTATTATTTTATGTATGCAAATTGAAGGCAAAGTTACGACAGCCATAAATTTGCTTTTAAAATCCTTGTTATTATGTGCAACGTTAAGAAATAACAGATTTTTGATTAATATTACAGATACATCTTACCTAATCATGATTGTGAAAACGCGCGCAAATGTTCATGATTGGTAATATAACAGACTCCAAATGCTATTTTATCAGAAAATCAAAAATAACCAATATTTGATTTATTTTATATGGTGCATATTACCTTAGGGTGAGACGTTGCCTAATTAATCAAAACTATGTCAGCAACATTGATTATATTACTATAATCAGATTTTATACTATGCAAAACTATAAAATTTATTAAATAAAATTTTTTATAATAATTTATTATGAAATAAAACTCAAGATTTTTGCAAATATTATGTACATTTTTCAACTTTCTTTTAGTTGAAAACTGTTCTTAAGAACCATCTCAAAGTAATTACTTTTTTTTTTACAAAGATTTTAAAAATGATTTGATATATTTGCTTAAAAGAAAATTTGAACTAATAAAGCACCAAATCTCTAAAGTTTTATATGATAATGAGAAATATTTGAACGTAACTTTGTTCTTAAACCATCTATAGACTTGTCATAAAAATTTGAAGGTAAACCCATGTTTTCATCATGCGGTGAAACATTTTAAAATGTGTCAATTGTAATATGATGCTATTCAGAAAAATATTGAAGATAATGATCGTAAAAAAAAGCAAACATATTATTTGATAATTTATTTGATCAAAAATAATTTAATTTTACGTTAAAAGTGATCATTTAAAATTTGCTTAACGGATAAATTTAAAAAAATTGATCCATGTAACATGAAAAATCTGATTATAGTAAAATAATCAATGTTGCTGACATAGCTTTGATTAATTAGGCGACGTCTCACTCTAATATTAGGCCAGTTCATAATTGATTGAATGGGATATTTGGTCAACTGCACTAAAAATTCAGACTAATAAATTTAACTGTAGAATGATCAACTGACCGTTCAATGTGAACCACTAAAAACGTAGGTCATTTTGGTCGAGTAGACAAAAATACTGATAAAAATAAACAAAGCCATAACTATTGGTTACCTTATGTTTATCAATCAAAATTGAACTTTGATCATGAGATTAGTGTAACATGACCAAAAAAGCCGATTGAACAATTATGAACTGGCTTATTATTACCTGGTCTGATTGTGAAAAAGCATGCGACAAAAAATGGGTTGTAACAAAACGCTTTTAATGTACTTCTCTAGCAGAAAACAAAAAAAAACTTGTCATTTTGGGCAATTTTAAAAAATACTGATCCGATTTTTGATTAATATTATATGATGTGATCAGAAGTATAAAATCGATTTTGTATAAAATGTTTTCTTGCCGAAAAATCACATGAACGTGATTCTGGCCAAAAATTATGCCTATTGCTTTGTAGGGGCGTTTTCCACTAATTGTTGAAAAATACAGTTTAACCGTTCTGAAGTTAATGTTTATTGTCAATATTACACAAGATTTAAAAATGGAATTTTCTTTATTATGTAGAACGGATGGTGCTATAGTACCCTTTTTACATTTCATAGAATCGAGATCAGAGCCAAGGTCTTATGAAATGCCGTCAGATTTTTTTGTAAATCTATGGGTTAGATCGTGGGAATAGATCAATTGAATAATTAATCTGTCGACTTTTTTTTTCAGTACGTGTCTATTTACGCGGTATATGGACACTGCATATTTAGTTTATTAATACATTGTTAAAACATAATTATATGAAATCACATTAAACACATTATATAATGGCTCTTCAATAACGTAATTATTATTTAAATTACTGATTATTATTTCTTTTCTCCTCCTCTCTACCCAGGCCTTAATTTAAAGAAAGACTTCATCATCAGGTCTTTTTGTTTTATTGGAACAAAATTTCTGCTGGATTTGATCA
This sequence comes from Rhizophagus irregularis, assembly GCF_026210795.1. Lineage (NCBI taxonomy): Eukaryota > Fungi > Glomeromycota > Glomeromycetes > Glomerales > Glomeraceae > Rhizophagus > Rhizophagus irregularis. Next base: position 3,397,537 of record NC_089446.1, on the reverse strand, counting down.
TCTATTTTTAAGACCGTCGCTTGTTTGATCTGTAGAATACTTCATTTAAGTATGTCAAGGTCATACAGTCAAGCAGCTCGAAAAGCTTTGAGTGAGAAAGAGCAGGAGAAAGAGCGTGAGGAAGAGCGTGAGGAAGAGCGTGAGGAAGAGCGTAAGAAGGAGTTGTATAGTAAAGGGTGCGTTGCCCAGTGTATCAACTTTGTTGTCGGTAAAGCAAGTAAAGAAGTCAATGTCTTGGATGTAGAGGAGAAATTTTCCCGCAATTTAGCAACAATACTTGCAAGGGATAATGAGGTAGTTGCAGTGTGGTTGAGAATTTTACAAGATCGCTGTGAAATTTATCTTTCTAAGAACTCTTGTTGGATAATGAGTATATTGAAAATATTACGAACTATCTGAAAAATATATCGGGTGAAATCAGGCGATACCGAATATAATTTTTTCACAGCTGTGGCGAATTACTGATATACTAAACTTAAGTATAGATTGAATAAGCTTAAGGGTGATATTAGATTTTATGGCAATAATGAATACGTTAAATATTTCAAAAATTTTTTATCAGATAAGGAAAATAATACAAAACCGATGATGATATCCAAAATTTGTAGCAAGTTTTATATGGTAGTTAAAAATGATCCTAACGTCCCCACAAAATTTTTAGAACATCTTAAGAAAGTGGGGTCTTATATGGTGTCTGTTAGAGGTATCTTAGAATGTGCACGTAATTCACAATACAAATCATTATTCTCTAACGTTCAAATAATTAAAGTGGATCCTGTTATCATAAATAAACAGCCCATATATTCGTGGAAAAATATTATCAAAAGATTTATTGATGAAGACAAATATAACCGTTTCATGGATAGGTGTTCGAAAAATCCTGAAGTAATGGAAAGAATCAATAAAGTATATACCGTACATACCGACAATGCTACACGAGAACAACAACTACTTGACGGTATTGACGTTATTCAATGTAATACATATTTACATGCGGAATTGGGAATATTGGCCTTAATTATCAACAAGAAAATTAATAGTAGGGTGTTTATAGCAGTTTCAAAGAGTTGTTGTTATTTGTGCGGACTTTACCTTGATTTTGTAATAAAACAAGGATATAATATCGCAATCTACGGAAAACATATGAAATTATATAGTAGGTGGATATTTCCGCATGTAGATAATAACGACTTCAATACCAGATCCCTAAAATTTTTGCTTGAAAACCTTAATCGAATCATAGAAAAGAATTTAAATAACCACATTAAAAGTTTGCCAGCGGGTCCTGACAGTCCCGGAAATAGTCCGGATCCATATAATAGTGATGATGATGTATATGAATATGCTAAGTTTAATGGGCTTAATAATTATACCCTTATTAACTAGAGAAAAAGAAAAAATGTAATTGCGGGAATGAGGGTATATTCTATCAATAAAGCATAAAAAATTCAAAGCGAAATTTTATTTTTCTTGTAAATGAATGTAAAAAGTTAGCACCAACCAATAGAGTAAAATTTGAGTAGCTGACGTTTAAAGAGGAAACATCTCGAGCTCTAACCCATAAGATGAGAGTTTCCATACTATCTAATGCTACTTTTGCCTATCTACTACTACGCTTTCGTTTCTATTCCACATAGGATATAAAAAACAAGAGATGAAGTGATTTCGGATATATCTGCGGACAAAATATCTCAACCATTTCGGCCGATTAGTTTTTGTTCACAAACACTCAATTGATCTATCTCATTTGAGGATTTTGATCGTTGATCAAATTTTCCGTCTTATTTCTGTTCAGACACATAAAAGAGTTCATTAATCAAGGTTTATATGAATTGCAAATTGGTCAAAGGAACGATCTTTATCCCGTTGCACGCAAGAATGTTTGAGAATAAATCACATGCAATTATATTAATATGTCGTATCTCAAACCACTGTACTTGTTCGTGATACATGATGTTCGTCTAATTAACATTTATTTATTAAGTTCCAATCGATGATTGAGATGTACAGTACGTTGTCGCATTATCACATCATAGGTGCAACCGGGAAGAATCTTCACGATCAAAAATCACGAGTTCAGGTCAAAAATTCGGAACCAAGAATAAACGTTTCGAGGCCATTCACTGAACACTTTTTATGATAATCTCAAGCCAAGATTATGGAAAACCACGACATTTCATCACGATCAGTGTCATGTAAAAAATTTTTTATTAATTGCATTTTGCAAGATAGTGAAGATTCATCTGTGCAAAGCTTCATCTTTTTTTTCGGACAGTAGGATGATTGTGACATTTTATCACGGGTTTTCAATAACCTAAAATTTCGCAGAGCTCGCCTCAAGCTCACTAATACATAGTCTCAGTTACCAGACTGGCCAAAACTGTCTCCATATGTAAATTACTATGAGTTAATAGTAAAATGCAACGGTACCCAATGTTTAAAGTGAAAGATCTGCCGATAATCAATATAATCTAAAAAAAAATGAGAAACTACATGAAAATATTTTTTTTTTTGAAATATTCTTTAAAATTCTGGATCGGCTGTTTGAAATACCTCAAAAACATATAAAATTTTATTACACACTCGAAAATAATACATAATAAAAGAAGAAAAGGCTATTTTAAAACGTTTTATATAAAAATATTTAGTATATACTTAATGAAATCTCGAAAAAAAAGGATGTAATTTTTTCTACCATAAAGGAGCAAAAAACATAAAATTAAGAACAAAGCAATCAGTGGTATAATTTTAATAAAAAAACTTCGCCTATATAGAGCTAGCATATATAACCTTGACTTGGCCGCTTCTCTATGCGTACGCGTCGAAAAAGTAAAAAATTTGCGCAATTTTATAGTAGATTTCGATTTGTATAACCAATTTATGGTGGCGACAGTTCTGGTTATTATTAGAGTTGTCCCCCATTTAATCCCTAGGTATTACGACCTTCGACTTACGACCCTCTAAAGATTTAAATAGCGGACTTTCGAAATTTATTTTTGTAGTCGGTGAATCTCTTTTTTGTAAGTTTCGGTTTCGATTCTTGGGCGTTGGAGAGTTTCGAAGCTAAAAAGCTTCAAACCTTTTTTAAAAAAAATTATTTTTCTTCTATTTTGTAGGTTTTGGCTTTTTGTTCTTGGGCGTTGGATATATGGGTGGGTTTCAAAGTAAAAGAATCGAAACTCTAAAAAAAATTTTTTTTTTTAATTTTATTTTGGATTTTTTTTTCTTCTATTTTGTAGGTTTCGGCTTTCAGTTCTTGGGCTTTGGATAGGTTAGTTTTGAAGCTTCGAAATTTTAAAAAAATTTTTTATCTATTTTTTTATTTTATAGTTATCGGTTGTGATATCCTTGGGCTTTGGATAGGTGAGTTTCGAAATTTCACTTTCTTTTCGAACTAAGAAAATTTTAATTTATTTCTTTTTTTATTTTGTAGGTATCGGCTGCGATATCTCCTTGGGCTTTGGATCGGTAAAGTTTCATTTTCTTTTCGAAACTTTTTTAATAAAAAACTAATCGTTTCTTTCTTTTTTTTTTTGTAGGTTTCCACTTCAAACTTATATTGAACAGATCGGGTAAGTTTCATATTTCGAAATAAATTTTTTTTTTATCAAAGAAACTTTAACTAATCGTTTCTTCTTTTTTTGTAGGCTTCCACTTCGGATTTTGGTTAAGTTTCAAAATATTTTGAAATTTCAATTTTTTTTTATTAAAGAATCGGTTTACTAACCATTTCTTTATTTTTTTTTGTAGGTTTCCTCTCAGATTTTTATTGAATAAGTGGTAAGTTTCGAAGCTTTTTCCTTAAAAACTTTCAAATTATATTAACTGAAGAAATGGTTTCTAACCAACCGTTTCTACTTTTTTTGAAGGTTTTCTTTCGGACTTTATTTAATGAGCAGGGTAAGTTTCGAAAAACTTTTGAAACTTTTTTTTTTGAAGAAACTATTAACTAACTGTTTCTTCTTCTTTTTGTAGTTAATTTTAAAATTATTTGGATGAGTGGATGATGGGTGATGGTGAATTATGGATTGTGGATGATAGATGGTGGATGATAGGTGGTAGACGATGAATGACGATTGATGGTTGACAATGGGATGGTTGACAATGAGTGGTTGATGGTAATTTTTAATAAAGCGAAATAATAAAAAATTAATTGATTGTTATTACAAAATTTAAATACATAAGAATCGTTAATAATTAGACAAAATTAGATTAAAGATTGATTCTTAGACCATTTGCAAATTTGATTAATGAACTTTTTTATTTATCTGAACAGAGATAACTCAGATAAGACAAAAAATTTGCCTTTGCAACAGTATATATATATAATCTGAAAAAAAATTATATGTACACATATGCACATAAAGCATTGTTTTTTTGTGCACAATAGTGCACATTTTTACTAATTTTATTGATATTTTCTTTAAGAAATTTTGTGATATTAAATTTTAAAAATTGTGCACATAAAAATTAAAATGTGCACATGTGCATGAATTTTTATACATTACTTTGCAATTCCCAAAATATATTAATGATTAAAATCTTCAAATGAGATAGATCAATTGAGTGTTTATGAACAAAACTACTAATTTGCCAAAATGGTCAAAATATTTTGTCCACAGATATATATAAAATCACTTTATCTCTTGCATTAATATAATTTTTATATCCTATATGAAATAAAAGTATAGGTAAGATAGTATAGAAACTCTCATCTTATATGTTAGAGCTTGAGATGTTTCTCTTTAAGCTAACATTTTTACATTCAAGTAAATTTCGCTTTGAACTTTTATGCTTTATTGATAGAATATACCCTCATTCCTATCAATTAAACCTTTTTCTCTACAAATCTAATATTCCCTAATTATAATGTTTTATATAAAAAAAGTATAGCTCACAAATTGAAAATTGCATATATTGTTTATTTTCTAAATTTCACGCAGCCTTGTTAAAAAAATATATTAAGGTAGTAGGGTATACTTTTCAAATTTTTCAAATTCATTGCTAAACTTTTTTATATACATATCTATATTATCATCACTAGAATTCGCTGACAAACTACTGGTATAGTGTTTTAATTTTTTCTCTATGATTTGATCAAGATTTTTTAGTATATATATTAGGGATCTGGCCTTGAAGTCATTATCCTCTACATGCGGAAGTTGCCATTCACTACATATTTTCATGTATTTCCAATCAAATGCATAATTAGTAAAAAATTGTGGTTCAAAGACGATGATATTATATCCTTGTTTTCGTGCAAAATCAGTGTAAAGTTTGCACAAGTAACAACATCTTTTGAACACTGCTATAAACACCCTACTTTTAATTCCCTTGTTGATAATAAGGGCCAATATGTTCATTTGCGCATGTGAGCATATATATTTTTTAACGTCATCACCATCAAGTTGTTGTTGTTTTCGTGTAGCATTGTCAGTATATACTTTACTGATTCTTTCCATTACTTCGGGCATTTCTGAACACCTATCCATGAAACATTTATATTTGTCTTCATCAATAAACCTTTTGATAATATTTTTCCACGAATATATGGGATGATTATTTATGATAACAGGCCCCCCTTTAAACACTTGAACGTTAGAGAATAATGATTTGTATTGTATATTACGTGCACATTTTATGATACCTATAACTGATACCATATAAGACGCCACTTTTTTAATATGTCTTAAAAATTCTGAGGGAATCCTAGACTCAACTTTAGCTTTTTTAATTTTCTTATAATACTCTTTACAAACTCCGGATATCGTGATCGTACTTGTATTATTTGTATCGCCAACCTTAGCCGAAAAAAAATCTTTGAAAGATTTAACGTGTTCATCATCACCATAGAATTCAATATCATCCTTAAGTTTTTTCAATCTAGACTCAAGTTTAGTAGAACAATAAAGTGTCACAGCCACGAGAAAATTCCTTTCGTTATCTTCTGATTTTGCGGGAGCATTCTTCGATATATTTTTTAGATATTTCGTAATATTATCAATAAACTTATTATCTTTGTCTAGCCAATCAGAGTTCTTAGAAAGGTAAATTTCACAGCGATCTTGTAAAATACTTAACCATACTGCAACTACCTCTTTATCCCTTGCAAGTATTGTTGTTAAATAGCAGGAAAATATCTAATAAACATTCAAGTCAGTTAATTCTTTTGCTTTACCGACAACAAATTTGATACTCTGAGCAACGCATACTTTATCATACAACTCCTTCTTACGCTCTTTCTCACGCTCTTGATCCTTTCGAACTATTTGACTGTATGATAGCATACTTAATTAAACACAGCTATTGATAATATTCTATAGATCAAAGCGATTGGTCATGATCATGATAAAATTCCAGCAAAAACGAAACTGTTTGACCCCTATTGAGCCACAATTAGCAAAACTACATAATTATAATATCATTTTGCCGGTCCGAAATGTTACGCTGAATATATTAGCTTTAGAGTAAGGAGTGATGTTTAGCGTCGTTTAGCGTCGCGCTGATCGCGTGCTGGCCGAGATTCCAATATGTGGTTGTGGTCTAAAACTTATTTGCCACCTGTTATTTGTCACCAAACTCGGCGTAACCTGTTACATATTTGGCATTTCACAGAAATTCACATAACTCACAAAATTATGTGATAATATATACTTATTGTATAGTATTTAAGCAATAACGTGCTGTTTTCGATTGAGGCCATTTGATTGGCTCAGATTGTGCCACGAAGTGGTACAATATGACCGATCAAATGGTTGAGATCGAAAACAGCAAAGTACAGTCAAACTTCGATGTACCGATACTGTCAGGACAGGAAAAAAATATCGGTAGATCGGAATATTAGTATATTATAAAGAATTTTATGTAACGATATTATTATAGTATGTTGATCTATATCGTTATAAAAAAAAATTTTTCCAATTATTTTAAAATAAAATATTATTTATTATTAATAAATTGTATTTGAGATTAGTATTTTATTAATGCATGATATATAACGTTATATTACAAGATTTGAACAAAATTATCTAATGTAATATGTTTTGAATTATTGACATATGATTTTAATACTTGACGCCTTAATTTTTGCAACATAATTAATTCATTAGAATCAATAGGAATATCAGATGAATGCTCAAAAAACACAATAAGTTCATCCAAATATTCTAAAGCTCCTTTTTTTGAAATTATTTCTAAAGGTTCCTCATTTAGATTTTCTTTTGATTCATCATTATTTGATTTTACCATAGAGATAATTTCATCATCAGTCAACCCTTCATCACCTTTTAAACAATCATCTATATGAAGAAATTCATTTACGTCTATAAGATCATTAAACGGGAGCTCATAAATTAGATCTTGTAATGCCAATTTATCACGAACTACTTGTTCATCATAACCACCAATTTCGTTATCTGTTTCATCCAAATCACCCAGTGGAAGAATTTTTGTATGCTGCCAACAGTGAAAAATTGTCTGTTGACTTACAGCATTCCATGCATCTTTACTAAAATTAATAGCATCATAGATGTTTAAAGGAATGACTGCCTTATTTAATTCTTGTGAAATTTCATATGCTTCAACTCTGTTTCTAACAAGTAATTTTCGATACTGTGTCTAAATTATTAAAAAATTGATAAAATTAGAATTTACTTTGCAAAATATATTTTATTTGCAAATTAATAAGAAGTATTATTTACCTTAAATGAATTAATTATTCCTGCATCGCAAAGCTGTAAATGAGCTGTAGTATTTGGTGGCAAATAATGCACAGCCACATTTGTTAAATTTGTTTTTCATTTATTATATGTACTGGAGCATTGTCAACAAGTAAAAGAATGTTGCGATGCTGCAACCGCATTTGTGTATCCAACTTCATAAGATAATCATTCCATATTGAAACTTGCATCCAGGCGGTTGAGTTCCAATAATAATTAACTGGTAATTCCTCCTTTTTTTTCCATTTAATATTCATGGATTTTGATATGCATGTATAAAGAGTGGCTTTAATTTTTCAGTTCCAGTTGCATTGCATGTAAGGAGGAGAGTTACCCACTTTTTGGATTTTTTTTTTTCAGAAAGTGGACCTTTTGCTAACGTTTTTGAAGGTTCAAGGTCCCAGTATAATCCTATAATAAATAAAATAAAATATTAGATATTATTTTGTTATTTTTTGGCAAAATTTATAATGATTACCTGTTTCATCACAATTAAAAACATCATTCAAATCATAATTTTTAATAATTTCGCGTAATTTTCTTCTTTCTTCTTCTAACATTTCTAGCGGTGCACTTTTTGCTTCACCCCATTTAACATATTCCTTTAAATGGTAACGCTGTTTAAATTTATCTATCCATCCAGTAGAAGCCACAAAATTATCAATTTCAAACCCCCTTGCAAAAATTTTTGCTTTTTCTCGTAAAATATCACCATTAATTACAATCTCTGCAGAAAGTGCATTAGTTACCTATAACGCAAGAGTCTCTTCTACTTGAGGAAAGCAAGGTGGTCTTTCTCTCTGTTTGTTTGCTTCTTCTGAATCAGGATCTACAAGCAACCACTTGTCTTTTTTTTAAAAAATATCTGAGACGGTGTTTTGCTTAATTTTATATATAACAGCAAGTTCTTCTTGAGTAGGTCGTGGTATTTGTTTATAGTCCAAACAGAGTTGATGTTTCTGTGCATGTGTTAACACAACTCTTTTCTTTGTCTGAGAAAAATCTTGAACATCTTTTCTTCTTTTTTATTAAGGCATGATTTGTGTAAAACGCGAAAAGTATCTTTTTGATTAATTAATTCTTTAATTAAATACATCTTTTAAAAATGGCACATGCTTCAAAAAAGTACAACAGCGTGTTTAAAAAGCAAAAAAGTTTAGGTCACATGCTGGTGTAACTTAGATTATCGGTACATATTATTATACAATTACTATAAAGGGACAAAGAAAAAGTATCGTTACGTATTACATCGTGAAACTCTATATAATATCGGTATAACAAGATTTTTTTATTAATTATGAAACGGGATAATTGAAATTTATCGGTACAGACCATTTATCGGTATATAGAATATCGGTACATCGAAGTTTGACTGTATTGCCTAAAGACCTATACAATAAGTGTTTTATTATATAGACTCTCACGATCACACTATTAAATCAATCACGAGTTAATTTATAGTCTATTTGTATAAAAATCTAATTTTATTAATTTTATTATGTATTTGTAATGATTTAAACAGTATTCATTTATTATATATATCATCAATAAAGCTATTCAATAAATGTAAAAAAAATACAGTGTGATCCTATAAGGATATATAATAAACACATTTATTACTCCTGATCACCGCATAATATCACAAAATTCTCAGGGGTTATATATAAAATCACAAAAAAATATTTTTCGATAATCAAAATCTATTTTTCACTTTAAAATGTCATTTAGAAAACGCACTAAAACTAATAAAGCTAATGCTATAACAATTTATACAAGAGTTAAAGAACATCCAGATGTTTTTCGCGTTGAAAATAGTCTTTTATTTTGTAATTATTGCGACCTTTTTGTGGAATGGAGGCATAAGTCAACAGTAGATTCTCATTGTTTAGGAAAAAAGCACCTAGCGCAAAAAAAAATCTATGAAGCTAATAAAAACAAGGGTCACAGATCTGCATAAAAATGTCACCTGCAGATCTGTGCAGATCTGTGCAGATCTGCACCTCAAAAAATTTCCCGGTGAATATTTAACAGTTACAGCAATTTCAAAGGCAAGGAATATAGTAGAAACAATAAGAAGGTATAAAAAATTGTCACATTTAAATTATTTAATTAGATTATTTAACCACAATTAATTATTAACTTTAGATTATTTAGTTATTTTTAAATTATTTAGTTATATTTAGTTTATTTGAAAATATCTAGTTTATTTAATTATATTTAAATTATTTAGCTATAGCTAGGTTATTTTATTACTAAATAACCTAATCTAAGCCAATTATACCTAAATAATATAATTATATTATTTATATTATTTAGGTATAATCAGCTTTGATATATCATATAGTCATTATATCAAGTTCTGGCTATATCTTTTAAAATCTTGAATTTTATAGAAATTTATTATTATAATATTTTATATATTAAGCTTTATAAAATATATTTATAAAGCTAATTCTTAATAGCTATATATCCAAATTCAACATTAATATTTTTGCATTTATTGAAACCAAGATATTTTAACATTCATTTTTATTATTATTCTTGAAAATAATAAACCCTATTTTCAAATTTTATTAAAAATCCGTTTTTACTAATATTATTCATGGATTATAGTACTGATTATAGTAGAATTATTAATTCTGATAACAATTGAAAATCAAATTAAATTTTAGCTAAAAAAATTTTTGTATTAAAAAATTTTTCAGAGAATTTTTACAATTTTTACAAATATTAAAATATTCAAGATTTTTGGAAAAATTGTGTAAGAGTAAGGATAAGAGGGTAACAAGATTATGTGGTAATGTTGTAAAAAGGAAAAGGTAATGAGAAAGTAATGCCATAATAGTGAGGTTATGTGGTGATGTTTTAAATGAGTGTAATAAATGAATGAATATAATTTGAGGCGAAAATGATTTTTGTGAAAAAGTGATATAATGTATGTGTATTTGATTTTAGATCTATTAAGATGTTTGCCAAGCGACGATAAATACACATATGAAAGCAAATTTATACCTTCAAGCACCTAATTCTAATTTTCAATTCTTTACATTGAGTATTAATACTATTTTGTGCCAAAGGTTCCTTAGTAATCACCTCAAACTTATATTTACTATATAACAAAACAACCATCATTTTAAGTAAAGTCATTGCAAATTGTCTACCTGGGCACATACGTAACCCACCACCAAAATATACAAGTGCATTTTTGTCATAAGTTTCTTTTTCATTATTGCTACTTGCTAAAAATCTCAAGGGATTAAATTTCGTAGGTTCTTCCCAATAGTTTTGGTGCACGTGTAAACTCAAAATATTGACTGATAAATGTGTTGATGAAGGAATTTGGAACTCATCAATTTGATCAGAATGTGTGGCGAAACGTGTAATTGTTGCTGTAACTGGCCTAACTCTTAAAACTAAAAATTATCGCCACAAGGTTAAACAGTGTTTAATATATTGATCGAAGTGATAAAATTTTTAATAATGCTCACCTTCTTTTATTACAGCTTCAATATATTCAAGTTTACTTAGATCTTCATAGGTAACGTTAAAATCAGGTCCATCCCCAAATATATTATCAATTTCATCAAGAACTCGTTGTTTAATATCTGGATCGTTTCCAATATAATAAAGAACAAACGATAAAGTATTCGAGGGCTTTAAAAAAAAAATCATTATTAACAATTTATCTATAAAATAGAATATGAAATAAATTATAATACATACACTATCGACTCCTTCAATAAGTATCTCTGCAATATTATCACCGATTTCTTCATTAGTCATAGGTTTCTCATTGTTGTCATTTGATTTATTAGCTGTCAATAACATGCTTAACATATCAGTGGACAACTTCTCATTATCATCAATACTTTCAATTTCTTCTAGGCGCTCCTTGACCAAATTGTATGTGTAATTTCTCGTCCACGTCATATTCTTGTATAGGTAATTTGTATAAATATTTATAATTGGAAAATTACGTATAAATGGTGGAACCATGAGATAATATTGCACACAATCAGATGCAATACTCAAACGATCAAAAAATTCTTCATACAAATTTTTTTGAGGATTTTTATTGGTGGTCCTATCATAATAAGTTGATAGTAAATTAGGATGTCGATTGGTAGTCATCAACATTATAGTTTCGGCGAAAATTCTTCTCGCCCACGGTATAAAATCAATTTCTACGGATTTTTCTTGTTCGTCACACACAAATTGACCTGTTTCTTCGATCAATAAGTTCCAGAACTTTTCCAAATCTTGAAAACCGCTATCAATTAATTTCATGCCAAATTTTAGTGCATTGGGTGCCGCAACAGCTCTAATAAAAATTTTCTTAATATATGACCAGGAATTAAAATCTACATTAAATAATATTCCATTATGTCCCTTTTGTAAGTCATCTAATCCGTCTCGAGTTGTTATTCGCACAAAGTAATTATTGTCCTTTACTGAACTCATTATTCGTTCGACTATCCGTGAATCACTAATCATTAAATATTTACTGGACCCAAAATACAGTTCAAACACATCTCCATATTTCAAACTCAGACGATGAAGCCAAGCTTGAAGGTCATTACTATAATAAAAGTATTGATGTAAATTACCTAATATAGGCAACGGAAGTGGACCCGGATATGAAATTGAACGAGTGAAATAATCATAATAAAATTTTAGAATATATAATGTTGAAATTAAAATAATAAGGACTAAAAACTCTAAAATTGATAGTTTGAATTCTTTGAAAAATGACATTTTCTGTGAGAAAAAACTCCCTAAGGTGTAAGCAAAAGTAGATCATCTTTTATCAGAAAAAAATTCTTGTTTATTAAGTATTACAAAAATGTTTATCAACCTAAAATTCAGAATCTTCATGTGGCTACCTTCTACAATTGTTAAAAATCTGATTAAATAATAATAGTTTTTATTTAAATAGAATGGTTTATAGAACTTAAAGACCAATAAAAATTAAACTAATTAAACTATGCTTGGGTAGCGTGGGTAAAATACGGAAGGCCTATTTTTGGTATAGAACCAGAAAATAGAAAAATCGTAGCTTGTACGCAGTGATTGGGCAAAGTAAAAATTATTATGCGTTTAACTGCTTAATTGCGCCACAGTTCTTAATCTTACGTAATCAAGAGTCCATTTATCAGTTTCACTATTAAACGCTCCATTCCTACACATTCCTTCAACTTCACCCTTAACAATTTCTTTTTCATTATCTTCCAAAGGAGCCAAAAAGGAGAATCCAAACGTCTCAACCCATCCACTAATTGTAGTTGGTAGTTCCGTTGGCCTTGAAAAATGAGAAATATTACTAACGCTAAATTTATATTTGCTTAAGATTTGCGTGTAATCTTCCGGTGATGGGAAGTACCTTTAATAATTTTTCGAATTTTAAATCAGAACAAAAGAGAATTTTGTGAATGTAATGTTAAAATATAAATATTCACCATGGTGACAGATCTTTTCCGTTATAACCGCGTTTGTCTAAAGCGCTAATCAAAGACTTTTCGACACCTTTCATGAATAAATTTTTAAAAGAAAATAAAGAAAATGAATTATTTTATTATTTTTTATTTGAGGAAATTTACGTGATATGCAACTAGAAATCCTCACTTTGCACATTTCCGAAGCCTCCAAGTTCTGCCACAAATCTACCGCCAGGCTTAAGACATTTTGCGATTCCCTCAATTACAGCTTCTTGATTTTTCATCCAATGGAGCGCTAATCAATGATTAATTAGTTTGGCTTCCTCGTTTTTGTTCAATTTCTTTTTAGAATACATACCAGCATTCGAAAACACACTATCGAAATATCCAACAAAACCTTCATTATTAGCCCATTCGATTAGTTTTTCACAATCAACTACTCTAACATCTTTACATCCATTTAATTTAGCTTCTTCGATCATATGTTGACTTTTATCAATTCCAATACATTCTTTACACGATTCTTGAATTTTATATGTTAACATTCCATCTCCACATCCTAAATCTAAAATTCTTTCATATGGTTTTGGGGAGAGAAGCGTGATAAGACTATGTTCTACTAATTTTGGCACAAAATTTGCGTGAAGTTTATAATTTATTGGTGACCACGGATCGGCTTTTTCACTATTATCCATTTATTATTACTAACTATTAACTAATTGTCTGAATGTTGGTGACTCGATATAGTAGTCTATTTATAATATTTTACACGTGTTGTATTCGCGATGACTCATTTGACTCTTAACAAGTCATAAAGTGTCATATGGGCACAAGGTCACAAGATCAGCGATATAAATGCTAAATCCTGATCAGACATTTGTTTTGAAGGGTGAGACATTACATGCATTTTTTCAATGGTTTTGATCTATAGATAGCTTTTAAGTTTAAATTAAAAATTTTAAATTTGATTGGTAATTTGTAAAATGAAGATCGTTATTACAATTGCGTCGCACTAATTCGATGCATTGTTGAAGCATTCTTAGCATTCTTCAATTAAAAAAAAATTACGTGATCGATTATTAAATTTATTACAATGTTTTGAGGAATAATATATGATAGAGAAGAAATCGAAAAGCTTCATGAGTGAAGAATTACGCAATTTGATTTGATTGAGTTTTTAAGAGTTTTCCTTTTTTTTTTTACTTTTTTACAATATTTACAATCGGGAGTAGGATATATAAAATAAATTTAATGTACAATGTATGATTTTTAATCACCCGTTTAGCTTGTAACATATAATTAATGATAATAACTTAAAATGTTTGACGATATTATTATTCACGCCATATTTACTAATTTACAATCTAAACAATCTATTTACCCAATGATTTTTTATACAACTAATCTTACATAAATATCACTTTGAAAAAAATGATGTTTTTCATCAGATCACCAAGATTATATTATTACTTGTTGTTACAGCATTAATATAACTTAGCACATTGTTCAAATAATTTTTCTTGAATTCTCATTAAAATTACTAAAGCAACATCTTCCCATTTTACTTCCAACATCACATCATGAGCGACATCTCTCACAATATTAACTTTAATCCCGCCGTACGTTTTACCTGATTCTTCCACCATATCAACTGGTATAATACAATCTTTTTCGCCGCCAATTATAATCATCGATTTTGAGAAGTCTTTTTGACTCATAATTTTCTTTTTGTCAACGAAAGTTGTCAATGTTTGTAAATTTAATTTTGTATTAACGGTTGGTTCTAATTTAGAGTGATATTGGTTGAGTAAATCCTGCGGAAGGTTTGGTGAAAAGAAGGATTTCTGAACTCTTTCTGGAGTCGAGATTAAAAGGTAGGAACTTTGAAGTAGTAAAGTAAAGAGTGCTGCAGGAGTTCTCGAAAACCAATGTGAAAACGAATAGACTGAACCGGTTGGAGGAACTGAACAAAGCAAAACGCATGAAGTTATCTTATCAAATGAAGTTTCTAAATATTTTTGACATATAGCTCCACCCATTGCGTGACTAAAAAATCGAGAAAAAAAAATGAATATATATAAAATATAAAAGTCATAAAAAAGCCATGATTCTTACCCGATTATAATTGGTTTCAATGAAGTGTTTGTACGTAAAAAGTCAACTACTGACGAAACCTAAAAAATTATACGTGAATCAAAAATCTAAAGAAATTCTTTATATTTTTTTTCCTTAAACATACATCTTCAACATATTGCTCCAAGGTCCACGTTGTAGCTTTATTTTTTACCCTTGTACTGTTGCCATGTCCACGTAAACTGGATATTAAATTAATAATTATAAATTTTTTGCTCTTTTGAACCAATTTTTTTATAAATTTATTTACCTCACAGCAAAACAGTCAAAGCCCCTACCAGCAAACCATCCGAGAAAGTTTTCCCAACACCAAGCCGCGTGATATGAACCGTGAATAAATAATAATGGTGGCAAGTTTACGTGTTGTATCTAAATAAAAGATATTAAATATCGAATGTCAAAAAATTTTTTTTTTTATATTACAAACCTTATTCCTTCCTATACTGTATAGGAGTTCTAGTTGAATATCATCAGTAGAATCAACAAAAATGGTCTTGTAAGAAGGTAAAAACTTTGATGAATATGACATAATTAGAAGTTTCGAAGAAGAAAAATTTTTCTTCTAAATTTGAGGCGTAAAAAAAAAAATTCCTAATTATAAGAATTGAATATGCAACTTGAAAATCAGTATTCCTGTTTATATACGTTTTTTGATGTTGAACCGATGAACCGTGCACATTAAAATATTTAAAAAATGGCCCTTTTTTTTAAATGACAAAATGAGGGATCGTAAATTTGTAATTTTGTACTAGTTTATCTGTTATCTTCTTATCTTGTGTTGTTATTGTATTATTATTATGATGTATTACCCTAGGTATTACAATCGGATTTTTGTTTACCTTATCGTTGATAAGGATATAGTATGTGGCGCAGTCATTACGGAATCTTCCTACTGAGCGTTTAATATTATATGAGGTCATACTTTTTTACTCTAAATAGAAAGAACTTGTTTGTTAAGTATTTCTAATTTTCTAATTTTGGGAAGAATAATTTTAATTTTTCCGAAAAGTTTTGTTACGTTTTAACTAACTTTGTTACACTACAGCTTAATAGATAAATAAATAATCAGATATTTTTAAACAGTGGTCGTTTTTAGTCAAAAGACGGAGAAATTGAGACGTAATAAATACATATCGCGAGAATTAAATACTTAATTGCTTACTAGAAGATTTATTAAGCATGTGATATATATAGTAAGGATTTTCATATGATTTTAATGACGAATGACGTGCATATAAAGAAGTTTAGATTGGGCTTAAAAAATATATATTTTTTTTCTTTAGTATGGTCTCTTGGATCGCTGGAATAGTCAATTGTAGTCATTTGAAACATTAATATCCTGGTGAAAACTATTTAAAGAAAGTCATGGATACAGAGAATATACTGAAGTCATTTTAGTCCTTGCAAAACACTTTCACTGGGAACTGGGAAACACATGTAGGAAGTATAGCAAAACCCGGGAAAGTGCCATCGAAAAACGTTCATGATATCGCTTGGCACATGGTTTATATCGTCGCATTTCTTTTTTTAAGATGATCACCGGCCTAAACCTAAATTCATACGTTATTGTAGATCTTAAACTTTTTAGTTCTTCTGCGGATATCGTGACTAATGTTGTACAAAATTTTGGAGGGGTTTTACAACAATATATTATACATTCGAGTTATAATATTACTTCAGAATTTAGTCATACAATTTAATCACGATGCTGATCACTTTAGTAGATACTATCCTGAATCTTTTGATATCAGTCGTACCAATTTTTGAATTAAAATCAAAATTCCATGAAGAATTAGAATATATATTGACTAGTTATAGTATAGTTTCAAGTGATATTATAAACTTTAAAAAAGTAGTTGATATTGGATCACTTGAATTATTTATTCCTCCAGATCAACTTGATACAAGATATAATTATGATTTTACAAATATTAATGACAATAAAAGAACTTTTATGAGAGGGAATTTTAATTATAACCGTCCCTATGGTTGGAAAAGATTTGCCCTCAAGGTTCTGGATAAATATGAAGACAACACTTGGTTTGGCGCTGAAGGCAGAAAAAATGAACAACATTCAACACAAAATGAATGGCCAGGTATTAGATAATTATTATTATTATTATTATTATTATTATTTCATAAAAAGATTGATCTTTTTAAATATTTTATTAGTTTGTTATCATGGAACTGTCATATATAATTGTAGATCAATTGTCGAAAATGGTTATCTTCTGAGTAAGGGTAAAAGATTTAGATTTGGTGTAGGAATTTATTCTACACCTGATATTAATGTAGCTGCTGAGTATTCTTTGAAATTCGCTCATAAAGGATCCTATTATATAGTTGTAATTCAGAATAGAGTTAATCCAAAAAGTTTAATTAAGATTTCAAAGATGAAAACGAACATTGGTGAATATTGGATTGCACCGACTGGGGATGATATACGACCATATGGAATTTGCATTAAGAAAGTTCTTTAAAGATGCTTCTAATAAATTTTCTTTACTATTTTTTCAAATAACTTTTTTTATCTTTGTTGTAAAATTAAAACTTTTTGTGGCTACTGGCTTTCTTCTTTCCTACTTATTTGGAAGTATGAATGATGAAGTGATTAAGTGATCAATGAGTGAGTCATATTATATTCTAATTTTTTTATATCAAATTTACGTTGATTGTGTTAGCATAACCCATATTTTATAATTTCACCTTTTCACTTTTCTCATAATGTACTATTTGATGTACATTTTCATGACTAAATAAAAAAATGGCTATAGTGTGAACTTCCCTTGATAGTCCTTAATATTCAGTTGTCATCCCACTTCAATTTAATTAGAGATCTGTGAGAGTAAAATATATCACGTGAGAATTTTTGAAAAGAAGTGAAAATCACGCAAGTGTATTTTGGGACCGTTGTATAATTTATCTTATGATATCTAAATTATTCTTTGTAATAATCTAGTTTTTGGCCATGTTAATTCAGATCTACAACCGAAAAATATAAAAAATATGATTAAATATTCAATGACATAAAGTTTTTCTATCACCCGTTAAATTCCGATATTATATGTTAAACGTGTTCGGATGAAATATACTAAACTATAAAGAAAAAATCTTGACCACGTACCATTAGTTACTATAACTCTGAAAAGAAATTCAAAAGACTAAATTCATAACGAGTAAAAATGAGATTTTATTTTTGCAATCATAATTTGGAATTTTATTGGTAATTAGAGTAATGCGGTGTTATGCTCTCACAAAGAAGCCAGGCAGCCAAGCATGAGAAATCATATTTGATGTAACGATCAAAATTAGAACTCACAAAGGATCGATAGGCGTAGTACAGATTTAAATAATGATTTACGAAATTAATTTTCATGTGAATTTGAATAAAAATCGGTTATAAATGGTAAGCTCACCAAAATTTCGATCGGGTTTTCGGGATATCAAATTCGCGAAGAATTTTTAATTGGCTAATGTCAACGTGAATGCTAAAGTCAAATACTCCAATCATGTGACAAGTGATCGATCGATCTTTTTTTGATACTCTAATAGTTGCTTTCAAAGCTTCAATAGTTTCAATACCTTTCAAGGGAATCACATTGAAAAAAAAAAATTATATTTCATCATTTATATCATACGAGATAGCCTTTTTTTTTTGGGACAAAAGGGAAATAAAGAATTCTTTATTCGGTTATACTAAAAACGGGGGGTTATCCAACTAAATTTGATCATTATTGCGCATTGATAATTACTGAAAGTTCATTCGTTGAATTTGACTCAGGATTATCATAGAAATTAAAAATTTAAAATTAAATCTGTCAAAGATCGATCGTAATCTTAACTGGATATAAAACAATTAAAAATTATGGAACCGCTAATATTAATATAATGGAAATTTTTTTTTTCCTAGTTAAGTAATCTCTTGAAAGTTATTTAACTTTTGTTCCGTTAAACCTTTTAAAGATAAACGTGTAGAATTTATTGGTTAAAAAATTTCATCGATCATATATGCACATCGTAGCTTTTCATTTTTAAAAGCAGCAAATTCGAAAATTTTTTTTTTCACATTAATGACTATTCTTTTTAAAAAAAAAATTCTTAATGAAAAAAAAGATATGTAAAGATGGTTATATATGGATATCCAGTAGGTAGTGTATAATCGTTCTTTTCTTTATCATGTTTGAGAATGATTTTTTTTTTCTTTGTTTTAAAATTGCATTTTTTCTTTAGGCGACATTGTCGATTCAACTAAACTTATTGTTCCTGACGATCTCTATAAAATTCACCTTACACCCTCAAGATCAAAATTCATAGTCATTGGAACGAAAGATTCAATCTTTAACTGGATGAAATCATATGGAAATGTTCTTTGTGGATTTGATAATGAAACTCAATTCATTTCACACCCAAAATTATCACAAAGATTTACAACTAGGAATAAATTTAAAATTTGTTCAATTGAACCTCATAAAATGCTTAAATTTGAATTATATGATGAAAATGAACATGACGGTATATTTAAAAGAATGTTCTCATCTTCTAAGATGAGACTGGAAATAAAAGCTAAACATTCATCAAAACATATGGAGGCATCTTCAGTTATGAGTGTTAGTGGAAAAAATGGTATAAGCTTACAAGAAGTTTTGATGGCCTTAAAAAATAATCCTTCAAGATCAAGAAGATGCTATAACTTAAGTTCAGAACAACTCGCAAGAGTCACTTGCGACTACGAATAATATTTAATTGTCTTTATAAAAAAAAAAATAATTATTACTTTATATGATTTTGCTAAATAATGAATTATTGTTTAAAGTCACTTAGATAAATACCCAAATGTAATATATGATTTAAAAAAAAAGAATTCCCCACTCACGATTTTTATTTTATTTCTTATTTTTACTATGCTACACTAAGAAATATTTATTATACATATTATTATTATTATTACTTTTATTCCCAATAATATATATAACTAATTAGCGTTCGTTTCATTCCTTTCATTCATTTATTAGCGCATTCATTCATTTCATTCAACAACGCTATTAATTGAATTATTTATGATTTTTTATTGCTTTTTGCTCAAATAAAGAATACGCTTTTAAGAAATTTGTAAATTATCAAGCTAATCACGTAATTTTTATATGATCTTCACTTGATCGAATACAGTCTATATAATACACTTGTTATTTGAAATATTTAGTTCATTCTAAATTTCATCACATTGTTATTCGTGGCTCAATAAAATATCAAATTTGACAATCCATGGATCTATGGTTTACGTAAAAGATAATCGATCATTCAATATAGTTTAGGCTGAACCAAGCAAATAGTGACTTTAACATACTCTTACTTTTTGTCTTCAAGATAGATCTTGAATAACATCTATTGATAAACTATTATGTTATTCATATTTTAGCCAATCAAAAATCTTTGTTTAAGATATCCCTTAACTTCACATAAACTTTTTTAATTGGCCTGGCTTTACTTAACTGCAGAAATTAATGTGAAAGTGTGAAATAATAAACCAATAAAAACCAATACCCTCTCTCTAGAATTCGGATCAATTAATAGAACCAAAGTAACTTTTCTGGTTAAAGGGATTTTCACACAAATTTTGGTCTGAATACATCATATATTGTCGGCAAAGTCATAATTCCGGTAAATCGGTATAATTCGGGCCTATATGAACGCATATGAGCGCATCTCTCCATATTGACCTTTGATTCTATCCCCAAATTTCAAGTCTATTATTAACTCTATCATTTAATTATGACATCATTATGCATTTCTTAAAATAATTGACCATTCGTAATATTTTAGCATCCCTGAATCGATCATTACTTTTTTTTTCAATCATATTACAAAAATTTACACGTTAGTATCAAATAAAGATATTCACATTAAATCATTAAATATGATCCCATGACTTCAAAATAATAATTATTCTCGTATGGAAAGCGTGGATGATCCTGCCAATCACACTTTTAACGTTGGGAAAGGCCGTGCAATGTTATTTCAACTAGAAATTATAATATGTTTAAGATTTTAAAGAAAGCTTTAAGAGAGAAAAACTTATATTCCGGTCTTAAATAATAAATCGAAAATACATTTTTTATTAACAACATTTATTTTGGATGATTTTAAAAAAGATCATCGGATTACACAAAATGTCACCCTTTTATTTTGGATAGCTCGGTCATTGTAGTTTAAATTCAGAATATCCGAAAACCGGATTTGGAAATAAAAGTAATAAAATGAAAAAACCACATTCACTTTTCGTTCGTGATCTATAAATATAAGCCATATCCCTTTTCCCTTTTTTTCTAATTCAAATTTTTTTCGCAATTTTAATTTTAACTGAAATTCAAAAATTTTCTAATTCAAATTTTTTTTCGCAATTTTAATTTTAACTGAAATTCAAAAATGTCTAATAACAGAAGTGCTTTATTCTTAGGCGCAACAGGTATGACAAAATATATTGTATGCGTGTATGTACACGGTATATATTATAATGTTCATGTTTTTGTAAAAAAATTACAGGTGCGGTCGGCAAGGCTCTTTTGATTGACTTGTTAAAAAGTGGAAACTATAAGACCATTACTACAATTGGCCGTAGAGAATTTGAATATAACGGTCCTAATAAAGAAGCTCTTGTGTGTATTTAACATTACATTTTGTAAACATATTTTTTTTTTCTTGTTAAATAACGAATAAATCCTTTTAGATTCAAAAAGTCGTTAGTTTTGAAAAATTAGATGATCACAAGGAAGCATTTACTGGTTCATACGAGTAAGTTACCAAAATAAATTAAATTATAAATCGTTATAAAACTAAAAGTTCTTTATTTGACATCTCATTTTTCTTTCCGCATAGTACCGTATTTTGTACATTAGGTACAACCAGGGCAGATGCGGGATCCGTAGAAAATTTTGTTAAAATTGATAAAGATTACGTAATAAATGCGGCTAAATTAATTAGACAACAGAATCCTTCAGAGGATTTACATTTTCTTTATTGTTCTTCCGCTGGAGCGAATCCGAAATCATCATTTTTATATATGAAAACCAAAGGCGAAATTGAACAGGAATTAACTGAAATTGGGTTTAATAAAGTTACTATATTTCGTCCAGGTGTTCTAAAAGCCGATAGAGTTAGATATAATTTCAGATACATTGAATTGTTGTTTGTTTTATTTGTTAATTTGATCGATTATGTTATCCCAAGAAAAGCTATTGTACATGTAGATGTTGTTGGTAGAGGTAAGTTTTTAAGTTTTTTTTCTCCTTTCCTTTCCTTTCCTTTCCTTTTATTTATTTTACATGTATTATACATTAGCTATGAGAAAAGTTGCTACTGAAGAAGTTGAATTTGAGGATTATGAAATTACTCTTGCGGATAATGGAACTCTCATTGAAACAGCTAATCATAAAAAAATTCATGAAATTGCAAGTTGAATGAATATCACACACACTGTAAAAACGAAATATAATTCTCATTTGTTTCAAATAAATAATATTTTATTTTTTATTATTATTATATAATTTATCAATATATATTTTAATTTGCAACAGACTTTATTTATATAATATTCATACAAAAGCTGAACTCCCAAGATTTTGCCAAGCGTACATTATTTACTAATTTAAAGTATTTTGTATTTAAGATCAAGATAAATAAATAAAAGTATTTAAATATCTTGAAAAGAGAATGTTGAAAGGAAGAGTAATATTTTATATGTTTATCGTTTAAGTGCAAAATGTTCATTTTAGAATTCATTTATTCTTAGAATTCGTTTATATATTATTGATATTTATTTATTGAAGCGCTCGTTTAAGAAATTCATTAATTGTTAGTTTCTATTCAATATACGAACTTTCGAGTTTTTCTAGAACTTGATCTTTTCAATGTTAGCTTGATTAGACCTGAAATATCATATCTGATATTAAAAAAAAACACGAAGAATAAATTTTTAATGCAAAAAAGTAATTGAAAATACTATTGGCTCGAAAATGATCATGTGACATATTTAATGATTAGTCCGGTACTATTCGTATCATTCACAAATGTCCCGTTGTCCGTATGAGTCGATGGCCATCCATTCATATTGGTTCTTTCGGTTACAATAGAACAAAAATTGTTAATTGATATTTTTTTTATATATATGATCGGTCTTTTTTCTTTTTTTTTTGCAAATAAAAAAATTTTTTTAGCTTTAAATTTAATATAAAAATCATTTATCATATGAAGACTGGTATGAGGACTGGTCTATATTCTTTTTATTCGAATTACCTGTGTTTAATTAAGTTTAATTAAGGTTAATAATTTTGCTTTTCACTTCAGATTCCCAATGGTTACCGTTCCCTAGTTCTTTAAAAAATATATTCAAGGTGAAATTCAAAAAAAAAATGAAATAATTAAAAAAGTTTTGGCATCCAAACCAATTGGATATTTAAAAATCAAACATTTTGGTAATTACTATCATATACAAGTGCAAATGGTATTATGATGTTTTTATTGAACTGATTATTATTGATATTACGATTGATGGCATACAATTATAATGTATTCTCCACCTGATTTCAATTTTGCTGAATTTGAATGATTTGTTAATAATTAGATTTGTGTTATTTTAACAGTCATCAACAACATCTACTTACTGGTTCCTACTTGTCCAACTTTACCAACCCTAGATAACGGACTGTACATGTAGATTGTAGAGCTAACTTCTGTTTATTTCCCTAATGAATAACCTAGTTACATATAAGTTGCATCTCAATCATCGATTGGAACTTAATAAATAAATGTAAGTTAGACAAACACCATATATCACAAACAGGTAATTGCACATAATTTATTCTCTAACATTCTTGCATATACCCAAAGTTTACATGCAACGGGATAACGTCAAATTTTTCTATTGTAAGTTAGAAAGTACTCATTGATGAGATATATAGACCATTTGCAAATTTGATTAATGAACTCTTTTATCCGTCTGAACAGAAATAAGATGGAAAATTTGCTTTTGCAATTCCCAAATACATCAATGATCAAAATCCTCAAATAAGATAGATCAATTAAGCATTTGGAAACAAAAACTAATCAGCCAAAATGGTCGAGATATTTGTCCATAGGTATATCTGAGTCACTTTATCTCTTGCATTAATATAATTTTTTATATCATATGTGGAATAGAAATGAAAGCGTAGTAGTAAATAGGTGAAAAGTAGCATTAGATGGTATGGAAACTCTATCTCACAAGTCAAAATCGATACTATCAGATACATATCAGGTACCTATATATCGGTGATTAATCAGACATATATCGGGCTCTTTTACATATCGGGTACCCAATTTGTCACATCTTAAAATATGCAAAAATTTAGTCACCGATATGATATATCAGACGCCTGATATTTGTACGAAATTCAAAAAATTATTATTTATATCAGATACCGATATTTGTACGAAATCTTTATTAATTTTTTTTATTTAACGAAACTGAATATCAATTTTTTCAATTTTTTTTAAGGACACGCTAGACTCGCTCTTTTCTCTTACCTTTTATTGCCAAAGGTCATGGCGGCATTTCAAAAGTTTGGTTTGTTTTAACGAGCGTTAGCAATGTTTATTTTATATTTTGCAAGTCCAGAACTGCCGAAAGTACCAGTTTCAGACTATTTTGAAGGTACTTTCAAACAATATTTTTTTTAATTTTATTTTAACGAACATTAATTAACTTTTATTTTAGATCCAGAACACCGAAAGACAAGTTTTGGGTTCATTTCGAAGATGAAACTTCGAAATGGTTTATTTTATTTTTATTTTAACGACATTGCTTATCACTGCTGAACTTAAGATTTTCTGTTAAAACTGCCGAAACAGTTATTCTGTGGTTTGCATCTGATCAGTTTCCATCAGCATTGGTCATATGACTTAACGAGATCAGTTAATAATCTTTTTTTTTAAAAAAAACTTTTAACCGTTTCTTTTTATCTTGAAGATTTGAATTGTACAAAGAAGTAGTTGCACTACCTATAAAATTAGCAAAAGGGCAAGTGGTTTCTTCTTTTTGTAATATTTTTTTTGGAACGTTATTAACGTTCTTTGTTTTTTTTACAGAACCCTTCTGGACTTCAGAATTGGCGTTCTCTTTTTTTCTTCTACAAGACTTTGGAATTAGCGAAAGAATGGGTAGGTTTTTTTTTATTTTCATATTTTTTTTTTACTTTAGAAGTGTTACTAATATTCCTTTTCTTTTTTTTTTAAGGCTCTTCTGGACTTTGGAATTGGTGAAGAATGGGGGACTTTAGAATTAGTGAAACGTAAGTGTTTGTTTTGAAACCTTTCTTTATGTATTACAATTAATAATAACATTTATTTTTTTTTTGTAGGAATACATATGAGTTTCTGCTGGAAATTTTAGCCGACTACACAATTCGAAGGTATAACCTTCAAAATAATATTTTTTTTATTAAATTTATTTAATGAATGTTAATTAACATTCATTTATTTTTTTAGGTTTGTAGGTTCAAGTGTATTTCCTCTTTTTTCTTATAGATTCAAGTGTGTTCGGCTTGGAGCTTCAAAATAAAATGGTAAGTTTCGCAAAACTTGTTTTTTATTTTTATTATTTTTATGTAAGAAACGTTATATTAACATTCCTTCTTTTTTTTGCAGGTTCAAGTATTTCTTTCAGCTTGAGAACTTCGAAATGATAACTTTCAAAGCGGTAAGTTTCGCATTATTTTTGCAAAACTTGAAATTTTTTTTTTCTTTGAGAAACGTTATGCTAACGTTTCTCTTTTTTTTGTAGATTCAAGTGTATTCAGCTTGAGAACTTTGAAGAAGTGAAACGGTAAATTTCGCAATTTAGATTTTTTTTATTCTTTTTTTGTAAGAAATGTTATATTAATATTTCTTTTTTTTGTAGGTATTCTCTGAATTCCTTTCGATATTGGATTTCGGTTAGGTTTTGAAGTTTCATTTTGAAACTTCGATTCTTTTTTATTCTTTTTAAAAGAACATTACTAAAGTTCTTTATTTTTTTTTGTAGGTTTCGTTATTCCAAAGATCTGAAATGGCAAAGTGGTAAGTTTTGTAACAAATTTTTTGTTATGAAACTCTAATTTTTTTTTTGTTTTTTTAAAGGAAGTTGCTGACGTTCTTTATTTAATTTTGTAGGTTCTGTTACTCCAAGTTTCCAAATGGTGAGATGGTATATTTCGCAACGTCTCGTTGTTAATTTTTTTTTTATTAAGAAACGTTTTAACATTTCTTTTTCTTTTTCTTGTAGGTTTCATTGAACTTAGGCATTTAGTTTCGGTAAGTTTTGCAACGTTTCATTGTGAAACTTTATATTTTGGTTTTTTTTATCAATAGAAACGCTTTTACGATTCGTTTGTTATTTTTTTGTAGATATTGATTATAAGCGTTAGAGTTTTAAAACAGGTAAGTTTCCTTACGAAACTTACCTTTTTTTTGTTTTTTAATGAAATGTTTACTTACGTTTATTATTTAAAATGTTATTTAACATTTTTTTTATTTCTTTCTCGTTATATACAAACGAAATTTGATATGTACAGTATATATATGAGCAACATCGTTCATTATACGATTCTTAACTAATAGTTTATCAAAGTAAAGGATTATTTTAGTACGCATAAAATTATAATTATATTGTAAAAAATAATGATGTTGATAGATTTCGGATATTTGAGTTTGGAATATTGAAGATTGTAGGATTCTGGAGTTTCAGAAATGGAAAAACATCATCAGAGTAATTGATTTTAGTATAGATTTAAACAATGTATTTATTAATTGAATAAAACAACTAATTAATCTAACAATATTTAACAAATGAATAATTTAACGTATCTAACAATAATACAATATAAAAATCAGTGAATAATCAATCGGGTTTGTGATTCTTTACCGATTAACTTGTGTGTAATAGGTAACCGATAGGTAAGTCCTAGGACTTTAACCAAACTTTGACGGACTTACCCCAATCTACATGTCAAGGATTTTTGCCAAAGCTCAAAAGTAAAAAATTACTAATACTAAAACAAAAGGGTAATAAAAATAAAGAAAGTAATAAAAATAATAAAAAAACTTTAAGAAAATAAAGCAAAATAAAAAGTTTATATTAAAATTAATAGAGGAAAAAAGGCGTTTTTCCTTTCTTTGTGGTGTTCCTAGACTAAAGACAGTTTGGAGAGACGTATCGCCTAGAATAAGCAAGCTTGGGACAACAGCAAAATGTGAACAGTTTTAAGTTACCTTTTTTAAGCGAACTATCGAAACTTTAAATATGGAAAGAGCGACTAATGAACTCCTAAACAACAAGGACTTTATGGATTTTCTCCACAACAATTTTCTTTATACCAATGGGCCCTCTTTCTTCAAAATACTCGAACAAGCTATCAAGAAACACAAGACGGCTTCATAACGACTTAAGCACCATACACAAGACTATCTTCAGGAGACTTTAATTAGCCTACTCGAATGATTTGATTAATATACATCTTTACCTTCTTCTACACCTCCTTCGACGCCCACTGTTTACAAACACTACCAGCGTTTCCTATTCGTCAGGTCACAAGACTCCTGATTAGGATACTTACAAATAACAACAAATGATTCAGAAGACAACTTCCATTTTGGAAAAACTTATAGAACGGTTAACCTTTTTTGGAATTTTACCAGTTTTTTTGGTGTAACGTTTGGCCTAAACTTTTACTGATATTGTGGAACTAACTGACTTTAGTTTCTCTTTAAACAACCCTCGATAAAAGCTTTAGACCTTATCTTCGATTGTGCCTACACACCTCAAAGGAAGAAGGATAGAGACAAAAATTGGCTTTATGAATCCCAGAATTATTCTTTCTTTTTATTTTTTTCTTTTTTTTTCTCTTGTTTATCAATTTTTTTTAGTTTATTTTTTAAAATTAGTATTAGTTTGAGTTTCTTTTTAAACAATTTTTTGGATTGGAGTTAATTTTGGCTGGCAGATAACAGTATCCCAGAGCCTATGTCATGATAATAGACATCTGATGTTAGAGTCCGCCTTTACTTACGACAAGCAACTTTCTACCAATAATGGGCCTTTCACTAGCCGACATAAAGAATTGGAAACATATAGTACTCGTTATCTTCTCAATTTCCTTGGGTTGCTTTTGGAAGGATCGATCTGAATGTTTTTTATTTTACTCATTTTCTCACTTACAATTTAAGGGCTTTTTTTTCTTTTTTTTATTCACAATGTAGTGGGTCCTGTGAATGCCTTGTGAAGAAAAAGGGCAATTATGCTAAGAATGACCGCTTCAAAGCGAATCATACCCTCTGAGCAAAAATTTCACCCAACAGTACATACGTGAGGTGCTTTTATGTATGACAAGTGATTTGGTAGTTAATAATATTAGATAGTTTAGTCTTTTTTTCTGTTTAATAAACTATCAAATGCATTGCGGAAAAAAAAAAATTAATAGAAGAAAAATGGTCATGAACGTGACTGAAAAGAATTTTTTTTTTAATATAATATTAATTATAGAAAATTATGATTTATCGCATATGCGATTTATCGCTATATACCATTTGTCATGAGATTTGATTAGTTTAATTATGTAATAGATATGGATTTGCATAATCATTTTATTGTAATGATGTAAAATAAACTATAATCACATAAATTATACTTTTAATAAACTTTTGATTATCAAGTAGATCAGTATTTTCCACAGATTTTCTTTCTCTCTCTCTCCCTATACAATTCTACAATTGACGCAAAAAATTTGTCTAATGTTAATTACAATATCATATAATTGTCCAGTAGTCATTTTTCTTTTTTCTTTCTTTCTTTTATTACTCTATCACAACTTTTGATTCGTTGAATCCTTTCAAATAAAAATGGCTTAAAAAGAATGTCTTTCAGTGCACTAACCTGTGATATTGCAACAAATGTGAGACCAGCAGAATATTCCTTCTTTCCAATATCTATAAAAGCTTTTGGTAGCATCAGTCCTTGGCTTTTATGTATAGTAATAGCCCACACAAGTGTGAGAGGAATTTGCAAACGCGAACAAGCTACCGTCTTGGTTTTCCAGGAACGTTGAATTGGTGTAATAGGGACAACTTTGTTACCCTCGGTAGATATAATTGCGGGACTATTATAATTATCAAATTCTACAAGGACAGCAATTGGAAGAGAAGGTGGACCTTAGTTTTCTTGGAAGAGTATATCATCGATCGTTCCTACTGAGCCATTAACGAGCTCTGTTTTCACAGACAAATTTGCTCTAAGCATAACCCGTGCACCCTTGGACAACAATAATTGTGCTTTAAGGCCTTTTGCCGTGTCAGAATCTGCCTTAGAAGCATCATTGCCACCAGTATGTACAGCACGAACTCTAGCGACAGGTGCATTTAACGATTTGAGTTTAGCAAGGTTAATCTCATGAACGTCAACCTTTTGAGGAGTTATATGTATTGCATCCATAAATTGATTGTTTTCTGTAGTGGATGAATTATCAAAACGTGTTGCAACTTGCAAGTATCCTCCAATCATCTATTGTTGATTCGCCATCACGTAATCGCATCAAAATATCTCTAAAAAGACGCTGCTCAGGCGAATTCCCAGATTGACGGCAAACTGCGTCAAGCCGATATACCTCTCGAAATTGGTTGTATACATTCATACCATCATTTGACAGTGAGTCATGTCTAGGTTTCTTAGAATACATTGGCTCGTCAATTACCGGAGGAAGTTGACCGAAATCACCTACTAAAATGACTGATCGATCACCAAATGGTTGATTTTGATGTTCAGGAAAGACCGTACGTAAACGTGAGTCTACCACAAAAAGTATACAGCGGCCCAACATACTTTTTTCGTCTATAATTACATAATTTACTTCATTCAATTTTTTTTGTAAGTTTTTCAGTTGTTCACCCTCTATATTAAGGTTAGAACTGTTTATCAGAATTGAAAGTGTTGAATAGATCATTGTACCATAAATATTAAACGCAGCAATGCCAGTAGGAGCAAGAACAATCACAGGTGAAGTTTCAGCTCCATTATTCATAGCTATCTCTTGAAGACGTGCTCGAATTGCGTTAATTAGATAAGATTTACTGGTTTCCGCTGTACCCATAATTATAAGTCTAAGTGGCTCAACTTGATTATGGTTTGTGATAATAGCATTATAGTGTGTTTCAATTTTTCTAAAAATAATCATCTGCTTCTCATTCAATGTTTGATAATCTACTATAATAGAATTCACCATACTAACATCGTCTTCAATCCTAGACTGCTGCACAAAAGTGTTTAAGTCTATAGAATCTATGTTGGGATAGCGACGTCTGATACCGCCAAACCAATCATTATTTCGATCAATATCACGTAATCCTAAATCAGAAGTACCGTCAATAATTGCATTTGGACTCATTTCTGCTAATACCATCCAATCCGGACGTGCATCATCTTTAGATTCATCTGCTTCTTTATGGCCTTCGTCGTCATCACACTTATCTTTTAATTTATCAACAGACGGACCAAGTATATCTTTAAATTCATTTTCTGAATTGGCAATATTGTGATTAAAAAGGTCAGACCACGAGAGAGAATTATTTTCATTCAACTGCTCCAAGCTTCGATGGGGAACATGGAGTATAATCTTTATACGGCAAAACTCATTCCATTGTGGACCATTGCGTTGAGGTGATGGTCTTGGCCAAATATGTACCACGTTCTCACATTCACATCTTTTCCATTTACCATTATAAAACTTGTATTCCAAATAGAGCTGAAACATTGAGAGATTTTCTAATTCAACAGGTCTATCCCAGTACTTTTGCACAGGTGATCGTTCCGTTCTTCCAACATCGCTATTTGGCATTACATTTTCGATTCCAGTTTCACAAAGCCACTGATGAGATTCATTATTAAGATTTAAAATAACAAATGTACGACTGGAATAGTATAGAGGTAATCCAAGGAGTAAATAACAGGTTTCTTGGACGGAATAATCACGTTCCGAAACCGTATGAAGCAATAAACGTTGAAATGAAAGAAGAGAAGAACCAGAAGGATCACTTTCGGAAAGAATCTTATTAAGAATTTCTGAAAATGAAGAACACAGTTCCGACTTTGTAGCATATTTAGCGACGTACTGAAAGGCAGCATGGATATTAAGAACTGGTTTAAGGTCAACGTTTGCACGCCAACCTTGAAGCTGAACACGATTATGGGAATTAACATAAGGATCATTTCTTGACGTAATCAGCTCCAGTTGCTCACGATCATTTTCATGTATAAAATTATGCTCGACATTATCTTTAGGGAAACCAAATCTACAATACTGCTGACTATTTTTAGTTTTAAGACAATTTGAAGGACTACACCTTGTATGTTTCTGTAATTTATTAACTAGCTCAATATAATCCTGTAAGTCATCATATAATTCATCATTAGCTTTTTGGCAAGGATGGCGAACAGGTACAGTAGCATCAGGACATGGATTAATTGTAGTAACCAATGAGTCAAAATGTGACAAAATCCTGGACATCTCATCTTCATTATCTTTTATATTATCTCAATCAAACAAAGGCGCGTCTCACATTATTCCTATTCCATGGACGTGCACACTACCTCGGTGTTGCCACTCATACCTATACCAATAATCTTCCAATCTCTACTTAGAAATCAAAACAGTTTTCAAAAATGTTTCAAAACGTTTGTCAAAAAACCAGGCGGCGATATGCGGATTATTAATCAAATCTTGACGTCGATGCTTACACCGATCCTCATCCAATTCTACATCAATTGGGTTTTCATTTTCTCTATGAGGCATTAATTGATGAAGATCTGGCCAATGCATGTCAGCTGCACTAAAAGTAAAAAATATCATCCCTTTTGCCCCCAACTGCTTAATCATATCATATAATTCAGAGCTGCATTTTTGCCAAAATTGTCTAGTGCCGCGCAAACCCTCACCAAAATGCACGACACGATCTGCCATATGATTATCATCTTTCATTGTTTCCTGAATATCACCAACCGTCAGTTGACTACCATTTAGACTTTGCTTGACATAAACTTTCCCTTCCTGTAAGGCACGCCAACACATCTGAAAATTTAAAGTAAAGTATCGCCATCGGGGATGACGAGCAAACCTTCCATCCTTATATTTAAGTAAATGCTGGAAGTATTCAGCCAGTTTAACGTCCCTGACATGTTCTGCTTGAAGGTCTGCACTACCTGTTGGATATAGAGTTGGAAAGGCACAAGCAATATACCCAGGCGTATTAAATTCGTTAATAGCAGTATCATCTATGTTTGGCCACATAACAGGACCAGTTTCAGACTGCATACGAGCAAGGGCATCATCAATGACATGATTTTCATTACGTAAAGGGAAAGGGCTGAAATAAAGTTCTGTATAATCGTATCATCAGTTTCACCATCTAAATGATCAGCATCACGAGGTTCGTAATCAATATGATGGAGCCTGTTCTCAGCATCACGAACTTGTGGAAGTAAATCATCAATAGATCCTTCGTCAGGTAACGTACGCAATACATTGTCATCAATAATAATATCGGCATAGTATTGATTGTTTCTTTTCAGCCAACAAAGTGCTTTTCTAACTTTGTCACGACGAACTGTAAAATCCCTGAACGATGTTGAACTTTCAGCAGAACTGCGACAGACAATAAGTGTATCTAACGTTGAAGGGTGTCGTGGAAGGCGAAATACAAACTCTCCTATATCCTGAGGAAAGTTTATCACATTCCCACTGTAGGCGTATTGGTCTCCGCAAAGATAATAAACTGATATGATTGGAAAAGTTTACGCGATCAGCATTTCTTCGATTTTGGTAAGATTCTTTAACTCTTCAGGTACATCACCAGGATCCATATTATTTGCGCGTGAGAATTTTTTTATCTCATTTTTATTACCGTAGCAGCGACGACACATTCCCAAAATGAGATTAATTGAAGGGAAACGTTCATTGTACACGGGACAAATTTTATGTTCCAGCTTATTCATTTTATCACGAAATTTTTGCAGAAGCTCACAGTCAGATTCAGAAAGAGGTTGAATAATTGTATCGGTATGCCGTTCATCATCCTGACGATTAAGCCGTTCATCAGCATTTTCCAATACTCTTCGTCGTCTTTCATGTCGCTTCTGCGCTCGGTTTCTATTCAAACGAGCTTCACGTTGATTTGAGGTTTCTAAAGACCTTTTTATTCGCTTATTTTCACGGTCTTTAGTAAGATGAGTTTCACGTTCATCAAGTGATTCTGCAGCTCTTCTTTTACGTTGTCTAATTGCGGCAGCAGTTTGGCTAAGATTCTTTTTATTTTTCATTGTAGATGACAATCAAAGACAATTCAAACAAATGATTTTTTACAATATTTTTTTTAATAAAGCGAATGTAATTACAATATTTTTAATAAAGCGAACGTATTTATTGTTGTATATTATTTCTTAAAATCATAATTAAAAAAAAATCATATTTATTTATTTATTAAAATCATATTTATTTATTTATTAAAATTATTATTATTTACTTATTACAGTCAACTCTCTTTATAGTCACACATTTGGGACAGTCCATATTTGGTGATTATAAAGAGATGTGACTATATAAAAAATTTCTTATATTAGTATATCATAATTCCAGCCAAAAATTAACATAATTTTGGCCAAAATTATACTTAAAACTTTATTGTATCGTAACTCCTCCAATATTAATCGTAGAGAGATGATCTTACCGCCATTCGATTCGTCTTGATGAGACGGTTCTAATGGTATAAAATACATCGAAATCCAATCACTAGATTAATTTCCGAAATTAAAAAAATATTAATGGTTTTTGTGTAATAACTCTGCCAATATTGATCCTAGAGAGACGATCTTACTACCATTCGATTCGTCTTGATGCGACGAACCTAATGGTATAAAATACATCGAAATCCAATCACTAGATCAATTTCCGAAATTAAAAAATATTAAATAGTTTTTAAGTAGTAACTCCGTCAATATTGATCATAGAGAGATGAGCTTACCACCATTCGATTCGTCTTGATGAGGCGATTCCAACGAGCTATTAATCGTCTTTTTACAATCACTAGGTACCGAGATATTTAGCAAAATGTTAAATGGCGCAGTAAACGTAAATCAAGGAATATAATAATGCCGATGCTTAACATTTTGTTGAATAACTCATCAGCCAGTGATCGTAAAAGGATAAAACTACTACCATTCGATTCGTCTCAGTGAGACGATTCTAACAAGCTATGGTACATCTTTGTACGATTATTAGATGCCAAGTTATTTAATATATTCTTTATATAACTGTGATTATAAACGGTTCTTTTTAATATAAGATTTTTGAGGATAGGTGTGATAGTGACTATAGATAGATTGTGACTATATAGGATAGATTTTAATAATAAAGTGTTTTGAACATTCAACTGGTATGAGTGTATGACTATATAGTAGAATGTGACTATAACAGGAGTGACTATAGAGGGAGTTGACTGTATTTATTAAAATTATCTTTAAAGGTTTTATTTGCATATGATATTATTTTTATCAATGTATAAATATATTTAACGTGAATTTGATAATGATAACACGTGTTATGTAACAAGTGACTACATTACACGTGACTACATTTATTTATAAGTAACACAAAATTTCATTCATCGATTAGGCTATAGTACAGAACGACATTGCATTAGAATGGCGTAGAAGTAGAATGTCCTCATGCTTCAGACAATTATTGTATTCAGAAAGGAAGTTTGAATCATAGGAAGCTTGTAAAAATTTTATTATTATGTGGGTTAAGCAGCAGGGCTTTCGGATTATTAAAGATCGTGTAGTATGTTTGGAAAGTATCATCCATCATCCACATATATATGTTCTCACAGTCATATCTATGAATTAAATTGTACTAAAGACACTATTACAAAAAAAATTGGTTGTCCATTTGTTGTCAATGCATCATGCCCAAAATTGAAAAACCCTGAGAAATATGTGATTATTAATAAGATAGTTGAACAACATAACCATTCTTTAGATGTATCAATAGTTGAATTTGAAGATTCTAGAAAATTTACTGATTCAATGATCGAATATATCAAATTTATGACAGTTTCTTGTAAGTTTGAAGCTACAGCATAAAGAAAATTCCTTGTGAGGAAATATCCAACCCACCCACTTTATTCACGAGAACTTTACAACACTATTCAAAGATTTCGATCTACAAAGGAATCATTATTAATTAATGCAGCTAAACTTTCTAATTGGCTTGATAGTCAAAAGGAAATTTATTCTCGTTGGCTTATATTTTGTAGTTGGAATGAAGATAATACTTTAACTCATTTGTCTTGGATGAAGGAACAAGAAATTTAACATTGGGAATAATTAATTAGAATGCATGAATAGAAATAATGTATCAATAGAAAAAATGTATTAATCAAAAAAATGTATCAATAAAAAGATAATAGTAATATGTTAATAATTGTTAATTTGTAATCCGTCCCTGAACCAGTGAAAACTACTAATAAATTTCAGGGAACTGGTTTTACAAATTAATTATCCCTTAATTGGCTTTTGAGCTGATTTGCCCAGAATTTTTTTTTAAGTATTATATAATAATGTTCTGAGTATATTGAATGATAAATTTGCATCGTTAAATATTAATATCACAAATTTGATCAACATATACTTGCCATTTAAGGTTACGTTGTTATACAAATTGGCGATATTGCTTAAAAAGTAACCAGCCAAATTTGTATTTTAACCTGGCTGAAAAATAGTGTAACCAATTGCTTAAAACCGAGGGAATCAAAGATCCATCAAAAATATTTACATTGAACAATTAGTTAAAAAATTTTTTCTTTAGCGACGCTAGATTCCTACCTTTAAAAATGCCATAATTATTCAATACAAGAGGTAGGACAATCACAAAATTGATATTTTTTTATTAAAATATTATTTATATGCTGGTAAATAATTTATTTAAAGGTTATAAACAAGAAAAAACAAAAAAAGTATTAAAATTATTTATTTCTATTAAACACAGGTTGTCTAACTTATCGTACTATATTTTGCTTATATTGAGCGGTGTATCTAGTAATTTTGAATAGTTAATATTTTTGGAATGTCAGTTCTTCTACTCTAATAATTTGTAAGTTCATTTCACATTTCCTGCGTACTATATCTATTGCTCTTATTTGAATTTTTTACTAAATTAATTTGCAAAATAATTCCCCAAAATGTATTAGTAAATTTCACTGGTTTGGAAACGGATCACGAATTTATAATTAATTTGTATAGTTATTACTTTGCTATAATAAAAATAATGATAAACTAATCACATTATAATAGTCTAAACACATAACATTTGAGGACTAGCGATATATGGCCATCCTTAACCTGATCCACTGGTCCAAATGCTTATTCTGGATCAGTCAACTTTTGATTGGCTAATCAGCACTTTTATTACATAGCTCTGGCATAATTTATTTTATCTCTCACTTTTCCTATCTTTCACTCTTTCTCTATTCTTTTTTGTGGTACTATGTTAGTATTTAGTATTTCATATTTCATTTAACACTGGTAAAAAAATGGTCTATCCTACACATATCCTACACATATCTTACATATATCGGGTACTCAAAATGTAGAAAATCATACACAAATAATACACATATCATATACATATCGGGTACTTATATATATAGTATACCTATCAGTACCTGATATATGTATGATATATATATTAGTACCCGATATGTGTATGATATGTGTATTATTTGTGTATGATTTTCTACATTTTAAGTACCCAATATGTGTAAGATATGTGTAGGATAAATTATTTTTTTACCAGTGTAAGCTTGTATATTTTAATTTTAATTGTATTTATTGTAGTTTTATGATAATGCTAAATGTTTTTTATTTTCTTTTTGAAGAGTTTTATGATATATTAATATTATTCTGGAAATCAAGTGTTTTTTTTTTTTAAGTTTTGGGGTTAAGTAAATTACACATTTATAACATTACTTTTAAAGCTAATATAATATTACTTTGTACTTTTATTTTGATATTAACGTTAAAATAATTTTAATAATAAAATTACAGTAAAAAATAATGTAAAGACCTTTTTTTTAAAGTTATATATGAATTTTACTTATTTATTAATAAAGTTTAATAAAATGCATACCAAAATACAAATTTTAAATAACATATTACTTTAAAACGGTAGTATTAAATGCTTTTAAAAAAAGGCATTTTGTAACTTTTTTTTAATTGTTTTTTTAAAGACACAAAACAATCTTATCCAATTAGATTTGCTGGTCCAGGATAAGCATCCGGACCGTGGCCCAGGATAAGAATGTTCGCGATATATTGCCGTAGCAATAAAAAAAAAATCCTTAATTATATATAATATTTAATATTTAATAGTAATATTTTTTTAGCCAATCAGATTTCAATCAGGTAGGGGTACTACTAATTGAGATAATTTTTAATTAGAGTTTGAATCTGTGTATCCATCATTCGTGTATCTGCACGGATTACGGATTGTGATATATTTTTCAGTTTAGTCATAATTTCAGTTTAATCATGTGATGAAATATTTCGCGCCTGACGCGTGATTTTAATATTTATTTTATTCTATTTATTTTTTATATTTGATAATTTTATTATACCACTGCTGTTGGAAATGAGACGGTCACGCTAGCGAACGATGTTAAAAAATATGGCACGGCTGAACCTATCTCGTTTTTGAAGAACCAGAACTTAAGGCTTAGCGAGACAGCTCTCAAAAATTTTAGAAGAGATTAATGGTTCGAACTTCCTTGAAATGACCAAGCAAAGATTTTCGAGATTATGGCATGAAAGGAGGACCTGCTAAAGCAGTGTATAACAGAGATAAAACGCAGGATGGGAATTATAGGTTCGGCAAAGGAATTCACCTTTGACCGGTGGACCCCGGTTCGAAGTTGTAGACGGCAAGTACTCAGGCCGAGTCGATACGCGACGCAAAGTCGTAGATGTCGCTCGAAATTTGCGTGTTAATAGCCATAATCGAGGGAAAACAAAAGGATTTAGTGGCTGGATTCATGCAGAACATAATGCAACTTGAAAGCTCCCACCATAAAAACATGAGAAAGAGGAAAGCATCCATAGCATTTACCACGGGTAGAACTTTTCGGTCCTTGTATGATTTTTTTATCAATCGTTTGTATATACTAACTCATGTCTTCCTTTGTTTAGCCTCGGACTGGTACTTCCTCATGTATACACCGGAAAGGATTTATTGCTCGAAAGATAACTATCACATAGTACTTATCGAGAAATAATGAATGATGATGCGGAACTTCGCCGAGGTGTTAAAAAGGTTTGAGAAGTTGATGGTTCTCTAGTAAGGACGAAAAATTTTATTAGGGGATGAGCGTGCGGGCGTAGGATAGAATTTAGTCGTATGCCAGGCAAATGGCCCCTAAACCTTTGTATTTATTTTTGCTGTAATAATAAAAAAATTTTTTTAGTGCGTGAATTTTTTCACGCGGTCACATGATTTTTATTATTAACATGCTGAGACTGGGCTTAAGGCGAGCTCTGCGAAATTTTAGGTTATTGAAAAACCGTGACAAAATGTCACAATCATCCTACTGTTCGAAAAAAAAGACGAAGCTTTGCACAGTCGCCGTTCAGATAAATTATTTACACATGACGCTGATCGTGACGAAATGTCATCAACGATCAAAATCCTAAAATGAGATAGATCTGTTGAGTGGTCGAGATATTTTGTCCACAGATATATCCAAAATCACTTTATCTCTTGCGTTAATATAATTTTTATATCATATGTGGACTAGAAACGAAAGCGTAGTAGTAGATAAGCGAAAAGTTGTATTAGATAGTATGAAAACTCTCATTTTATGGGTTAGAACTCGATTTAAGCTAACTTTCTACATTCATTTGCAAGAAAAAAAAGTTTCGCTTTGAACTTTTATGCTTTATTGATAGTACACTTTTCTCTCCAAATCTGTTCCCTAATTATAATGTTTATATAAAAAAAGTATAGCTCACAAATTGAAAATTGCACATATTGATTATTTTCTAAATTTCACGCAGCCTTGTTAAAAAAATATATTAAGGTTATAGTAGGGTATACTTCTCAAGATCCATATGACTTTGTTCATATTTATCCATAAATTCATTACCATCATCATCTGGATCTGGACTATCTTCATCGCTGTCAGAATCCGCTGGCAAATTATCGGTATAGTGGTCTAGGTTTTTCTCTATGATTTTATCAAGATTTTTTAGTATATATGTCAAGAATCTGGCCTTGAAGTCGTTATCCTTTACATGCGGAAGTACCCAACTACCATATATTTTTCCATGTTCCCCGGTGACGACGATATTATATCCTTGTTTTATTGCAAATTTAATAAAATGTTCGCACAAGTAACAACATCTCTTTGACACTGCTATAAACACCCTACTTTTAATTTTATTGTCGATAATTGAGGCCAATATGTTCATTTCCGCATGTAAGTATATACGTTTTGTAACGTCATCACCATCAAGTTGTTGTTGTGTGGCATTATACTTGCCGCCCATTTAAATGGGATGGGAGTCCCATCCCATCCCATCCCATTCCATCCCAAATCCCAAATCCCATTCCCATTCCAATCCCAAATCCCAATCCCAATCCCATCCCAAATCCCAAATCCCATCCCAAATCCCATTTCCTATAATTTCAGCCAAATTTTATAATTCCGGCCAAATTTTCCTTTTTGGGCACTTGAGTATCGTTACACAATCCAAAAAAGGAAATTTTGATTCTCATCAAAAACGGGGAAATGAGTTACACAATACTCCAAAAAAGGAAATTTTATGTCGATCACTTAATTCCGGCCAAAATTAAAAATTACGTGACTTCGGCGATAAATAGCAAACTCCTTTTTTTTTAACATAAAATTTTTTCAAATATAATACTCTTTAATCTAAGAATTGATTAATTACAGATTATATGATAATAATATGAATGCTTAATAGGTTAATACTTTACAAATAATTAAATATACAAAAAATTATAAATAAATCTCTTTAAAGATATTATATCTTATACTGTATATGCTAATAATTTAAATTTGAATTAAAAAAATTAGAAAACTAAATCCATTTTTATTGAATAACAAGCCATTTTAATTAAATACTAAGCATTTGATGTTAATTAATTATTATTTATTATTTTATAGATAAATTTTTTATTATTTTAATAGATAGGTTAAAATAAAGTTAAAATATTACATTTTTGTTATAAAAAATTTATAATTTTGTAATGTTTTTTTTATAATAAAAAGGCAAATGCAACAATAAAAAATTAATTCCAAATATTTCTTATTTAATTGATATTACAGGACCTCAGACATCTATTATAGAATTCATAATGGCTTTTTGCAAAAATTAACCTAATCTGCTCTTTTTTTTTTATTATTTCTTGCAAGAAATATTTTTATTTTATAGAGCTTAATATTAACTACAAATTAAAAAAAAGTTTATCAAAATTGGATCACTGGATATTGAGAAAATCGCAAAAAACTAATTTGAAAAATGACCGTAATACTAGAGCTGTAATTCTGGCCGGAATTATATGATCGGCATAAAAATTTCCTTTTTCGGAATGCATGTGAAACCAAATCTCCCATTTTTTGTGGGAAGAAAATTTTCCTTTTTTGGAATTTTGTGTAACATCACGTGATATATAGACCAATGGGAGCAAGGTTACACAATATACATGTATAAGATTAATGGGATATGGGATGGGATATGGGATATGGGATTGGAATGGGAATGGGATTTGGGATTGGAATGGGATTATGACAAATGGGATGGGATAAATGGGATATGGGATGGGATATGGGTGGGATGGGATATGGGATTCTCCCAATCCCATTTATATGGGCGGCAAGTATATGTGGCATTATCGGTATATACTTTATTGATTCTTTCCATTACTTTAGGCTTTTTCAAACACCTCTTCATGAAACATTTATATTTGCCTTCATCAATAAACCTTTTGATGATATTTTTCCACGAATATATGGGCTGATTATTTATGATATAAGGCTTTACTTTAACTACTTTAATGTTAGAGAATAGTGATTTATATTGTATCTCACGTGCACATTTTATGATACCTTTAATAGACGTATTATAAGACCCCACTTTCCTAATATGTCCTAAAAATTTTTTGGAGATGTAAGACTTATCTTCAAGTTGCACATAATACTTGTTACAAGCTTGAGATATCTTAATCAATTCTGTATTACTTGTATCATCAACCATAGCTGAAAAAAAATCTCTGAAAGATTTAATGTCTCTGTCATCACTATTTTCAATATCTTTCTTAAGTTTATCCAATCTAGATTTTATTTTTTTAGAGCAGTATGACAACACTTCCTTAAAAAGATCAGATTCATTATCATTTGATATTATAGGAGCATTTTTTGATATATTTTTCAGATATTTCATAATATTATTAATATACTCAACATCTTTGTCAAGCCAATCAAAGTTCTTAGAAAGATAAATTTCATAGCACTGATCTGATATATTTTTCAACCACACTGCAACTACCTCTTTATCTCTTGCCAATATAGTTGCTAAATAACAGGTAAATTTTTCATAAACATTTGAGACTTTCAATCTCCTACTTGCTTGATTGACAACAAAGTTAATACCCTGGGCAACACATTCTTTACTATACAACTCCTTTTCATGTTTTTTCTCGTTCTCATACTCTTTTTCGTATTTTTTTTTGTATTCTTTTTTATTCTTTTTAACTACTTCACTATATAATAGAGGTGGCATATTTAAACACAGCTATTTATGAAAGTATTTTACAGATCAAACAAGTAATAGGGTTAATTAATAAGTGATAGTCTTAAATAGATGATAAAATTCTAGCATGAGTAAAATTCTATTGGACCCTATTGTTATAGGTCCTCACTTTAGGTTACCGAAAACCCAAAGTAAAATTATTTTTGAAGATCTTACTATATATAGATAAATTATACCTTAAAAAAGAAATGTTACATTAAATTGTTATGATTTTTTTCCTTTTTAGATCAATTAACCAATAGGATTTGCTGGTAAAATTACTAGTAAATTTAAAATTTTTTTCAGAAATCTTTATTAGAAATAAGCAGGGTTCTATTATTATATAATTATTTATATTAAATTTACAGTACATCAAGTAAAAAAATTACATTACATATTTTTAATATAAAATAACTATTATATAATGTCAATATATAATAGGATGAAAGTTAATAATTCTTATATTTATGAATACTTAAAAAAATAAATGTATATGTAATATTCTGTTACATGTCTTATCAGGATCCTGCTTATTTATAAGATAGATCACCAGAAACCTAAAGTAAAATTTATAATTGAAAATTTTTAAAAATCCTACTATATATAGCATAAATGAATACGCTTTATATCACTTTCGACGATCATTTGCCAATTACAAGTTTTATTTTATTAAAAAATGATTAAATTATAAAAAAGTGCAAGGCAAAGTAAATGCCTAAATAAGAAAAAAATAAAATATACTACCTTTATTGTTGTATAACTTTAAATTAAATAATTTATATAATTTTTAATTTTTATATGCAAAATTATTAATATGTGATAATTTGAAATTTTGGAATAAAAATTGAAGATCGAAGCTGAATATGCAAAACTGAAACTTGAAATTTTGCATGAACATTCCTTTAATTATATATAATCTGTAAAAAAAACAATGCAAGGTTTTAACCCATAATGCAGGTTTTTTGCTTATAGAGAAATTAGCCAATTATTTGTTATTAATATATTTCTAATAAAAAAACTTATTTATATCATTAAAAAATAATGAAAAACTTTTAATTGAAGATGAAGATGATAATAGTTTAAGTGAAGATAATAATAATGAGAATATTGAAAATAATTTATTTGTATTATATGATAAGATCAAATAAATGATTGGCAAATGATTGGCAAATTTGTGATAAAATAGAGATGTTCGCTATGCTACTATATATAGATAAATTAAACCTAAAAAAGGAAATACTACATTAAATTGTTATGATTTTTTCCTTTTTAAATTAATTAACTAATAGAATCACTGCCTAAAAGTGGCTTAGATAAACTTTACTGATTATTATAAATTTTAGTATTACACAGATTTGAAATGATGTAATGATTTTGTAATATTTACTTTATATATCTTGCTGCAATTAATAAATTGGTCATTAGCATATATATGATTATATTAGTACTTAATTTAGCATATTGTTATTTCTAAAAATATTACTGAAGTGGTTGAACTGAAAGAAATTACAGAATAGAATCTCATTAACATTTAATTAAAAAAATGTTGCAACTGATATTAAAGCTCATTTGCAATTCTGTTGTGAAAAACTGGTAAAACAAAAACTAAAAACTTTAAGATCAACTAAGAAACAAATGTCGTTAAATCATTAGTTTATTTGCTACGTAATATTGCACAAACTCAATCTGATTCATATTCTTATACAATTTGCTTTATTAAAGTAACGGTGGGTTATAGATGTTGGTAAGTATTTTTGCAAAAAGAACTAAAATTTTAATGTATGATGGTACTCAATTGCAAATATTAAAGGTCTCAATGTGAGAACTCAATGTAAGAAATCAAATTATAGAAAATGATGACAATCTAAGAACTATTCAGTCTATTACTAAAGGTAAAAGTATAATATACCACATCAGGAATTTAAACACGGCATAATGTTCCGTAAGTTTACGGATTTTCGTAAAATTACGTACATTTACGGCATAATGTTCTGTAGATTTACAGATTTCCATAAATCTACGTAATTTTACGATCAAAATATTCCAAAATAATACGGGATTGTAAATGTTCCGAAGCATTACGATCGAAATATTCCAAAATAATACATGATCGTAAATGTTCTGAAGCATTACGGTCAAAATATTCCGTAATAATACGTGATCGCAAATATTTCGAAATATTACGGTCAAAATATTCCGTAATAATACGTGATCGTAAATATTCCGAAGCATTACGAT
Source organism: Rhizophagus irregularis (assembly GCF_026210795.1). NCBI lineage: Eukaryota > Fungi > Glomeromycota > Glomeromycetes > Glomerales > Glomeraceae > Rhizophagus > Rhizophagus irregularis. Next base: position 3,353,102 of record NC_089446.1, on the reverse strand, counting down.
TGAAATATTCTGAAATAATATGTGATCATAAATGTTCTGAAGCATTACGATCGAAATATTCTGTAGAATTACGATATCGTAAATGTTCTGAAGCATTATGATCAAAATATTCCGTAATAATACGTGATCGTAAATATTTCAAAATATTACGATCGAAATATTCCGTAATAATACGTGATCGTAAATGTTCTGAAGCATTACAATCAAAATATTCTATAATAATACGTGATCGTAAATGTTTCGAAATATTACGATCGAAATATTCTGTAATAATACGTGATCATAAATATTCTGAAGCATTACGATCAAAATATTCTGTAATAATACGTGATCGTAAATGTTCCGAAGCATTACGATCAAAATATTCGAATACGATATACGTAAATGTTTTGAAGCGTTACGATCAAAATATTTCGTAGAATTATGATATCGCAATTATTACGTTGGCGAATCAAAATATTCTGTAATAATACGTGATGCAATTCAACAACGAAGCTATGATCGAAATATTACGTAATAATATGTGATCGTAAATATTCTGAAACATTATGATCGAAATATTCTGTAATAATACGTGATCGCAATTGTTCTGAAGCATTACGGTCGAAATATTCCATAATAATACGTGATCGAAAATGTTCTGAAGCATTACGATCAAAATATTCTGTAATAATATGATATCGCAATTGTTCCGAAGCATTACGATCGAAATATTCCGTAGAATTACGATATCGTAAATGTTCCAAAGCATTATGATCGAAATATTCCGTAATAATACGTGATCACAATTGTTCTGAAGCATTACGGTCAAAATATTCCGTAATAATACGTGATCAAAAATGTTCCGAAGCATTACGATTGAAATATTCTGTAATAATATGATATCGCAATTGTTCTGAAGCATTACGATCGAAATATTCTGTAGAATTACGATATCGTAAATGTTCTGAAGCATTACGATCAAAATATTCTGTAAAATTACAATATCGTAAATGTTCCGAAGCATTACGATTAAAATATTCCATAATAATACGTGATCGCAATCATTCTGAAGCATTACGGTTGAAATATTCTATAATAATATGTGATCGAAAATGTTCTGAAGCATTATGATCAAAATATTCCATAATAATATGATATCGCAATTGTTCTGAAGCATTACGATCGAAATATTCTGTAATAATATGATATCGCAATTGTTCCGAAACATTACGATCGAAATATTCCGTAATAATATGATATCGCAATTGTTCCGAAGCATTACGATCGAAATATTCCATAATAAATATTTCAAAATATTATGATCGAAATATTCCGTAATAATACGTGATCGTAAATGTTTTGAAATATTACGGTCAAAATATTCTGTAGAATTACGATATTGTAAATGTTCCGAAGCATTACAATCAAAATATTCCATAATAATACGTGATCGTAAATGTTTCGAAATATTACGATCAAAATATTCCGTAATAATACGTGATCGTAAATGTTCTGAAGCATTACGATCGAAATATTCCGTAGAATTATGATATCGTAAATATTCTGAAGCATTACGATCGAAATATTCCGTAGAATTATGATATCGCAATTGTTCTGAAGTATTACGATCGAAATATTCTGTAATAATATGTGATCGAAAATATTCCGAAGCATTACGATCGAAATATTCCGTAATAATACATGATCGTAAATGTTTTGAAGCATTATGGTCAAAATATTCTGTAATAATACGTGATCGTAAATATTAGCTTTGTTCATTTCTGGTCGGGTACATGTTTCGGTCAGATTTTGTTGTACAAAAATTATCCAATAAAATTTTTTTATTTTCGATCGCAAATTGAACTGCTTTAGATTGAAATTTAGTTCAAACTCCTTGTATTTCCTGTAACTGATTTTGTTAGGATTAAAAAGGAAATTATAACTTATGTCTTTTTCTTAAATATCATGTAAACAGAAATTATCTAATTTTGGTTGGTTGTTTTTGGTATTCAAAACGAACTAAAAGTTCAGAAAATGGTTGCGTTGTACACCGAAAAATGCGATCGACCGGAAATGAACAGGGCTATTTTGAAGCATTACGGTCGAAATATTCTGTAATAAATTCAATAACTTATATTACGCTACATAACTTACTATCTCATCTGGTAATTCAAGTTTCTAAAATAATCATTCTTATTTATTACAATCGTAATATTTCACATTTACACAAAATAAAGTGGCCAACTACATAATGATCAAATATATTTTACCCGAACATGTATTTATTTATTGACTTGAAAATTATCTCCTTTATTAAAATAAATGGGATATTAAAATATATGGGGGGATATTAAAATATAAAAAATATATGCATAGTCAATTATTATTTTATTTTTTATATTGTTTTTTTAATCGCCTCATTCTTTCTTTTGTCTCTTCATCTGTACTACTTATATAAATTCTTCTGCCTTCCTCCTCGTCTTCTTCTCTTATCTCATTTTCTTCCTTTTCTTGTAATACTTCTTCTGCTTCGTCAGCTACTTCTTCTGCTTCATCAACTTCTGCTGCTTCATCAACTCCTTTGTTTGTCTCTTTAGCTTCTTGGGAAGCTTCTATTTCGTCATTATCGGAATATGAATAATTATCCTTACTTGTAATTTTTTTCTAAGAAGTAAAACAAAATTAGTTTTTAAATATTACTATTTATTCAAATTTCTAATGCTTACCAAATTCTTCGTTAAAACGGGTTTTATGACAGATTCTGTAACCTGAATATGTAAATTTTTCGGATTTAAAATAATTTCACAAATACTTATTGCATATGCAATTTGCATATTAGATAATTGATTTTTGCCTTTAAGTATTTGGAGGATTCTCGACATATATGTCTCCGGATCCAGATTCTTGATTTTTTTGAATAAATTACCGTAACAATTTTTTACGGCTGGGCTTTCTTTCATTTTCTTATTTCGCTTTTCTTTAATGCCGTGTTTACGGCAGGGATTGTGGGAAGGTTAAATTCTTTAAAAACGACATATATTATGTCTTTCACTTTAGAAGCTAAAGAACCCCAGGCATTACGATGTTTAGCTAGAAGCTAAAGAAAAGATTTTAAATTTAAATTTCAATAAATTAATGTAAAATCGTAATTTCTCAAAATTTACGGGAGAAGCAATGTTTTTTTCATAAAATATAATTCATTTATCATATCTTTTAAACCATTTAATAAAATCATCGTAGTTTTCATTTATATAATTATTAGTGAACTCTCGAAGTTCATCGGGAATAGGATATATTGAAGCTTCAAGTAACTTTTTAGCAACTTCTTTGATTATTTTCTATAATCAAGAATATAATGATTTAATGAGGAATTACTACTAAATGTTCAACCATGATTTACGTAAATATTTGTATTTTTGGGTCTTACTTTTATATATTCTTCATCCCCTTGATTATTATCATTATTTTTATCGACCAATTCTTCTACTTTCAATACTCTGTTTTTTAAAGCCTTTTGGTTGAAAATAATTATATCCAGTTTGGATAAAATTTTTGTATTCTGGCGCAATATTTTCGTTAAAGCTTCTTTATAACAGTAGAATATAAATAATATAAATAATAATATATTAGTAATAATTATTTTTATTTTTCAAAAATATATAATTTAACCAACCATTAATTAATTCATCGGAAGATTCATCGGTTTTTCTCCGTTTGTCTACATGCTCGACTGTTTCAGTGTTTTTTTTTTATTATTATTATTTTTGTCCATGATTGAAAAAATAAAAAAAAAGAGAAATTTAACGGATAGAAGAGAAGAAAGGAGTTTAACGGATGAATTGAGAGAGAAAAGAAAGGGGTTGGTTAATGGATAAAGGAGAGTTTGAAGGATGCCTGTGAAACAATAGCATGAGTTTTTTTTTCTGTTAGTGGACTTGCATTGCGTTGCAAAATTTTTTTTTTTTTTTGAAAGGATTTGTTAAGGGGTGTGAAAAAGAAATAGAAAAGACATGAACTTGCATATATTTCTAAAAAAAAAAAAAAAATCTGGGAACATTTGCAAATCCAGTAGAAGAAAAAAGGCATGAAATGAAAAATGAGCAAGACGCTCGAGAGACTAAATCTGCAGACAAAAAAGATGAGGACCAAGCCTAAACAGATAGATTGAAAGGGGTTGGTTAATGGATAAAGGAGAGTTTGAAGGATGCCTGTGAAATAATAGCATGAGTTTTTTTCTGTTAGTGGATTCGCATTGTGTTGCAAATTTTTTTTTTTGAAAAGGATTTTGTTAAGGGGTGTGAAAAAAAAAATAGAAAAGACATGAACTTGCATATATTTCTAAAAAAAAAAAAAAAAATCTGGGAACATTTGCAAATCCAGTAGAAGAAAAAAGGCATGAAATGAAAAATGAGCAAGACGCTCAAGAGACTAAATCTGCAGACAAAAAAGATGAGGACCAAGCCTAAACGGATAGATTGAAAGGGATTGGTTAATGGATAAAAGAGAGTTTGAAGGATGCCTGTGAAACAATAGCATGAGTTTTTTTCTGTTAGTGGATTCGCATTGTGTTGCAAATTTTTTTTTTTGAAAAGGATTTTGTTAAGGGGTGTGAAAAAGAAAATAGAAAAGACATGAACTTGCATATATTTCTAAAAAAAAAAAAAAAATCTGGGAACATTTGCAAATTCAGTAGAAGCAAAAAGACATGAAATGAAAAATGAGCAAGACGCTCGAGAGACTAAATCTGCAGACAAAAAAGATGAGGACCAAGCCTACAGAAGATAAACAGAAACAATGCATATTTATATATTTTATTGTTTGTAAATCTTTCTATATACTGTTGTTTGTTAAAAAAAAATATTTGATCATTATGCGTAATGATCGACTACACAACAAGTTTAATTTCATGCAAAGCCTATATTTCTAGATCGCAATAAATATAAGGTTTTCGTTACATTTACAACAAAGTTAATAGATAAATGACAATCTTTCATGCAAAGCCTACAATATTTCTAGATCCGAAATATTTCGCAATAAATATTCAAATTTTATAAAGTTTTCGTTTACATTTATAACAAAGTAATAGATAAATGATAATCTTTCATGCAAAGCCCTACTATATTTCTAGATCTGAAATATTTTGCAATAAATATTCAAATTTTATAAGGTTTCGTTTACATTTACAACAAAGTTAATAGATAAATGACAATCTTTTATGCAAAGCCCTACTATATTTCTAGATCCGAAATATCTCGCAATAAATATTCAGATTTTATAAAATAATAAGCTGTGCATGATTATAACGAAATTTTTCTAAGCTTATTAATTGATAAATATATAGAAAAATGCTTGTAGTCTTTTGATGCACAACTATTGACCGAAAAAATGTATAACCAACCAGATCACAGTTACAATTGAGCACAATTTTTGATTGATCGGGTTGGTTATATATCCATAATAGCTTATGTTTATTATATTTATTATAAAATTAAAATCGATCAGAGGAAAACCAATTTTTGTAGATCTGATTAACTGGCTTATGTTTCCATTAACATGATCTGATCTACAGTCAACCCTTGTTATAACGAACCCTAGGGTCCAGACTTCAACTTCGCTATAAGGTTATAGTGAAGATTTTAAGAGATTTGATTGGTTAATTCGTTATAGCGAGGGGAAATTTATTATAGTTGTCTGAAAAATTCACTATATCAAGGGTTCACTATATCAAGGTTTGACTGTATAGAGTTTCAAAAATAGGATTTTAGAGATTTTGGCTTATATTAGGCGAGGCTTGTTTCAAATTTGAAATATAGCTTCACCTGAAACTCACTTTATGATTATCGAAATACGCCACTTTTCGTAGAAAAATTTAAAAAGAGGTAAACTTTTCACAATGATCTACGCCTGAGCCAGATCATGTTGTGGCTAATTATTTTTTGGCTAACTACACCATTATGCAAACGTTTATAAATTGACATAAATGAGCAAATAATTTTTTAATTAATTTGTAAAGTTTAAATTCAAGTAAATAAAATACTCTTAAAAATGTCATATAAATGCCCTTTTTGTCCAAGGTACTTTAGCACAAGGTCTGCATACACTCAATATAAGAATTTTTGTACTCCGCTTAATAACGATAGTAGCGATAGTGAAGAATTAGAAGAATTTGAACATAAAACTAATAATCATGATATCAAGGTAAAGAAAATAGGAAATTATAAAATTTTTTGAATTTCTTTTTTAACATAATTAATTTTATAGATGGTCCGTGAAGATTCATGCGAAGATCTTTCTGATAATAAAAGTACAAACTTGGAAATAAATAATCAGAGTTTTCAAAGTATGATGTCAATTTCAGAGGTTGGTGAAATTGATCAAAATATAGAAGAAATAGACCACGATGAAAATGAAAATGTCTTTGAAAATATCTTGGAAGATTCTGATTCAGAATTGAATGAAGAAGAATCCAAACCAGAAATTAATGTTAATTACCCAAGTGAAGCATATGGTAATTTAATGGCATTAGTTACGAAACATAAACTTAACAATGCGACAAGAAATGCTATAATTAAATTCTTTAATAAACATGCAAATTTAGATAAATCACCTCTTCCAAGATCTATCGAACAAGGCTGCAAATATATGGATAATATGAAACTACCAAATTTAAATTATACTAAAACTAGTATAATGAATTATAATAATAATGAGTATTTTCTTTATCATCAGTCTTTAATAAACTGTATAAAAAATATTTTGTCAATTTCAGACATATCACAAAATTTTGCGTTAACTTTTGAGAAAGTTGAGGTAATTATTTTATACTTTCATATGAAATATACAACTTAATATTATAGGATATTTACTAATCTTCATATAAACTTAAAGCATAACGGTGAAAGGGAGTTTAGCGAACAAAATACTGGGATATGGTGGAAAAATGCGGAAAAATCCCTGCCACCTGGTGCCAGGCTTTTATCTTTAATATTATATTCTGACACTACAAATGTTGACACCCTAAGAAAAAGTCAACTCCATCCCATTTACTTGTCTATTGGTAATATTAAAAATTGAAAGCGTAATAAGAAAGATGCAAAGTAATTATTAGCGTATCTGCTGATCTTAAAATCTAATAATATTACTGAAAGGAAGTCTGAAACATTTAAGATTGCTGTTCGCGAATGCTTCCATAAATCTTTGGAATTGTTACTAGACCCTTTATTAAAATTAAATAAAAATGGCATTGATCTATTTTTAAATAACGAAATAATTTGGTTTTATCCTAGAGTTTCAGCTATGATATCTGACTGGCCGGAAGCTGCAACGTACTGTCTTACATACAAATCACCAATGTCGAAACGTCCTTGTTATTTTTGTCTAGTCACAAGAGACAATCTTGCTGATCTTAATTTACAAATTGATGATATAACACCACGAACTCATGTTAATATGCAGCAGTATTTTAATTAAAACTCGGGAAATTCCGTTTGCATTGAAAATATATTTAATTTTTTTTGGAATCTGCCGTAAGTTTACATAATATTTATTAGGCATCCAGCCATTTCGCCAAATCACGTAAGCATTACAAGCATTACACTAACATAAGTTTATTTTTATTAATTTATATTAAGTAATATAAATATCTATCAAGACATAGTGCCTGATAGAATGCATCATCTCGATTTAGGCCTCTTTCATTATCAAATCGATTATACGAAAAAACTTTTAGGGGCGCAATGTGGCAAAACTTTAGTTGATGAAGTAGATCATTGATTAGCCACAATACCAAGATTTTCCGGTTTGAAGATCTTTACAAATGGCATACAATCAATAGCCAGATTAACAGCTAATGAGTATCGCAATCTGTTGAAAGTAATGGTTTTTGTAGTAGACAATTTGTTTGTAAATAATGAGGATGATGAAAATTTTGTAAAGAATGAAGATCTGGCAAAACTTTACGAAGCTTGGAATGAAATGTATGCAATTAGTTGATATGAAAATTTCAAAGAAAGTGATTTGGCCAAATTTAAGGTATGTACTACATAATTATTATAAAACAACGCTGTTCACTAATACAGTCCCCTCTCGATATAACGAACCCTAGGTTCCAGCTGATCAGGGCTTCATTATAAGCAACTTCGTTAACACTATAACGAATTATTCGGTATTGTATAATGAATTCTTCGGTATAGGAATATCGGTTATACAGATCATGTGACTTGTTGATCTGATTACTGATAATTTAACATTTTTTTTAATCTTTTTTTTATAGGGGTGCTTTCTAAACTTCAAAATAGATGCCTAGAATGAGAAGTAAGTGGGAACTGGGGGGTTTTTTATATTAATTTCGTTTAAAAACATTTACTAATGTTCTTTTTTTATTTTTTTATTGTAGGAAACTTCCTGGACTTCGAAATGGACGCCTGAGACGAGAAGTAAGTGGGGAACTCAATTTTTTTTATTTAAGAACATTTACTAATGTTCTTTTTTTATTTTTTTATTATAGGGAACTTCCTGGACTTCGAAATGGACGCTTGAGACAAGAAGTAAGTGGGGAACTCGATTTTTTTTATTAATTTCGTTTAAGAACATTTACTAATGTTCTTTTTTATTTTTTTTATTGTAGGGACTTTGAAATGGACGCTTGAGACAAGAAGTAAGTGGAGAACTCGATTTTTTTTATTAATTTTGTTTAAGAACATTTACTAATGTTCTTTTTTATTTTTTATTGTAGGAACTTCAAAATGGACGTTTGGGACGAAGTAAGTGGGACAACTCAATTTTTTCTTTTAATTTCGTTTAAGAATATTTACTAATGTTCTTTTTTATTTTTTATTGTAGGAACTTCGAAATGGACGCTTGAGACAAGAAGTAAGTGGGACAACACAATTTTTTCTTTTAATTTCGTTTAAGAACATTTACTAATATTCTTTTTTATTTTTTTTATTGTAGGGACTTCGAAATGAACGCTTGAGACAAGAAGTAAGTGGGACAACTCAATTTTTTTCTTTTAATTTCGTTTAAGAACATTTACTAATGTTCTTTTTTTATTTTTTTATTATAGGGAATGCTTCCTGAAGTGTTCTATATAAAAATGTTTATTATAATTCCTTTTTTTTGTAGGAATGCTGTTTAACAATAACTAACTATATAATAAATAAATTATTAATGATATATTAATTTAACTAGGAGTGTCCTTACCCCTGTGATAAATATAAATTAATAACAATTCACATCGAATCCTAATACAACCGAATTAATGTAAATTAATGTAATTCTGCCTAAATATTAAATAAAATAGCCAGAATTATTAATCCCGATACGATCCTGATACAATCCTGATCCATAATTTAAATATAAAACACAGGGGTGATATTTAATGTCATAATGCATCAATATTTATTAATAATTACATTTAATTATAAAGAAATTCTTCGTTATAACTGAAAAAAATTCGTTATAAAAAAAATCCGTTATATCGAGAGGCATTTTTATATAAGAAATTCACACACTTTACTTCATACTACGTTATACAGTAAATAAATAGTAAACTTCGTTATATCAAGGTTTTTTTCATATTTAAAATCGGTACTACACTGTATGATCCGTTATATCATGTTATTCGCTATATCGAGGTTCGCTGTAGAGAGGGGTGACTGTACTTAAAATTATAATTTCAGGAATCTATAAACAATTGGTCTCAAATGTTCATAAAAATTCTCCAATGTATGTCCCCTTCAGAGTTAAAATTACCAAAACTGCATTCGTGGGCATATCATATAATTGATTCAATTCGATCATTTGGTGCAGTTAATGGATACACTACGGAGACTTACGAAAGCCTTCACAAAGAATACGTTAAGAAACTCTACCGATTAAGTAATAAAAAAAATATTGAAGTTCAAATAATGAAAATAGCAAGTATTATTTATATAAAATACACAATACTATATTAAATTTCTAAAAAAAATTAATTTTTATAGATTCGGTGACAA